>NW_005353789.1:4895362-4939336 GCF_000412655.1 Myotis brandtii | reverse complement strand
CTACAGAGTATGAAAGCAATTTCTCCAAATTGATGTCTGAACAAATCAGTAAAAAATGAAGTAAAACTGATCAGTATTTTGAAATATTCAGTACTTGTAAAATGCCAATTTAACTTCTTCAGCCTTAACTCATATTCCCTTATAAAAAGATCCATGAGAAGACCTGTGCCCTGGCATGATACCCAGACTTCCAGCTCCTATAGAATTATGATACCACTGATTTTATTAAGAAAAGAAAGACTTCATTAGGGTGAATGATGGTGCCACATGTGACCATGCCTGTGAAGTTGGAACGACAGAAACCATTTCAATGATTTAATACATGTAAAGTGCTTAAAATTATGCCTGGCACATGGTAAGTGCTCAGTAAATATTATCTCTGATGACGATATATGAATTGGGGAAGAGCCCTACTGCCTTCAATGTGTACTTTTCCCCTTATGATTTGGGATTATAGGTTAGAGGATGCCTAAAGGATATTCAAAGAGAACTCTGTCCTGTCTATATTTCCATCTGTTTGGGTTAGTATAACAGAATATCATAAGCTGAGTATCCTACAAACAACAGAAATTTATTTCTCACAGTTTTAGAGGCTGCAAAGTCAAAGATGAAGGTGCTAACAGGTTCAGTGTCTGGTGAGGGCTTGCTTCCTGGTTTATTGACAGTTGTCTTCTCCCTGTGTCCTCACAGGACAGAAAGGGTGAGGGAGCTCTCCGGGGTCTTTTCTAAGGGCACTAATTCCATCTATGAGGGCTCTACCCTCCTGACCTAATCACCTCCCTGAGGCCCCATCCCACATTGGAGGGTTAGGTTTCAAAATAAGAATTTTGGGGAGATAACAAACATACAATCTTCAACACTGCATTTATTAAAGGTAACTTCTTTACAGAAGAAATATAGGTAGTAAGAACTCTTCTAGCTGTCTGCCCCTTTAATGTGGAGAAATTGAAAGCCAGTCTTATCTCATGGCTAATGTGATGTGACTTTGACTTGGGATGATGAGGCAGTACTGTTGACAGGAGGTTTCTAGCCCTTATTAGAACCTTATTTTTGCTGTTGTTTTTACTCCTCTAAATAGATGTCAAGTTAACTAAAAATGAACAGAGCTCTTTTCTTGGACATAACATGTGCTCAACCACAAATAATTCACTCTTTGCTTCTGGGAGACATGAGTCCGTGCCTCATATTTTAGCACACAAAATATGGAGCTACTGACAGATAGGGCCACACCCCTGTCATACGTTATTGCTGACATTTCTCCCAAAGCAGCACTGCTGATTATTATGAAAACAGGGCAGGTACAAGGAGAAAGAATATGCTGCATTGAAAAACAACAGAGAGTAACTTCCAACTCATACTTGGAGGCTATCATTCAACCGTTTCCCTGTGTTATTTTGAAGCAAATAAAGGAATTGCTACAATACTGATGTGATCAAGCTATTCAAGAAAGTGATGTAACCAATGGAGCTAATTGGCCAGGGCCTCATCTTTTTCTGATCTCATATTTATTCTTATTGTTTTTGTACTGAGCACATGTTTTTAGACTATGTGTCTGCCTATCCTCCTTGCGTCAGAGACCAAGTCTTACCTTTTGGTGTTGGTGGGAAGATTGAAACTCAAGAACTGTTACATTGAGGAAGTGTTTATTGAGTAAATGTGAAAATATTATAGTTATGTCAATATTAAAAGTATGAAATGATTGATGAACTAGAAACTAGGTAAATAAACAAATTATTAGTAGTTAACTAGAATCATAGAATTTTAAAAAATATGTGGAATTTTAGAGAAACTTGAGATTTTTAATCCAACTTCTTTATTCTTATTGTTTTTGTACTGAGCACATGTTTTTATTTGGTTTTTGGGCTATGTGTCTGCCTATCCTCCTTGGGTCAGAGACCAAGTCTTACCTTTTGGTGTTGGTGGGAAGATTGAAACTCAAGAACTGTTACATTGATGTTAAAATATTATAGTTATGTCAATATTAAAAGTATGAAATGATTGGTGAACTAGAAAGTAGGTAAATAAACAAATTAGTAGTAGTTAACTGGAATCATAGAATTTTAAAAAATATATGGAATTTTAGAGAAACTTGAGATTTTTAATCCAACCTCTTTGTTTCACAGATAGAGAATCTTTGACTTGCTTTGGGTGACAAATTCATGGTCCATGCACTCTAATCTTTTAGTGCTATGACGAGAGAGCTAGGGAATTGGCCTATGAAAGACCTGTTGTCAAATTAATTCTAAGCCAGTTATAAGGGCTCTGAGCTTTCACCCCATATTTACACTTCTACATATTACATGAATAAATTCTAAAGTTAAGACTCAACTGATAGCTTTAGAAAGTTTGTAATATTAGGAACAAAGTAAATTTAATTTTGTAACCTAACAGAGCCAGTGTCACTGATGAGAAACAAAGGAAGTATTATAAATACGAAGGGCTTTGAGCCTTCATAAAAACTGTCTGTACCTTTCTCCTCTAAGGATTCATTGAATTGAGGGAGAAAAAAGAAAATAAACATTTATCAATAGCCTACCACATGTTAGACCCTGTCACATTTATTAGGACCAACAATCTTTTAAGCCAGTGGATCTCAACCAGCAGTGACTTTGCCTCTCCCCCCTACAGGGGACATTTGGCAATGTCTGGAAATAAATTTGATTGTCACTATTGGGGTGTTGCTCTTGGCATTAGTAGCCCAAATCCATGAATGCAGCCAAACTGCCTACCATGCACAGGATAGTCCTCACAAAAAATAGTTATCTGGCCCAAAATGGCAGTAGTGTCATGGTAGAGCAACACTGTAAACTAAGTATTATATTGTCTTCATATGTACAGATGAGAAAATAGAGGCTCCATGTTACCTGGCTAGTAAGCAGATTGGGCCTTTGAACCCATATTTCTCAGCAACCAAAACTTGGGCCCCCTCACTATTCCCACTCTCTAGGTGGAGCAGTGACTCCCAAACATAGGTTGGCATCAGCATACAGAGGGAGCATGATAAGAATTCAGCTTGTTGGATCACCCTTCTGTTTTATTCTTATTTTTTTGTTAATACTCAACCCATTAATTTTTAGAGAGTGGAAGAGGGGGAAGGGGGACGGGGAGGGAAGGAGGAATTGGAGGAGAAGGAGAGATAGAGAAGCATTGATGTGGGAGAGACACATCAATTGGTTGCCTTCCTCATAGGCCCCAACTGGGGCAGGAATTGAACCTAAGACCCTGGGTCAGTGCTCTAACCATTGAGCAATGTGGTCCAGAGATTCTGTTTTATTTGGTCTGCTGTAGAACACGGGTTCTGCACATTTTAACAAGCACTCAAGTTTCTCAGATGCATACTTTGAGAAATTCTGCCTCAGGCAAGGGTATCACTACTTGGGCAATGCTGGGACCTAGTGATTTGGCTCCTTTTGTTTTGTTCTGGTTTCTTACCTCTTTAACATCATACCTCCCCCTCCTTGGATTTTGCCTTAGGCAATGATAGGGGCTTTCTTAGTTGTATGTATGAATGTTCCAGATACTGGGTGAATGGAGATTTAAAGGCATATCATTGTATTTTGTCCGGGGTACATTATCTTTTCATTCTAAGCTACTATTTTAGATTAATGATGTTGTTTGGTACCTGGGTATTGGAAATAGTATAGAACTGTTTTCTAACACTGGTTGCAGGGAGAAATGACTAAAGAAAGCTTCCTTAGGGTCAGCCTGACTGGTTTGATTAACTTAATAAACATTAATGGAGTGCTTCCTCTGTGGCAGCTAGGAATTTTACTGCATGGTTGCTAGGCAAAAATATGGAGTAAAACAGCCTCTGTGTGGCTGGACCTTAGGAACTGGGAGACCTCACAGTGGATCAGGGAGGGACTTAGAGGTGAGTAAGGGATAAGAGAGTTGGAAGTGTTTCTTATAAGACATGATGCAATCAATTCTCATTATTTGTGGATTCTACATTTGAGAATTTACCTATTACTCAAATTTATCTGTAACACCCAGATCAGGCCTCACAGCACTTTTGTGGTTATTTGGTACATGAGCGAGTGGCAAAAAATCAAGTCTCTTGATGAGCATGTTCCCAGCTGCAGTCACCAGGTGACGATCTGCCTTCTTGTTTCACTTCCCATACTGTAAACAAGTATCTTTCCATGGTCTGTTTACTACCATGTTTTTCACATTCTTGTGCTTTTCGGTGGTGATTTCACTGTTTCCAATAACCTCCCAATGTTAGTGTTGAACTGCTACCTAGTGTTTCTAAGCAAGAAGGTTGTGATTCGCATACGAAGAAAATACGCGTTAGATAAGTTTTGTTCAGACATGGATTCTAGTGTTGTGGGCTGTGAGTTCAATGTTTATGAATCAACAATATATATTCAATAAGGTCTCTTTAAACAAAAACACAAAATAAAGTTACGTATTGACTGGTTAATGAAAAAAGAAAAATATATAATATTGTGACCATGGGTTTGTAAGAATACTACCCTGTTCATCCCTAGGAGCAATGGTTAAATATTTACTAATTCAGTGGTTGTGGAGACTTTATAGAATACTAGGGGCCCGGTGCACTAAATTTGTGCATGGGGGTGGGGGTAGGTGGGGGGTGGGTTCCTCAGCCCAACCTGCACCCTCTCCAATCTGGGAGCCCTCAGGGGATGTTCTACTGATGGCTTAGGCCTGCTCTCCATGGTTCTCTGCTCTCTGCGGACCTGCCTGCTTGACGCCACTGCAGGCCCTGGTGTCTGCTCTCTGGGGGCCTGCTTGCCCTTCGCTGCCAGGGCTAGGGACAAGCAGGGCCTTGCTGTCTGCTCTCTGGCTCGCTGCCACAGGGGCAAGCAGGGTCCTGGTGTCTGCTCTCTGTGGGGGCCCTGCAGGGGACTGCTTACCCCTCACTGCCACGGCCAGGGGCAAGCAGGGCCCTGCTGTCTGCTCGCTCTCTGTGGGGGACGTTCCTGTCCCGCCCCTGGCTGCTTGCACGCTAGCTTGGAGTGCCTGGGTCCTGGGGATGTTCCCACCCCGCCCCCGGCTGCTTGGTGCCTGTGACTGCGTTCCGGGACCTCGGCTGCTCCAGGCCTACGCACGGGCCTACAGACTCAGAGTGGCCTGGCTCCCGAGGATGCCTGTCCCTGGGACGCAGGTTGCTTGGTGCCAGTGTGCGTGCAAGCAACTGCAGGGCGGGAAAATCCGCTGGGACCCTGGCTGCTCCAGTCCTACACTTGGGCCTACAGGCTCATAGCAGCCTGGGTCCCAAGGATGCCCATCCCCGGAACTCAGGCTGCTTGGCTCCAGTGCGTGTGCAATCGGCTGCCCGGCGCCTGCATATGCAAATTAATCCCACCATATTTGTTGGGTTAATTTGCATACTCACTCCTGATTGGCTGGTGGGCATCATGAAGTGATTTTGCATCTTTCTCTTTTATTAGTGTAGATAACTACCACAAATAATGAGAATCTGCTGTATATGGATTGCCTTAACATCTGTACAATAGAGTACTAGGCAGTGGTGTTATAGATCTGTCAGAGACTTTCATTTTGTCTGAGACAAATGAGTGATGTTTTTCTGAAGTAAATATGGCTAATCTCCATCCATACAGCAACTGCAGTTGTAGATTAAGTTAATTGCTTACTAAAGGAATAAAGTAAATTAAAATAAAGCTGTCCCTTTTAAAGACATAATTGTCCAAGAGATTTAAGGGCCATTTGATTCATTTTCAAGAACCAATATGGGTGTCTGGACTGATTTCTCAGCTCACCATCATGTAGCTTTATTAATCTCGCCCTGGCTTTTACACTGATTTAGGAAAGAATTTTCATCCACAGTCCACAGAGTGCTCCTTACCGAGAAGGAGAAGGCCCTTTGAGTTAACTACCCTTCACTGTGTCTGCTCTCTGTGGGGGCCCTGCAGAGGACTGCTTACCCCTCACTGCCATGGCCAGGGGCAATCAGGGCCCTGCTGTCTGCTTGCTCTCTGTGGGGGACGTTCCCATCCCACCCCTGGCTGCTTGCACGCTGGCTCGGAGCGCCTGGGTCCGGGGAATGTTCCCACCCCGCCCCTGGCTGCTTGGTGCCTGCGAGTGTAGGCCCGGAGTGGCCGGGGGCGTTCTGGGACCCTGGCTGCTCCAGGCCTACGCATGGGCCTATAGGCTCAGAACGGCCTGGCTCCCGAGGACGCCTGTCCCTGGGACGCAGGTTGCTTGGTGCCGGTGTGCGCGCAAGCAACTGCAGGGCAGGAACATCCGCTGGGACCCCGGCTGCTCCAGTCCTACACTTGGGCCTACAGGTTCAGAGCAGCCTGGGTCCCAAGGATGCCCGTCCCCAGAACCTAGGCCGCTTGGCACCAGTGCGTGTGCAATCAGCTGCCCGGCGCCTGCATATGCAAATTAACCCTCCATATTTGTTGGTTTAATTTGCATACTCACTCCTGATTGGCTGGGGGGTGTCATGAAGGGGAGGGCAATTTGCATCTTTCTCTTTTATTAGTGTAGATAACTACCACAAATAATGAGAATCTGCTGTATATGGATTGCTTTAACATCTGTACAATAGAGCACTAGGCAGCAGTGTTGTAGATCTGTCAGAGACTTTCATTTTGTCGGAGACAAATGAGTGATGTTTTTCTGAAGTAAATATGGCTAATCTCCATCCATACAGCAACTGCAGTTGTAGATTAAGTTAATTGCTTACTAAAGGAATAAAGTAAATTAAAATAAAGCTGTCCCTTTTAAAGACATAATTGTCCAAGAGATTTAAGGGCCATTTGATTCATTTTCAAGAACCAATATGGGTGTCTGGACTGATTTCTCGGCTCACCATCATGTAGCTTTATTAATCTTGCCCTGGCTTTTACATTGATTTAGGAAAGAATTTTCACCCACAGTCCACAGACTGCTCTTTACTGAGAAGGAGAAGGCCCTTTGAGTTAACTACCCTTCACCCATTTAGGTTGTATATTCTCTAAAATTCAGAAAAAATTATATTTGATTTAGTTTCTAAGTGAAAAGAATAACTTTTCTGTCATGTATACACTGACAGAAAATTATGGGAAGCCTCTACACATTGATTGATATATTTTGAGCTATTTTTTCTTCAAAATTTTCAAAATTTTCATCTTCTCTGTATTTGAGGGTCAGATACGTACTAGTTTGTGGCCGAGCATGCATCATATTAAGGAGACCCTCCTTAGGAGGTCCAACAAATACACAGTTTGCACTTTGTTTTGTATCCAAGCTTCAGCGGGCTTTTTCTGGATGGTCGATCTGGAGGTAGGGAATTGGTCCCTGGTGATATCCAGATGCACACGGTTGATTCCATGATTGGGAAGGAGTTAGAATGCCTCTGAAATAAAAAGAACATTTAAAAGGGTAGCCTTTAAAGTTTCCAGCCAATTAGATTCTTTTGGGATAATAAAACATCTCTATGAGCCTTGGCTGGTGTGGCTCAGTTGATTCGGAATTATCCTGTGCCTGCCTGGGTTGCAGGCTCATCCCCAGTAGGGGTTATGCAGGAGGCAGCCCATCAATGTTTCTCTGTCATTGCTGTTTCTCTCTCTCCCTCTCTCCCTCCCTCTCCATTTCTCTCTCTAAAAATCAATAAGCTATTCTTTTTTTAAAAAAAGCCCACATCTCTATGAAAATGAAAAGTTCTTTGAAGTCTGTATGTGAATTACTTGAATCAGCCGACCATGGGGCATGCCAGCATGTATATGTCTGTTGTAGACTAATGACTCCTTCCAAAATTATCCATATTGTAATCCTCAGAACTTGGAATATATTATCTTACTAGAGGCCCTGTGCACGAATTCGTGCATGGGTGGGGTCTGGCCCACCCGCCCCACTTGGGGCCAATTAGGCCTGGCTGGCCAGGGGGAGGGGCCATGGGTGGTTGGCCTACTGGCCCTGCCCCCTGGTCGAACTCCCAGTTGAGGGGACAATTTGCATATTAGCCTTTTATTATATAGGATTACATAGGATGTGGCAAAAGAGGCTTTGCAGGTGTAGTTAAGTTGAGGATCTTCAGATGGGGAGAGTATCCTGGATTATCCAGGTGGGACCAATATAATCACAAGAGTTCTTATAAGACGGTGGTTCTCAACCTTGGCTGCACATTAGAATCACCTGGGAATCTTTTTAAAATCCTGATTTCTGGGCCTCATCCTCCGGAAATTCTGTTTCTTTGTTACTAATGTTGTGGCCCCACCCCATAACAAAGAAACAGAATTTCTGGAGGATGAGGCCCAGAAATCAGGATTTTAAAAAGATTCCCAGGTGATTCTAATGTGCAGCCAAGGTTGAGAACCACTGTACTATGCCATATATTCCTTAGATGGCAACAGGGACTTTGCAGGTGTGATTAAGTTATGGATTTTGAGATGGGAGATAGATGAGCTTGGATTGTGCAGGTGGGCCCAATCATGTAATCACAAGGGTCCTTGAGGTGGGAGGCTTCTACCACAGAAGAGAATATGTGATGGTAGAAGCAGTGATTAAAGTAATGTGCTTTGAAAACAGAGGAAGGAACACAGTAACTGCAAAAGGCCATAGATTCTCCCCTCAAAGCCTTAATAAACCAGACCTGCTGACACCTGGACTTTAACGCAGAGAAACCCACTTCAGGTTTCTACCTCCAGAACTGTAAAGGAAAAAATGTGTGGTGCTGTAAGCCACTAAATTTGTGCTAGTTACAGCAGCCATAGGAACTAATACACTACCCAAAGGGTGGTTTTATGACACTGTTATATTATTTCTTTTTAGAAAAATAAGATCATATATTGTGGGAATATGCCTTTTGTGCAAATGGTTCCTCACATTTTATCTTTTCTTTATCAGGAAACGAAACAAATTCATTTAAGCATTTTGAGATGAATGGCTGGGAGGGATCATAAAATTATGGCATTCAAAGGCATCTAGGGGAAATTTAATCTGTTTCCTTTTTTAAAAAATTTTTAAACTGATTTAAGAGAGAGAAAAGAGAAGAGAGAAAGAGAAACATTGATATGTGAGAGAAGCATCAGTCGCACCCAGACTGGGGATTGAACCCAAAACCTGGGTATGCGCCCTGACTAGAAATGTACCTGTGACCTTTTGGTGTACAGGATGACACTCCAATCTACTGAGCCACACGGGCCATGGCTAGTCTAACTGTTTTCCAGATGAGTTACTCTGGACTAAAATCTAATGGGGTAGAAGATGAAGCCAGGGACTCTGTCCCTATGTCTGGCTACATGTGATGGCCACATTGCTGAGAACTGTGAGCCCAAGTTACATTGCTCTGACTTTGTTACGGATAGGAAGGGGTATGAAAAAACAGGCTCCAGTTGGAATAAAGTTATTTTTTAAAGTTATCCCAAATGTACCGCTATCACTAAAGAACTGCACTGTGCACTCTGATGTTTTAATCCTTCATTCAGAAATGAAAGTAGTTTTCTCCAAACCTCACCTATTCAATCTTGAAATCCAGCCCTTGCTCATTGCATGCAAAGTCTGGAGAGGAAATAAAATGCCATAAATTACCTTGATTAAAACTTTTTCTTTTGTTGTGTTGTTTTGGAGACTAGTCCAGTGAGAACAAGAATGCATAAGGCATCAAACGTGCCAAAATGATTATAATACTAAAAAATCTGAGCCTAATTATAGCCATTCTTTACCTTGTAGACTGCTCAGATAAATAAAGGTTCCTTAGTAATATTTAGGACTACAGATATAGGGAAGCTTTTAAAGTATGGTTTTTTTTTTCCTACTTAGATGGGAGACAGTAATCCTGATACAGCTACATATTTGTAAAATAATGTAGAAATGCTAAACTAAAGTTTCCTGTTTTTGAAGGGGAGGAAGGAGATGTAGCAATGTTAGATAGTTGCTTCTGTAATTCTGGCAACAATCTAGGAACCCAATATTATTTTGTTTTATTTGTCAAGAAATTGAGTTAATTCAGTTAGTTAAAGCGATTAGTTACAGTGAACGATTTGAAAAGAATTCAGGTCTCAAAATTCCAGATTGAGAGACCGGGCTGTTAAAATTTCTTTTAAACTGGTGCTCTTTCCCTCACATTTGAGGGCCTGTGCACAGTGTAAAATGCAGGGCCAAGTGCAGTGTCATACCTTCCTGAGTCAGGTTTTTAGGTTTGTCTTCACTGATTTCTTTATGGATCTGTCATTTATTTATTTATCATTATATATATAACTTTTTATTTTATCATTGACAGTATTACATATGTCTCCTATTTTCTACCTTTTCGCCCCCCTCCACCCAACCCCCGCCCCATCCTAGGCCTTCAGAAGGTCCAGAGGTGTGGATGCATGGAACAGAATAATAGATTTCAGTTGGGGGAGTTTGGGGGCAAGGGGACAGGAAGAGCTTAACCAAAGTACATCTATGCATACTTGCTTATTATTTTAAAATTTTTCTTTATTATATTTTTTTGCCATCACCATTTATCCCACCTATACCCTCTTCCAGCTTCACCCATTTCCCACAATCACCACCCTGTTGTCCATGTCCATGAGTTTTCTATGTTTTTTATTTATTGCTCAATCCCCGCCCCCAACATCACCCCACTAGAGCTGTCTGCCTGCTCTCTATCTATGAGTCTATTTCTATTTTGCTTATTATTCCTTTTGTTCAGTAGAGTCCACAAAAGAGTGAAACCTTATGGTACTTGTCTTTCTCTGACTGCTTGTATCACTTAGGATAATGCTCCCCTGATCAATTCATGCTGTCACAAAGGGTAAAATATTTTTTCCTTTTTATGGCCAAGTAGTATTCCATGTGTAAATGTGCCATAGCTTTTTTATCCACTCATCTACCGATGGACCCTTGGGTTGCTTCCATATGTTGGCTATTGAAAAAAAAAATCACTGCTTATTTGTTTATATTAAACTTTTCTACATTTATAATTTGTTCTGAAAATAATAACATGGTAATTGTAAACAAGGTTGAAAGTATGGATATTCTTCCAAAACTTTTACCAGTTTCATACAATGTAGAACTGTCATTTTAAAGAAAAGCATTGCCTATTTTAGGTTTGACTGAACAAAGAAAAATGAATTGTAGTTTATGTACCTATTATTCACATGTAAATCATTGCCCATAAAACATTGAATAGACTTTGTTCTCTTCAGTAGTTAAAATATTTCCCTGCATTTTGGATTATCCTCAGCCTCGTCAGGGATACCTCAAGTTCGAATGTAGTCACTCATGAATCAATGAGATTTTGATGTGTTACCAGTTCTCTCTCACTGTACATCAGGCATTTGTCCCCTTGGGATGGCTAAGTATCTACGTATCAGAATCCCTGAGGAAGAGCTCCTTGGGCTTTTGGTAAAATGTCTCATGGTGACATTAGGACTCCTCCACATATAAGAGGAGCTGCTGCCCTAGGGGCCGGTGGGCCCGCCAAAGCCTGTTGAAATAAGCAGTAACCCACTTACTGGAAAGTACCGTATGCAATACCCAGCTTTCCAAGTGTATCATGGCTTGTGGCTCTAGATTTTGGTTTTCGGGCAACCCCTTAGGAATTGCCCTCAACCTTCTATGAGTTTCCAATTTTTACCCCCTACCCCCTGTTTAGTCTCTTTCTAGAACAATAGGAACAAGACCACCCTTGCTCCCACATTCCTAATGTTGACTCAGTTTGTTCCCCATCTTATCACAGATGGATCACTTCTGCAGAAGCCTGACCATGGTCTACTGATGATCATAACACATCACTTCTGCCTATCTTAAAAAATAGAGCCATAGAGGTCAACCCTGCAGTAGACAAAGTATTTTGATTGGATATTTTCCATTTACCTTCCCAAACCTACTGCTCCCTCTGCTCTGAAACCCTGGAGGATTCATGCATTGATGGGCCCTCTCCCTTCTGGCAATGGGAGACACTGGTGGGAGGTGAGGGCTGCAGGAGAGTGAGGTAGGTCTGTTTATTCTACCAGCTCCACCCTTTGAGTTGCTTGTGGTTAATCGAGTTTGTCTGCTTTCAAAGGCCACAGCTCTGCTGGGTTCTGGGAACTGTTCATCCCTCTGTCCCTTCAGGCCTAGTAGTGGTAATGACTCCTTGGGTTCCTGCTGTTGCCTGGCATTCCCTATACCTTGCCTACACTCTGTCAACAGTCTCGGTCTTACCTTTCTCTCAGTGCCTCTGTGGGAGTGAGCCATCTGTTTCTGCCAGGACCAGAGTCTCTGGCTTTCTTTTCCCAAGTCTCCCGCCTCCCCGTTTTCCCATGAATGGCTCCCCTTCCCTTTATGTGTTAGTACTCTCATTGCATGCCTCTTTCCCCAGGCCCCATGGTTTGAACAAATGTCTATCATTAGATAATTCCTACCTGGTAGGAAATTACCTGAGAAAGCAGTGTCAGAACCAGAGGCATTTGAGAAATTGTGTGCTCTAATGGGTTTTTATTCAGAAGTGAAGAAAATAGGGCCAGAGAAGATGGGTGTATTATTTGAGGTCCCCTGGATACTACTTAGAGGCTGGTCTACTATTCTTTCCTCTGTACAATATAGAGACTGGGGATAAATGTCCCAAATAGTGAACATCATAAAAAATGAAGGCCAGTAGATGCCACTTTCTGAACTTGAAACCAGTAAGATCTAATATCAGAGAGATGGAATCCTTCCTCTGCAGAAATAAAATGCATTCTAGGAGGAGATACTGGTTTTGCAAATGTATTCCTGACAAGTCAATATGTTTCACAGTTTTCAAATAGAAGACCTAGGGAGAGTCCCAAGAAATGAAGATACGCTTTCATCCAGTGGATTTTACATGCATAAAGGAATGCATCATCACAGAAGGAAAAGAGAAATGTGTGAGACTTTCTACATGCATCTCTGGTATTGACTACCTCAGCTGTCTTCCCAACGGACTGACTCAAATGTTCTGATTCAGTTTCCAAACATATCCTTTAGTGAATTTAACGTATCCCTGGTAAATTCAACAAACACTGACCGTCTACTATGAGCTCCTCACTGTACTAGAAATTGGCCATGTAAAGATGATCTAGATGTAGATTTGCCTGCGAGTAGACTACAATGGGGAAAGAGACACAAACCAGATTTCAATGTAGACTATTTTAGCTCTCCCTGCCACGTTCTCCCTGCCTTTCTTTTTGCAAAGCACCTAGCTTCTAGGAAATGCCTGGAAAATCACCTCTATGGTCTTTGCTTTCACTGTCCTTTGATGGTACCAGCTGCGCTGTGATAAGCAGACTAGGATGTTCTGGACCTCTTGACTGGTTCACGAGAAAGTGTCCAGGGCCAAGTGTGAGATTCAGCTTCTGGCGAGATTGAGCCATAAGGGAGGAGATAAGTTACCACCCTGGGCTGGCACATAGTATTTGCTCAGCAAATTAATTCATTTAATGCGTGTCTACTAACTGCTAGGGATAAATAGATGCACAACTCAGGGGTCAGTGAGAGTAAGTCCTTACCTTCCTGGAGTCTATATCCTAGGAAATATCTTGAAAGAGTGTTTCCTGAAGAGAGTGGTGGGTCTGAGAAGAGAGAGAAGCAGGTAAACCAAAAGCTCAAACCTGGAGCAGAAGTAGAAGCAATGGGAGTGCAGAATATTTAATGTGGTCTGGGGTGGAGGGTGGAGGGAGGAGTGAGGGGACTGGAGAAGACTTTATAGAGATTCTAGTCTATGGCCATCCTCAGGGTTTTCCCCGAGGTTTGTGCATTTCTGGGGGTCTCAGGACAGAACTTTAGACTATCAGGATTCCGCTGGATACTTCTTTGTTATGGTTCTAGCAGTAGGACTCATTGAAACTGACCTTTGAAAATAACTGCTCTTAATTCAGAGGAGTATTTGATTCTGTGTAAGTTGTCAAGAAGGCTAATTTCATTTACAGTCTTGACTGCTGTGCTGCCTCCCAACCAAGCTGACCAAAGGCCTGTGTGTTCCAGAACAGCTCATTGACTCTGCACCTCTTAGCTCCCTGTGCCATTGGTTTAGGGGTCTCTGACTGTGTCCTGTTTGGGTTCACAGAGCAGGGTTACCGATGCTCTTTACCCTCCTTGACCTGGGCTCTGCTGAGCTCACTCACCTCATCTCTTGCTAGTCCTGGCCTTTCCCTTTATGCAGTGGCAGTACCAACCATGTCCACGCCACTTCACGTAGCTCTCCTCAAGTTCCACACTTCTCATTCCTGAAGCTGCCTCTTTTGCCTCCTTCCCTCCTCCCCAGTGCCCTCATCCCTGCTTCTAAGATTCAATCCAGGCACCACCCCTTCCCAGAAGCCTTCTCTGCTTTCCCAGCTGGACTGAGGGCCCTCGTCTCAGGCTCTCATTCTAAGCCACACATACCTTTATCATAGCACTCATCACCATGTATGTAAACTACCCACTATGATAAGTTTTGTACTTAAATTTACTGTTTATTCTCCCACTGGGCTCGTTCAGGCTTGAGTCTATGTCACTTTGGAGCCTCAGCAACAAATACAGTGTGTGTCACATACTAAGTAGACACTCATCTTGGAAGAAGTAATTCTAATTTGTAAGAAACAGATTATATGTTGGGGTTTTCCCGACATCCATAGAGTTTGTCAAGTTTTTGCTTTGCTTTCCTGTCCCAAGCTCTTGTGTGCCCTGAGAAATTGGGGCTATGGGGATGGTTCCCATGCCATATCTTGTCCTTGCCTGTGAGAAGGATGACGCAGTTATGGGAAATAGGTTTGCCTGGTGTGGCAGCCTCAGAGAAAGAGAGAAGGGAAGTGAATTACCTTCTGTCTAAACAATCATTGCAGAGCTAGTGGGTTGCAGGTGTCAGAGCTCTTGGCAGAAACCAGTGGTTGTTAGGTTATAAAATCACAGAGACTGTTAGGTAGCAGTGCCTCAGGAAAAGCAGTCAGCTGCTTTCTTTGTGGGCACGCATTGTGGAGAACCTGTGGGCATCCCATGTTTACACGAGGACCATGGCTTCAGATGCATACAGATTCTGAGGACACAGCAATTTCCTTTCACTGAGATGGAAGCATTCTCCTCCCCATGTTCAGATGGGGGTGAAATCTAATGTTATTTTAAATACATTTCTATTTTTCAATTATAGTTGACATACGATATTATATTAGTTTATGGATACAACATAATGATTAGACATTTATATACCTTACAAAGTGATCACCCGGTAAGTCTAGTGCCCATCTGACACCATACATAGTTATTACAATATTATTGACTATATTCCCTATGTTGTACTTAACATCCTCATGACTGTTATTAAATCTTGCAATTTGTGCATCTTAATCCTTCCCCCTTTTTTACCCAACCCCCCCTCCCATCTGTCAATTATCAAAATAGTCTCTGTCTCTATGAGTTTGTTTCTGTTTTATTTGTTCATTTTTTTTTACATTCCACATATAAGTGAAATTATGTTGTATTTGTCTTTGCCTGTCTTATTTAACTTAGCTTAATATCCTCTAGGTCCATCCATGTTGTTGCAGATGGCAAGATTTTATTCTTTATTATGGCCAAGTCATATTCCATTACACACACACACACACACACACACACACACACACACACACACACTGTCTTCTTTATCCATCTGTCCATCGATGGACATTTAGGTTGCCTCCATATATCTTGGCCATTGTAAGTAATGCTGCAACGAACATAGGGATGCATATGAGATGGGACTTTTGGCAAAGAAAGGCAGCTATGGATGTTTAGGTGCTTAAATTATACTGAGATGTTTTATTTAGAAAGCAATTGCTGACATAACTAGTTGATAATTTATAGAGTCGGAATAAAAGTTATTTCAGAAGGCGGTGGATTATAGATTGGGAAGGAGCATGAAGGAAACTTCGGAGGTGCTGGACAGGTTCTCTAGACCTGCATGGTGGTACATGGCTGTCTATATATGTATGAGCCACACACCGGAGGCTAGTGCACTGCGTGCCACCTTACTGTCTGAATGTCATCCTTCACTAAATTTAAAGAAGAGAATAAATCACTTGCAAAAGTTTATATGCCATCATCGCAAAAATAGGGAGACAGGAGGCTGATTCTGACAAAACAGCAGCCTGTGACTAAAAGGCTGCCTGCAAACTTACATAGTCGATAGACTCACAAAAGGTCCCTGCGTGTGGGCTTTCTCCCAAAACCAAGAGAAAGGGCAGCTCAAGTCAGAGAAGCTTGAGAAAGGGTGAAGCTTCTAAATCTTGTGAAGAAAGGAATCACGGGTCTGTTCCAAGGAAATGAGGGAAACTGAAAGCGTGTGCCCTTTGACCAACATTCCCCTTGGAACATTATTATTTTTTTGTCCGTCTCTATAAGCCACAAATGAAAGAAACCCGAAGAATGAAACTGGTTATTTTAGTTCTTTTATTTCATGTCTTATTTCCCATGTCCTTATTTTATGCCTTATTTTTCTGGAGTGAGCACTTAGAGCTTTTGTAATTAGGGTACATATTATTAAAGTGTGTAACAGATGTAATTGATTGCTGGGAGAAAATGAACTTGTAAAGGAGGAACTCTTTTTTTTTTATATATATTTTATTGATTTTTTACAGAGAGGAAAGGAGAGAGATAGAGAGTTAGAAACATCGATGAGAGAGAAACATCGACCAGCTGCCTCCTGCACATCTCCCACTGGGGATGTGCCCGCAACCCAGGTACATGCCCTTGACCGGAATCGAACCTGGGGCCTTTCAGTCCGCAGGCCGACGCTCTATCCACTGAGCCAAACCGGTTTCGGCAAGGAGGAACTCTTAACTGGTTTCTATATCAAACATGGGAAACACAGAGAGGAAGAAGTCGGTGGAGAGTTGCCCCAAATGGCTTTAAATAATTATTTACTCAATTCTTTAACTCAACAAAAACACTGAGCATTCTTCTTGACCAGGGGAAAATTCCTTCTGCTACTTTTAGTAAATGTTCATTGGTCATCACCTCTGTGAACTCCTCAGGTTGAAAGTTAATCAACTACAAAGTGGGGTACATTTTCAAGTTGGAGACACCCATGTGTATAATTCTAGAGAACCAAATGTGCCCCCAGAACTTTGATAGGTGTTGGATTCATTACTTATGATTCCACTGGATGTAGCATGAAGCTGGAACATTTGCCAAAAGGTCCCCAAATCTTTAGGGAAGCCGTGGGTTATGGGGAATTTGGTGGAGGGAGCTGACTTCACTGCTATGTCTCCCTTAGAAAAGGTTGATTTAGCTGAAAAAGGCAGAGGCTAGAAGTCTCCTTTGTATTTTTTTTTAAGTATTTTTTTTATTGATTTCAGAGAAGAAGGGAGAGAGAGATAGAAACATCAGTGATGAGAGAGAATCATTGATCAGCTGCCTCCTGCAGGATCCACACTGGGGATCAAGCCCACAACCCAGGGATGTGCCCTGAACTGAATTGAACTGTGACTTCCTGGTTCATAGGTCAGTGCTCAACCATTGAGCCACATCCACTGGGCTAGAAGTCTCCTTTGTTATTTCTCACTCACTTTCCCTGCCTGCACACTTGTGTTCTGTGACTCAACTGGGCAAAGGCTCCATAACATTCTATCAGCAATAAATTTTCCTGCTTAATTTTATAGTCTCTTAATGGGTAGGGAATAATCTAAATTCTGTGTCTGTCTTGAAGTCATCCACAAGCCTGTCATAAATTGTTCTGCCACATGCACATTTAAAAAATAAACTTCTATTACAGAAAATTTCAACTAAACACAAAACGTAGGGAGAATGACATAACGAACCCCATGTAACCTTCATCTAGCTTCAAGAATTATTACCATCTTGCCAATCTTGTTTCATTTAGCTTGCCTATTTTTTATTTTTTTGCGGGAGAATTTGAAAGTGAATCCTTTATTGTGTCTGAACACCCTACACGCTTCTTGATAAAAGCAGCACACCCTTCAGGGGTACCTCTCAGACTTGCTTGAGGGCTGCCTGTGAAAAGTGTTTTTTATTTTACAGCAGAATTTTTCCTCGAGGCAATAAGTTGCTATGCCAAGAACAATTAATTTACTCATTCATAAGGGAGAGAAGCAGTCTGTGTTGTGTGCCAGTGAGCTGTGGAGCCCTTACCTGGCTTTTGCTTGCAGTTTATTTTAATTTGTTTGCCCTCACACAGCATTACTAGCCAGTCACATCTTGACATCCTTGAATGAACTGAGGGGCCCTTGTCACAGAATTAGGGGACCAAGAGACAGCCTTCTTTGCACAAAGGCTGTACTCGCAGCCTTGTGATCTAGGTACAAAGTCTGTGATCCCTAGGATTAATGACTTTGCCAAAGGTACCTTTTTAGTTATTATTTTTGCCCTTTCTCTAAAGCAGTCAATCAATAGCCAGTTTGTAAACCTGCCTTTCTGGATGTTGAGTGTGTAGGTGCAGAAAGAACTGAGGTTTGGAGTACACCTGATTGCTATCTCAACCATACTGTTTAACTTCACCTTAGTCTAGAAAATGTTTGTTTTGTTTTTATTGTGGTAAAATAGACATAACATAAAATTTACCATCTTAACCATTTTTAAGTGTACAATTCAGTAGTGTTAAGTATATTCACATAGTTGTACAACTAATCCAAAAAACTTTTCATTTTGCAAACTGAAACTCTGTACCCATCTATAATAATAAAAGCGTAATATGCTAATTAGACAAAGCCCCAGGGGGAGGCAGAGGAGGCTGCAGCGGTGGTGGGCAGCCAAGGCCCTTGCACGAATTTCATCGGGCCTCTAGTTAAACTATAACACCCCATTCTACCTACCCCTGCCCCAGCCCCTGGCAGCCATCATTCTACTTTCTGGCTCTAAGAACTTGACTACTCTAGGTGCCTCATATAAGTAGAATCATACAGTATTTGTCTTTTGTGACGGGATTATTTCACTTAGCATAGGGTCCTCAAGGTTCATCCATGTTGTAGCATGTGTGAGAATTACGTTCCTTTTTAAGGTTGAATAATATTTCACTGTATGTTTACAGTACCGTATTTTGTTTATTCATTCATCTGTTGATGGACAGTTAAGTTGCTTTTATATTTTGACTGTTGTGAATAATGCTGCTTTGAACATGGGTGTGGATAAAATGTTCTTTTAGGTGAATAAAAATTTTCCTGTTCTGGTTTTTGTTGCTTCCTCATATTTTTGGTGTCCACCATTGGTTGAATACTCCCCTTTCCTGAGGTTATTATAGGACCTATAATACCTCATCATAATTTCTGTCAAATCCTGGGCAGTTTCTCTCCCTGACCTGTTGCATGACTTACCATTAACATGCCCAGCATTTGGCACAGTGCTTGGGACAAAGTATAGATATTTGATAAACAAGTGAATCAGTGAATGAATGAATGAATGCAGTAAACTTAAATTGAAAAGAAACAAAAAGTTGTTTTTCTCATAAAGTGGTTGGGACTGCAGGCCTGTCTAGATATGTCCCAGAAATCTTCTCTGTCTAACCTGACACATGCTCCGATTTAAATGAACTCAATATAGCTATTCTTATCTGCATTTTTAAGAGTCTCATGCTCTACCGACTGAGCTAGCCGGGCACATCCTCTTATCTGCATTTTTAGTCAAAATGCACAAGTACAACCCATTCCTCTTTTACTGCCTTTCTTTCCATGATTTGAACATAGTAGGGGCTCAAATACATTCACTATATGTGAGTAAATCTGTAAATGAATGCATGTGTGGGGGAATGATTTCATGAATGAGCCAAAAGAACATGGAATGATTTCATGAATGAGCCAACAAAAGAACATATTCTTTGGTGGGTGGTATATTTCTTGGAGACCTTTACTGAGTTAGGAGAGAAGAAGAGAAAGAAGTGGGAATCGGCCATTGTTTGTTCACTCATTCCACAAATATCCACATCTCTGAGCTCTGGGGGTCCAACAGTAAGCAAAACAGGCATGGATCCAGCTCTCAGGACCTTACCTTTTAGGGAGTGAAACAGACGTAGACAGATGATTTCCAGTTATTTTTCACACCTTGAAAAGGAAAAAGAAGCTTTGGTAGCGAATAATAGGGGCCAACATTGTAGTAGGCAGCCAGAGAGGGCATGGATGAGGAGGTGAAATTTCTAGAATAGGAGGAACCCAGCCAGGAGAAGGGGGAGACTGTCCCAGGAAAGGAAACATCTGCACAGAGGAGAGCATTTTCATGAAACTAATAGAAGGCAAATGGGATGAGAGGTCAAGAGAAGAGTGTAGAAGGATGAGGCCAGAGCAGCCATTAGATAGGCCATGGTACGGAATTTGGATTTTTGTTAAGAGCAGTGAGAATCCATTGACATACACTAGCCAGGAGAAGGGGGAGACTGTCCCAGGAAAGGAAACATCTGCACAGAGGAGAGCATTTTCATGAAACTAATAGAAGGCAAATGGTATGAGAGGTCAAGAGAAGAGTGTAGAAGGATGAGGCCAGAGCAGCCATTAGATAGGCCATGGTACGGAATTTGGATTTTTGTTAAGAGCAGTGAGAATCCATTGACATAAACTGTGTTTTTTTTTTCATTGAGGTAACATTGGTTAATAACAAATTTCCAGGTGTACAACATTAGAATTTAATATCTGTATGCTCTACTGAGTTCTTAGCACCAAAAGTCTAGTTTTCATTTGTTACCATATATTTGATCCCCTTTACCCATTTTACTCCCACCTCTTCCTCCCCTTCCCCTCTGGAACCACCATTCTGTTGTCTGTACCTATGAGTTTGTTTTTGTTTTGTTAATTTGTTACTTTTTGTTTTATAGTCCCCATATGAGTGAAATTGTACAGTTTTTGTCCTTTTCCATCTGACTTATTTTACTTAGCATAATATCCTCAAGATCAATCCATGTTGTTATAAATGGCAATATTTCATCTTTTTTTGTGGCTGAGTAGTATTCCATTGTGTGTGTATGTATGTTTGTGTGTGCATGTATAGACACTTAGGTTGTTTCCATCTCTTGGCTATCTATATATATATAAAAGCCTAAGCAACCATCCGACTGTCTGACTGGTAGCTATGATGCACAATGACCACCAGGGGGCAGACGCTCCAACCAGTAGCTATGAGACACATTGACCATTGTGGAGGGGTGGGCAAATGCTCAATACAGGGGCTGCCGAGCTGTGATGACTTGGCAGCTGAGGTTCTTGGGTGATGCACCCAGAACCAAAGAGGAGGGAGCCCAATTCTGGGGTGCGTCACCCGAGAACTGTCCTCTTTCAAACCAGGACCCCTTGGGGGATGTCAGAGAGCTGGTTTTGGCCTGATCCCTGCAGGCCAGACTGAGGGACTGCACTGGTGCACGAATCCATGCACTGGGCCTATAGTTATAAATAATGCTGCAGTGACTGAAGAATGGTATGATCTAATTTGTGTCTTTAAAAGCTCACCAGGTTGCTGTGTGGACAATTGTTGAGGGGTGTATCTGGAAGAGGAGTGCACTGTCAGGGGCTGCTAGAACAACAGAGAGACAAGGGTGGCCTGGACCAGAGGTAGGATCCAGGGAGATGTGGTGTTTGGAGATAAGAGATTGCCTTCCTCATCTTGGTATTTGGTCTGCTTATCCATATATTTATTATGTTACCTCTGAAGGCAATTTCTCAGTATCTGTGGAACGTATTGCTGCTGTTGTCATTGCCATTTTAAAAAAATATATTTTTTATTGATTTTTGAGAAGAATGGAAAGGGAGATAGAGATAGAAACATGAATAATGAGAGAGAATCATTGATTGGCTGCCTCCTGCACACACACCCCCCCAAATGGGGGTCAACCCGCAACCTGGGCATGTGCCCTGACTGGAATTGATCCGTGACCTCCTGGTTCTTAGGTCAATGTTCAACCACTGAGCCACCGTGGCTGGGCGTCACTGCCATTTTTATGTGTAACTTTACCTGGTACTTTGTCAGAGTCTCCTCAGCATTAGTTCATTAGACAATAGCTATTTCAAGCTCTTATTCCCTCTCACTCAAGAACTTAAAATACCTCTCTCTTACACACACACACATCAAAACAAAAAAAAAATAGTTCTAAGTATTTAAATTAATATTTCACTGAATGAAATATAATTTTGTCCATCTTACTCATTTCCCTTTGGTTCCTAAGAAACTATATTTTATAGACTATTCACAGAGGAAAAGGAACAGTCTTAGAAGGATCTATGTTTAAAATATATCACACTATGTTACCCTAAAACTCACTTTTTGTTCATAGAAGGTGGTAAAGTCTGAGTATATCTGGAAATAAGTTCACATATGCTGTGATTTGTTTAACCTTTTCTGAACTGGAGAAGAGTAGACTATATTTTTTCCTAGTGTAGTTCAGTTCATTATCTGAACATCTTAGCACCAAGCCAGGGGTGATGGTTGCAGGAGTGACATGAGGAAATTATGTGGAGATTGAGAGCCAAGTGCATTTTGTTTGCCTTATGTTTACTTGGTTGAAACCTGGGATCTGACTTAAATCTTGAATATTGTTTAAGGGCAGATCTAAGAGAATTACTCTGTGGAATCCTTAGACCCACTATCATTTTGATCCTGCTCTTGAAATAATAGAGGGTTGGTTAGCTCCAGGATCAATCAAACCAGTCTTCCCAGAGTCTTTACACAAATGATGCACCCCTTGAAACCCAGAAGACCCCACTTGCCACCCTTGTCCTGCGGGGAGGGATGGGAGACCAACTGGCTATTGGGATTAAAGAGATGTTAACATGTGGATTCCTTGCCTCAAAATATTCTGAACTCTGCATTCTTTCTGTGTGATTTTCCAAATATGAAATGTAACTTTCTTAGAAAACGATGATTAAAATGAATTTTTATCTTTTTAACTCACAAAATAGAAGTGGTAAATTTAAAAAGACACATTCATTTCTTACAGAGGAAACACTGTATTCCAAGATTCGTTTTCTCTTATATGGGTTTTCAGCTTCAGATATAAGTCAGGAGATGCTTGTAATTGCATTCGTTTGCTGATTTTTCTCTTGGTCATCTTGCAGATGATTTCATTTTCTCATTCTATACACCAAGTGCTACTTAATGTTCTTATTAGGGAAGAACAATTAACGTATCAATGAATTGTGGCCCCATTTCTGCAACTATTATCAGAGAGAATTACTTGTTTGCTTAGGAATGTTCTACCTCATTTAAGACCATTTTTGCCTTTTAGCAATTGAATTCTATTTGAGTTTTATGAGTATGTTTTATTTCACACCAAAGAGCCATTATTTTAGAAAATCAGAACTTAAAACTTATAAACAAATAAAAAATGTATTAGCTACTTATAATATATTTCATAATTGCTTTTTATTTTAGAGATAGCAACAACTGATCATGGATAAAGTTGATATCAGCCAATTTCTAGGACAAATCATATGTACTATTAAATAAAAACATATTTTAAAAGAGCTTTCAAAAGACCACCTGCCAGGCCAAATTGATTAAGCATTTCAATAACATGTTGGATTTAAAATACATTTATGTGAGGTCTCTGTTTCATCCTTGAGGAACAATAATGAACCTTGTTGAGAAGGTTGAGCTTTCTGCAGAGTTTATTTGAGATGCCAGGATAAGTAATTGCCTTGCTGCTACAAATTTGGAGCTTAACATTTTGTTGGGCCTATTTTTGCTGCCACTCAATAGATAATAAATTTCATGAAGGGATCGTTCCATTGGCAGAAGTTAGTTCCTTTTGTTTTCTCTACAGAAAATGAGTTGCTTCACTTTGTGATGGGCAGGTATCCAAACACTAATACTTTTCTTTCTAGTCTGGAATCAGGTAATGACGGCCCATCATTCTCACTGACAGCGGGGAGAACAGTCTTGCTCGTCCCATATCTTCTAGTACAGCTCAAGGACAGACACAGCGGCTAGAATTTTATCAGCAGGCTCATGAGTCAAGGGACAGGAGTGATATGGGCTGGAAAAGATGATTAACTCTTTGAAGACTCTGTTATCAACTCCAAATTGACCAGAAGGTGCTATTTTACTGTAGAACCCTGACTGCCGTCCCTCACTTATCTCTCTGGAATGATACAAACACAATCTATTTTGTTGATTCATTCTTCTCTCTCTCTCTCTCTCTCTCCCTCCCTCCCTCTCTCTCTCTCTCAATAGATCAGATGTTGGCCAACAATAAATCCAGGCTATGGCTGGTAGGCTAGTTAGAACAAGTTTTACATTTTTAAATGGTTGAAAAAATGAGAAGAATATTTGCAACACACAAAAATGATGTCAATGACCATAAGTAAAATTTGATCAGAACACAGCCTGGTGATTCATTTGCATAATATATCGTTGTTTGTCTGCCATTTTGACAAAGTTGACTTAATTAGTTAGAACAGACAGTGAATGGCCCACAAAGTCTAGGTTAAGGCAAATCGAGGCAGTTCTTTAGGTTTTATACTATGTGAGTAGCTACAGCTCTGTTCTTAACTAGTGGTGATTTTCCTACATTATAGAAAAGATATTTTTTCAGGAGCCAAATGGAGAAAATTTTTGCAGATTTCTCATATTTGGTATAATCTAATTGTCTTACAGGAAAAGTCAAAGCAACAACATAGTAGAGCCAGTTTAGACTGTAGACCATTTAATCTGAAGGTATGAGATCAGTACAACCACTGATTCAACCTACTCCCTCTTTTTTCAGCCATTGTTTTTAGGACCTCATCTCAACTTGTTAGGTAAACTATTAGATATTTCAGGAATACCAGCAGCATTTTATTTACAAGAAATAACACGTTTACCATAAAAAATAATATGTGACCAGCTATCTTTTTAAATGAAAAAAGTGAGAATATAGAATTTATTATGAAGATTAAAAATACTAAATTTCTTTAGTGATTTCCATTAGTGTTTTAACATTTCTTTCCCTCTCTGTAATCCTTGTATATATGCAAAGTTAATGTGATGGTAAACAACTTCTGGGCTGATTAATTGATAGTTGAAATAAAATTACCTGAGGGTTTTTTGCATATGTATTAGAAACATAAACATTTGCATATATTCTGTCTTCTCTTCTACAGATCAGCTAAATAGAATGCTATTTACTGCATTTGGAAGAGTTGTCAGTTAGCTCTAACTAATCATTTTGGTATGCTTGGAAAGGACCCTGATGCCCAAAATACTGTTATCATTTCCTACAGATATACATTTATCCTTGCCAAACCTCATTTCATTCTTTGCATTGCGTGGCTTACCATCCTTCCATGTTTAGACTGGAGTCCTGGGTGAATGAACCACACAATGTGTATTGAACAATGTAGTTCATGGACATAGGGTTCTATGGAGAGTTGTGAGACCCAGAGGGTGGCAGATCTGATTTGCAAATGAATGCTTCCTCCTGACTACAGCTTTAGGTCAAGGTCACAAAACCCCTTCAGTCCATATTAAATGTCAATCACAGGGCCAAAAATGGGTAAAGGCTAAAATAGTATATTTTGGATGAAGCCCAGGAAACAAATTATAATGTATGCTCTGTCTTTAATGGAAGCATTCCCCCAAGGGTGCTTGGAAATCTCAGGCTCATCTTCAGCAGGGCCGCATAGAACTCTCCCAGGCTGTTTGCAAGTGCTGCAATTAGTCTCCTATAAGCTCTGCATGAATATAGGAGGCTAGTGCAGTGCTGTAGAGCCTTGCCTGGGTTCAGTCTGCACTATTGCTGGGGCTGAGGCACTGGCTGAGTCTGCTTAGTTCTGGAAGAATCACTGGAGTTATCCAGCGAGAACTTGTGAGGACTCCAGTACAACCTGTCAGAACCCCTCTGTGATATTCACCTGGGAGCCTGGCATTGGTCAGCAGATTCAAATGTTCATTTATTGAGTTACTCCACACCTCGCAGTATTTGCTGTATGGTCTCCTTGTTTCCTGTGTGCATTTCACCTCACTGACAAGACTGGGAGCTCCCCCAGGAACTCATTGTTTTCTGTTTCTTTAACAGTCCCTCAATGTTTCTGTACTTAGTTCAGTAACTTCTCTGTAAATGTTGACTGTGGAGAAGGGTGGGAGAAGTTAGACATTATCAAGAGAAGGTTTGCTTTTGCCTGTCTATACTGTGCAATGTTAGTAAGTCCCAGCCAGACCTTGAAGGGGGAACAATGACTTAATGGTGTTGCCATTAGTCAAATAAATAGTAGATGGGATGGGTGTTGAGCTTAACTATCTCCAGTATACCATTTAACCCATACATCCCACCTGTGGGTTGTCTGTAGCCTGCCCTTTGTTGTGAAGGGTCCTCTAATTCTCTTTTCAGTCTATTTCCTGTCATCATTGTTCTTGAAGGCATAGCTCTAGGAACCACATAAAGGCCTTTCAACTTCCCTTGAATTTTGTTGTATTCAGCCAGTTGACTAGCACTGTCAGCTAATTGGAGTGGAAATGTAAAATGAAAGCTGTATTATTCAGCTGCCAAGTCTCTTCCCTTGGCAGGGAGTGGGTGATGCTGGTAATTGTACCAGAAGTGTAATTGCCCTGGGTTCTGCCTCTGGATTTAACAGTGAACCCTGGGAGGGTCTTCCTCCGAGACACCTGATACCTGCTTCTCTTCAGCGGCTTCCTGGCAAACAGTGAGGCTTGAAAGAAATCTAATCAAGCATTATTGTGTTGTCAGGGGGTTCAACCACTGTGGATTTTGCTGACTGCGGGAGTGGATTGCTTGGTCTAAGGACTTAGTCAATATGTCATCCCCATCAGAGCTGGCAGCTAATTTCCTCTTGGTTTGGAATGGGGTGAAGATGCTAACCTCACATGCCAGTTGTGGCCTGTACCCGGGTGTTCTTGGGAACAGTAGCTGATGCAGAACAGAAGCTCCTTTTGTAAACTAGCAATGAATGAGGAAAGGTTTACATGCCTGGAAAGAGTTGACTAGCTTAACGGAAAAATAAGGAAAGTTATAGTTGATTAGTTCACCATTAAAGTTGATCATCTCTGTGGTTTTGGCCCAGCCAGTTTTCTCTGCCCCCCCCCCAAACTTATGAATTAAGTGAGAGTGGTGAGCAGTATTTCAGGGTAGAGTATGTTGGCTCTAGCATGTGGAAACATATGGCACAGGTAACTTCTACTCCTCCCCACAACTTAACCCTGAGCCCATGGCTTAACCTACTTAGAGCTTCAGAATCCTTCTCAACACAGCATTTTAAATAGCTATTTCCATAGTTGGCATATGTGATAAAACCTGTTTACTATCTCTGACTTAGAAATTTAGAAATATTTCCACTGTGAACTTAGGAAATGGACATGACAGCAGCTAAGTAATTATTAAACTCTTCTCATTTACCAAACAATTAAGAAAATTGTTTTGAGCGGTGTTGTTTGGTACAGTTTTGTTACTAAATCATTATTTTATTATGCCACGTGGCTTTATAGAAAGCTTTCTCAAACAGAGGAAGAACTGTTTTTGTTTTCCTAGAAGCTTAAGATCTTGAGTAAGATATTGAGAGTCAGATTGTCTAGGCAGAGCTAGCTACCCTTGTTGGTTCCCAATTCCCTCCTTCCCAGAAATCCTTGCTAGCTGCAAGGAGGAGGGGTGTAGGTGGCAGCAGCAGGCCAAGTCAATCAGATCTATTGATCAGTTATGTTCAAACCTGTGGAGATCTGTTCTCTTCAGAACTATGGCTCTTGAAACCCAACAGTCCTGGCTTCAAATTCTGGCTTCACCACTTATATGATAACTGATCAAAATGATTTATTTAAGACTAGTTTCTTTTTCTGTAAAACATGAGCAATAATAACTAACTCATAGAATTTTGGTGAGGATTAAATGCCACATATGTAATATAGGTATACAGATGCACATAGATGCACCAATAATATACATATATAATACACATATATGTAATATATGTATGCAATAGTTGCTCAGTAAATAGTAATTACAAGTACTATATGTATAATGGGGTTTGGGAAGTTGTGTGTTTGATCTTTTTTTTAAAAAGTAGTATCTCTATAGTATAATATTTTAAAAAGTAAGCTTTTAACTTGTAACATTAGGATTGGTTGTATATTGAATGTGGTCACGAAATGTACACATGAGAAAAAATCCAGCAGATGATGAACTACTTTATCAATTCTCCTAATTTATAAAGAGTTGTGCAACAATGATCCCTCTGGGAGACAGAGGTCATATAGAGGTTTGTCTGGAGTACAGAAAGGGACTGAAGATGGAGAACTGAAGGCCTTTGTTTTAACCTGTAAGTGTGGGCACCATGCTAAGGAATTACAAATGTGTTCTCTAATTTATCCTCCTAATATTCCTCCAGGGTAGGTTTTATTATCTTTATTCTTTTTACCTAAAAGGAAACTGAGGCTGTCAGGATAATTACCTTGCTTAAGGTTCTATAATATTAAGGCAGGGAGATAAGTTCCACGCAGAGTTGTTTGACTCAAAAATCCATATCTAGATTGCGGACGATGTGATCCAATTTCTGTGTTTTGTGGAGGAGGAATCTGAGGCCAGCAAGTGACTTGTCCAGTGGGCTCAGCTTGGTAAAATCAGGTTCTGATTAAGTCCAAAATTCCTTTTTCATACTGTGTTCTCTCTCTAGTTATATTCTTTTTCTTTGTTCTCCAATTGCTTCAAAAGTCTTGCTCTTCAACTATAATTAAAATTCAAGGGCAAACTGCCAAACCGGTTTGGCTCAGTGGATAGAGCGTCAGCCTGTGGACTGAAAGGTCCCAGGTTCGATTCCGGTCAAGGGCATGTACCTTGGTTGCGGGCACATCCCCAGTAGGAGGTGTGCAGGAGGCAGCTGGTCGATGTTTCTCTCTCATTGATGTTTCTGACTCTCTATCCCTCTCCCTTCCTCTCTGTAAAAAAATCAATAAAATATATATATTTAAAAAAAAAAATTCAAGGGCAAATGTAAGGGACTGGGTTATATTCTGTATCTGGTTTGGGCTGTATTTCTCTGTATCTCCCACATTGTTTAGCACAATAATAGATCCTCAATAAATCCTTGATGAGTTGAATTCTTATAAGAATTAGTCTCTGAATCCTATTTTGAATGCGGCAGAGGTATAAATACATACAAATATACAAATATGTTTATTGGGTTTTATCTTTGAGAAATTAAGTTGATACTTTATGATACTGGCACTCCAATGTTATGGGGTCCACTCCTTGTTTTTATGCAGTCTGACAATTTTTATCTTTTAACATTTTCATTCAGTGTAATTAATGATACTTTAATGTTTCTATCTACTATCTTACTATTTGTTTTCTGTCTTTCCTATATTACTTTCCTCTCTCTTTTCTTCTTTTCGTTCAATCCAATAATTTTTATGTTCCTATCTATTAGCTTGACAGTTATAAATGCTTTTAATATTTCTTTTGTGGTTAATCCCAGAAATTACAGCATGTATTAATTATTTTATTTACCTCTTCCCAGCTAATACTAGAACCTTAAAACACTTTATTTACTCCTCACTCTCTTATGTGTTATTGTTGTTATGCATTTTATATTTACATACATTTTAAATCCCACAATATGTTATTATTTTTGTGTCATACAGTTCTTTATTTAGACTTACCCACATATTTGTCCTTTCTGTTACTTTAAATTCTTTCCTACATGATTGTGCTTCCATCTAGCAACACTTTATTTTTGCCTAAATAACTTAATATAGTATTTTTTTTATTTGTTTAGTTTGGGTCTGCAGGTGACAAATTTTCACAGGTCTTATTAATTTAAAAAATCTTTATTTCACTTTCATTTTTGAAGGATATCTTGCTGGGTATAGAATTCTATGTTGGCGATTATTTTCATTTACCACTTTAAAGATTTGTTTTCTAACTCCTAGGATATGTGTGTGTGTGTGTGTGTGTGTGTGTGTGTGTGTTTATGTGGAGAACTTAGCTGTCAGGTTTAGAATTCTTCTTCTTTGACGATAATTTCCTACCCATCTATGGCTTTTAAGATTTTTATTTATGCAAACAACCTAAGTGCCCATTGATGGATGAGTGGATAAAGAAAAAAATGGTATATTTTAAGCTTTAAAAGAAAGAAGGGAATCCTGTAACAACATGAATCCATCTGGAGGGCATTATGCTGAGTGAAATAAGCCAGAAAAAGAAAGACCAAATATTGCAGAGTATCACTTATATGTGAAATCTAAACAACAACAAAAAAATTAGACAAACTCATAGAAACAGAGAGTAGAAAAGTGGTTTCCAGGGGCTGTAGGGTAGGGAGAATAGCAGGGTGTTGGGAAAAAATACTTTTCTCTTTGGTATTTATTTTTAGTAGTCTTACTCTGATGTGCTTAGATATTTATATTTATTCTACTTGATATTTATAGCACGTTTGAATCTGGCTTAATGTTTTCCTTCATTTTGGAACATTTTTAGCTATTATTTCTTCAAAAATTTGTATCCACCATTTTCTGTTATTTCCCCGTAAGAACTCAGTTGCCCATATGTTAAACCTTGTAACACATTCCATGTGTTTTCCATGCTCTTTTCTCCTTTTTATATTTTTTGTTCTTTGTCTTTTAGTTCAGATATTTTCAATTGACCTATCTTCTTGTTTACTAATATTCTTTTGAGCTATCCAATATGCAGTTCAACAAAATTAATCTCATTTGTTTGTATTTTTCTGTTCCAGAATTTCAAATTAATTATGCTTGTAGCTACTTCTTACCTAATGAAATATTCATAGTTATTTTTAGATCTCCAATATATGTTTTTATTTTCTTCTTTTATCTTCACAAAGTTAGAAACAAAATAAAGTACAATCTTTCTTTGAGTTACAGGATAGTTAAGTTCCCGAGTAATTTAGTGTACATGGTTGCTGCTGAATAAATTCTTTGTGTTAATATGTAAAACAGAGTTAGGATATGTAGTCAATAATGATAAACAGATTTTTCACTGACATGAATGTTTGGTGGGACATTAAAGTCATGTGGAAGTGGGACAGTTTTTCTTTGTGTAGGAGTGTGTTGCCTATTCATGGCATCTTGAGTTTATGATTTCTGTTCATTAAATGTCAGTGGATAAATCCCAACACTCAGTCTTCAAAACGAATTTTCAAATACCTCTTGAGGTGGCATAGCTCCTGTGTAGATGCTTGCTTTATGTTAAGTAGTGAGGCTGGGTCACCAGTAATGAATTCTTTGACCCAGGGCCTTGGCTGGGCCTGAAAACAGACATTGTAGGATGTGACTTTACCTGGTTGTCATTTACGGGATGGCCGGTTTTCCTAGCCAACTGTCAAGAGGCTGGCTAGCATAAAAAGTTAGGGACTGAGGACATGAAACAGAGCTTCAGATGATATGACACAGCTCTGGCATCAGGCAGACAACCTGGCATTCAGTCAGAAATAGAGGGGCTCTTTTAGAGCGAACATCTTCACTGAGACATAAGTCTAAAAAGGAAGATCTCAAACAGTGGGCACTAAAAATGGCTACTGCAGCTACAAGGCAGGTATTATAGGGCAGCATGGAGAGTAAAGTGCTGTTGTCTGTGTTTGACTTTCAGCAATTACATCACAACATAGCTAGCAATTATTTAAATTTAAGAATATCCATTCATCCATTTATCCATCTACTTATTCATCCATCCATCCACTCTGTAAAAACACTACCAGTGCCTGTTATGCTTCATTCACTATGGGAATACAAAGCCACCTATATATAAAGAAATCTTTCTCACTCTTGGGAATGGAGACAGTAAACAACTAATTATAAAATGAATGATAATGATCCAGTGGAGGAGGAAAACAAGAAAATAAATACTTTTAATATAAGAGATAATGGTATAGCTATAATTTAATTTTGTCTGCAAGCATTTTGAATGTTTAATTTTTTTTCTCCATTTGCCTTAGGAATATGAAATGAAGTCTGAGAGCTGAATTGTTAGAGAGGGGAAAAAAAGTTAATTACTAGTTTAAGCTCTATTAGTCTCCCTGGTATCTGGATTGCTTAAGTAGAAATATGAGACAGACTGTTTAATCATTATAGAACTTTTTATATGGTTAACATCTCTAGGAATTAATTTTGTCATTGAGGTGCTCTTTGCTGGGCTTTCACTATAACAGGATTGTGTTAGAACAAATGGAAAATTAAAAGGGCTACAGAACTAAACCTGTGTTTCCATTGCTTCAGAATTTGGAATGTGAAGCATATTCACTGGGTAATTAATTTTATTCCACATTTTGAAGAGATTTACCCACCAAACTCCCCCCTCCCCCCTTTTTGTATATCACTCTACAAGTATAACCCTCTATATTGGAATATTTTATAAAAATTTAAGTGGTGGGAAAGTTAACTTCCCCTTATTGTGGTAGCTGGAGGGATTTTTCTAAATCTCTAAATGCTACAACTAGTCTTATGTCACAGAAAATACCTTGATCAACAGGTTAAGATTGTGGCATGTGACCAGACTCCTAGCTACCATTTATTGAGTGTTGCCTATGGGCCATCACTGTGCTAAATTCTAGTACATTAGTTTATTTCATCTCTACTATCACCCTGTTGGGTCCTATCTTCTCCTTAGTTTATATATTAGGAAATGGAAACTCAGAAAAACGAAGAGATTTGTCCAAGTCCCCAAAGTTGGGAAGTAATTGAATTGATATTTGAACCCAAGTTTATCCACCCTACCATATTGGCATGGTTACTTGAGTTGTGAGGTATATAACCTGTGTTCATAGACCAGGGCTGTGGTACAGAGGTGGATATGGTGGGAAAAACAATCTTCAGAATCCAATGGACACTGGTTCAAATATGGATACCATCACTTATAAGCTTTGGAAACATTACTTAACCTCTCTGAACCTTGTGTTTCTCATCTGTAAAATGGGGATGATAATCATATCTATCTTAACATATTATATGAAGAAACAAAAAATATGTGAATGTCAAATGATATGGAACCCAGAGGGCCTTCTTTCTTCTTTTTCTTTTCTATGCAAAACAGAACTTGGGAGTAAGAGTCTGGCTTTGTGGAAGCAGGGTGAGCTTTGGAAACATGAGGCAGGGAAATAATGACTTAGTCCAGGAGAGAGAGAAGGCCTCCCAAGGAAGTGATATTTCAGCTGAGTCTCAGAGAATGTTCGGAAGTTAGATTAAGAGGGTGGGCCCGTCTGGCATGGCTCAATGGTTGAGTGTTGACTTCTGAACTAGGAGGTCATGGTTCGATTCTGGTCAGAGCTCGTGTCTGGATCGCAGGCTCGATCCTCAGTGTGGGGCGTGCAGGAGGCAGCCAATCAATGAGTCTCTTATCATTGATGTTTCTATCTTTCTCTCCCTCTTCCTTCCTCTCTGAAATCAATCAAAATATATTTTTTAAAAAAGAGGGCGGAGTGTGCTGTTGTAAGCACAGGGAACATGTTAGGCAGGTAAGTCACTCAACCTCATAGTTTCTTCCTCTGTAAATTTAGGAGCACTGCCCCAGTGTGTCTCACCCTGTGGTCTATTAAAGTGAGAAAGTGGAAGTAAGAATGATTTGAAATGGTGAGACTGCTATACAATATAAGGCATTCATTGTATGATAGTATATGATAACAATATAGCACAGAAGAAAAAGGATGGGTTTGAATCCCAGATCTACTCATTGCTAGATGTGCTCTGGACAATGCACTCAGCCCTTTTCTTCAACCCTATTCTGTTATTTATAAAATAAGGGCAGTGATGCCCTGTTCACAGGATGCTGGGAAGAGCAGTGAGATCATAAGTGTGTGGAGGACCAGAAGGACCGGCCCCTGGAGGTAGCTTGTTCCCTTTCCTTTCCCTGCCACCACCCGTGCTTCCACACTATTCTAAGAAGACACGTGTGCAAGAACATGATGTTAACTTGCTATGCTATTCAGGGTCTCTTGTCAGCAACTGAACAAAGACATTTTCAGTTATATATAGCAACTATCTTTTCATCTGTGATTCATGCTGTTCTTTCTGTAGCCAAATGATATTCTTATAGCTGATGCCTTCAGATTTATCATTTTAAGACAGCAGGAGGAGGAGATCAGGTACAAGCTAATCACTCCAGGATGCTGACATGGGAAACTACTTAGGTCCTTGGTGTGGAAAACAAGAAACTCCATAAGGGGGTGTTATGTGGAGCAAGTCTTTGAAATAGGTTTCAAACAGGAAGTGGTTTGCCTTTTTTGCTTTTATTTGACATTAATACGTGTTTTCTCCTCCTAAAAGGAGAGAATGTAAAAGGACTCATATCTTTTCTTAACAATAAGTATCCTCTGCTCCTTTATATTGGGTCTGGATGAGGAGCTTTATATGAACTTTAAAATGAGACCAAATGAAAAAGGTATTGTTTATCTAAGCTGTCTGAGGAAGGGCACTTGGGAAAAGAATTGAACTCTAAAATAACCTTATGAAAGTTATTGATTCGTTTCTTTATGGTGCCTTTCCAAACAAGAACCATTATTTCCATGCCTGAACTGGAGCTGGTCAAGGAACCCTTTTTTATGGATTATCTTTCCTGAAAACCAGACTTGTCAAGAAAAATGAACCTCCAGAAATGAATACATGAGGCCCAGTTGAATAGTATGGCCCTTTTATTGCTTTGAAGGATAAGTAGGGAGCACAGTTAATTTTTAAAAACCTCACTGAGTGCAGGAAAGTTTGGGAATAGCTTAGGTGTAGATCAATGGCTCCCTGTTACTAGCATATATTGGTAGGTGGTTTTAAATAACTCCATTTCCCCCATGCCTGCTGTACTCCAAAGCTCAATTCTACCTATGTTCTTGAACGTTATATTTAAAAATTATCTTTAAGCAATCACATAAGTTTCATCTATTATGTGTGAGAACTGTTCTAGGCATTAGGGACATAGTAGTGAATGAACATAACAAAATTTCTGCTTTCCTAGAGAGAGACCATAAATAAGCAACTGTCTAATATAATATCAGGTGGCTAGTGCTAGGAAGAAAACAGAGTAAAGGATTAGATTGACAACAAAATACATCTGAGGAGGTGGTATTGGAGCAGCCACTTGAATGCAGTGAAAGAATAAGCCATGTTGATATTTGGGAGAAGAGCACTCCAGGCAGAGAGAATGGCACGTGCTAAGACCCTGAGCTGGGGACATTCTTGGTAATTCCAGGAACAGCAATAAAGCCAGTGTAGCTACAGCCTGGTAGAAAAGGCTGGGAAAGAGGGTAGGAAATAAGGTCAGAGAGAGAAATACTAGTAAGTGGCCCCTGGAACTTTTTAAGCAGTAGAGAAGGTGCCACGGGCTAAGACAATCCTTTCACGAAGCCATCTCCACATTCTAAACCCCACCTTGGAGCCTGGCTTGCTCTAAGTACCACGCTAGGCTCCCCAGAAGATGGTTGGGGAGACTTAGCATCCACCTCCTCCAAGGTAGTTCCAAACTTGTACCCTCAACACACTGTCTCCAGCTGGGTTCTCCCATTTGACTCAAGAAATCTGGGTCTACTAAAGGCCTAACATAAGAAAAAAAGATTCAGTAATTCCTGATGTCAGCAGATCCATGAGAAATAAGGAAAAAAAAAAAAAACACACTAAAAAACTAAAAAAAAAAAAAAAAAACAAAAAAAAAAAAAAAAAGAAGAAGAAGAGTGTTGTACTATCTTTCAAGATACTAGTATATAGGCAACTGAGGCCCAAAGCTACCCACAACCATCCCTACCCACCCACCTAGGGAAGCCAGGGGTCCTGGTAATCAAACTCCTCTTACCTGGGAGGTTCTCATCAGCTCTGTATCCCAACACTAAGTTACTTAGAGATGGCTTTGAAAATCTGAGATTTTTGTGAAAATACTTTATTTAAAGAAATAGGTTTTATAAGTACATATACCCATTATTACTGGTCATGCTATTCTGGGAAATTTTAATATGCAAAAAATCACACTAAATTTTGTATTGTTGTTACTAAAAATAGAAAATATGGATAAGAGCAAAGGAAAAAAATCATCTAGAATCCATGCCTAGGGATGACTACCCTTCACTTACTGGTTTCCATAATTCCATACTTTGTTTCTATGCATGTGATTTTTTTTTGATTTTTTTTTTACAGAGAGGAATATTTTACATACTACTTTATAACTTGAAAGCACTGCTTTGGGGGAACGTTGTTCCTTCTTTCTCATTTTTGGTCTAAGAACCAAGGGAATTTAAAATGAGATGAATCAATCAATAATTGAAGTGGGATTAGTATACCATTTAGATGAAAGAAAATTTATGTTAACAGTTTATATACTGCTCTTATAGAATATTATAAATAATTTCCCCCATAAATTGAGGACTGATGAGGGATGTAGTCCTGGTTTCTTTTTAGCACTAATTAAATGCTTAGTAAATACTTAACCAAGTGAAATACATGTGTGTTTTTAATTGAAGCATCTTGCTATTACTTAAAAATAAATATTTCCTTTTGTGACAGCATGGATGAACCTGGAGATTATTATGCTAAGTGAAATAAGTCATTCAGAGAAAGACAAATACCATATGCTCTCACTTATATGTGGAGTCTAATGAATAAAATAAACTCACGAACAAAATAGAAACAGAGGCATGGGTGCATGGAACAGACGGACAGCTTTCAGAGGGGAGGGGAGTGGGGAGAGTGGATGAAAGAAGGTGAAGGGATTAGCCAGAGAACATATATGCATAACCCATAGGCACAGACAACAGCATGGTGTTGTCCAGAGGGAAGGGGGGCCCAGGGCTGGGTGGAGATGGGCAAAGAAAGGCACCTATAATAGTGTCAACAATAAAAATAAAGTTAAATAAAAGAAAAAAATATTTAGGGATGGAGGCACTATATTATTTGCAAGAACATTTTAGTAACATATTTTAAAAATATAAAAATCTGTTTAAATAGGTCACACTTTGATTGCTTTTTAGTTTTGTCAAAATTTAATCCTTTAATTTATATTCTAGAGGAAAACAATTTTAAGACTATTTCTTTTGCAGAGTGTGTTAGATTGGAAGAGAGAATTGCAATAGTAACATGGAAAACCTGTAAACTTATTTTACAATGTTATTTCTTTGGTCTTTATGACTTTATCCAAAGTTTCAACTATTGAGGAACTCTCGTATCCCTACTGTCATAAAGCAATTTTATGGGACCATAGAAATTGATTCTTAAAGTTTTAGAGCTAAAAAAAAATATGGCCATCTGTCCAGGTCTTGGTAAAGGGCTTACTTTATTTAAAATTAACCATAGCCCTGGCCAGTGTGACTCAGTTGGTTGGGTGTAGTCCCATGCACCAAAAGGTTGCTGGTTCAATTCCCTGTCAGGGCACATGCCTGGGATGTGGGCTTGATCCCTGGTAGGGAGTGTGCAGGAAGCAGCCAATCTATGTTTATTTCTCTCCCTTCCTTCCTTTCTCTTTAAAAATCAATAAAAAAATCTTTAAAAATAAAATTAACCATAAATTATTTACTCTATGAGGACATTATTATAAGTACTTTTTTGACAAGTCCGATGCCTTAGATGAAGGAAATTTTTCTTCAAACATAGTTTGATTGAGTGAAGTAATAACCTTCTACATTATGGGGATTTTGTAGTGACATCACTTAAACATTGCATTATCCACATCTTGCATCCTAACTGGGGTATCTCAGCTCACTTGGACAGATATTATCCTGAGGATAAGCAAGTACTCAGGGTCATTCTTTAATGAATTCATCCAACACTCAGGAACTGTGTTAGGTGATGGGGACAAAGAGGAAGAGATCTGTTTCCTTGAAGAGTCATAGTCTGGTGGAAAGACAGATATTAAACAAATTCAGGAAGGCTTCCTGGGCCCAGATAACTTTAACATTGAATTAACATAGAGGAAACTTGTGGTTCTACGAACGAAAGTGAAAAAGTATTCCATGTTTTTAGAACTCTACTGTGTAGAGTTCAGTAAGCCAAGTCCCTCTCTGCTGGGCCCAGCCCTCCGGCATGAGGGCAGAGGCTGGGAAAGCACACCAGGCCCCCTCCTCCAGGACCACAAGTGCCTCCTTACATCAGTGTTTCCTGCTCCAAGAGTCAGGCCTTAGTCAGTCTAAGATAATGACCAATAAATGGTAGTGGCTGCCTCTGTGAAGTTGTCATTTTTATTTAATCTGTATCCTGAAACTAATATCGTTTTCTTGAAATCAGCAGGAAAGATATATTACATTGTGCTTGGGGATGGAATTTGTTTTTCCTCACCCACTTGTCATTGCTCTTTGGGTGAAGAGTCAATATAGTTGGCACACTATTGCCAATTTCAGAGGAATGAGCTATAACAATAAAGAGAAAGAGATTCAGAGGTTTTGCAAGTCAGGTTCTAGTGCTCATTTGCTTCGATTCTGATTTTTTGTGAATTGGCTACTGGGAATGTAATCTCACTTCAGATGCACTTTATATTTCTTAAATGACTTTGTTTCTGAAGCACATTCCCTAAGAAGTTATGTATGCATTTAACATTTCTCAGCCTAAAAGGATGACTTCATTTTGCGTGGGAATGTTGTGCACATTCATGTAAATCAGTACATTGTTGGTATGTCAGATATGGTCCTGCGGAGGAACAGAACCAAGAAAAGACGTATGTATCTTGGCTTGTGCAATAATTGTGGGGACTGGCAAGTTCCAAGCCTATAGACTGGCCAGTTGGAAATTCAGGCAAGCGTTGAAGTTACAGTCTTGAGTCTGAAATTTTGAAATCTGTAGGGCAGGCTGGTAGTATGGAAATTCCAGCAGAATTCCTGTGTTACAGTTTTGAGGCCAAATTCCTTCCTCTCTAGGAAACCTCCGGTTTTGTTCTGTAAGCCTTCAACTGATTGGATGAGGCCCACCCAGGTTATCAAGGGTAACCTCCTTTACTTAATCAACTGATTGTAAGTTAACGACATCTACAAAACATCTTCACAGCAACATCTAGGTTGGTGTTTGACCAAACAATAGAGCGCCATATCCTAGCCAAGTTGACACATAACATTAACCATTGCATGTGATTTCAGCCTTGCGGTGTGAAAGTGTCTGTTGCTAGCATCTGCCGGCTTCCCAGCTCATCCAGTTCAAGTCGAATGCTAGTGTTCTGAGGACCTGTCAGGAGCTTGGACACTGCTTTGACTCTGCCCCAAAGAATTCTAATAACACTTCATTTGCCTGACTGAGGAATAAAGGATGAGAATCTTTAGAAAGCAGGAAAGTGTCTTTACTAAGCAACTTAATGAACTGTGCACCTTGGTTTATAAAGAACCTACAGAGGCCAGCCAGCCAAGGACTGTGCCTGCTTTGAGGGCTTACATTCTGGTCTAGCAAGCTAACAGGAAAGTAGATGAATGCAGGAAACAGTGAGGTCACAGAGAATTACTGAAGAGCCACACCTGAGTGTGTGTGTGTGTGTGTGTGTGTGTGTGTGAGAGAGAGAGAGAGAGAGGTGCAGGGTTAAGGGATAGGAAATATTTATCCTTGAGGTTGAGGCTTAAAAGAAGCATGCTGGTTTGCAGACTGTCTCTGGGGAAGTGAAGGAGGAGTGGGGACAGATTAGGGAGGCTGGGGCTGTCCAATGGCGTGGCCGACTTAAGTGAGGGATGAAAGTCTCAGGACTGAGAGATTGGCCAAGGCCCGGGAAAGAGGCAAGTGCCTGATCATGGCATCTGTGCTTTATCCCACCAGAGGTAAAGGTGAGATACATTATAGTTTTAAACCAGAGAATAACACAGACAGCCCTCTTAAAAGAGGCAGAGTGTTCAAAACTCAGCCAACAGTATGGCTGTTTTCAACCCATACAAAATAGGAAATTAGGTTAGGAAATCTCTGAGAAAATATATTTCAGTAGGGTCAATTTGAAGCCAACCGAGCAGCCTTGGACAGAGTCTGGTCTCTGTGGGTTCTGTGCTATAGTTGGGCTCAAAGGTGCTTCAGATGGACACATTGAAATATGGGTTCAGCATGATGGAAGGTGGGAAATAGGAGGGACATTTCTAAGTCCTTTTATTGCACTGAGCCCAGTTTTACTTTTCTGTTATGACGATTACTTTTCAATTTGATGAGAACTAACATAGTGTCGTCTATTTTTGTTTATTTAATATCCCCATGTGCATAATCCAAAATAATTTGTGAGGTCCTATGGATGGTGCTTTATTTATACCCCCTTATGCCTGGCATACAGCTGGACACGTAATAGCCACTCAGTGTGTTGGTTGATCTGCCTTAAAAACATTGAACTACTTACTCAGGTCCTTCTTGATTCCAATGAGCATTAAAGTGTGTAGTAGCAAAGAGCTGGAAAATGCTGGCTAGTGCTTGTCCAAGTGTCATTTTCCTTTAAACAGGCTCTGAAGGTTTCTGCTGCTTAAGAGCAAAGAGAAACTTCAAGTCAGGGAGCAGCTTGTCCCCCTGACGTTTCAGGTCAATCGATGGTTTTTACTCTGGGTATCGAGAGCTCTCTGCTGCATGCCCTTGTCGTGGGCTACGTGGGTTGACTGTGGTGAAATGGATTATACTGCTTTTATTGCCTCTCGAGATTTAATCAGTACCCAGTAAGCACGATGCGTGCCTGGGACTTTTCCTTTGCCTTTTAATTGTTCAGGCTGTAGGGCTGTTGAAGGTGCTGTTGTGTGTTCATACCTTGACTGATCCGTTTTTAACTCAGAGCTTATGCTTCTTTGCAGGATGCCACAATTTGGAAGCCCGATTCGTGCCAGAATTGCCGTTGCCATGGTGATATTGTTATCTGCAAACCTGCTGTTTGCAGAAACCCTCAGTGTGCCTTCGAGAAGGTATGATGTGCTAAATGTGTCCTAAATGTATTGGTAAAGTCAGTGAAAGGGTAGGGTTTGGGCATTTTTTTTCAGCCATCTAGTTTTTTATTCCAAACTAACTGAAAACTTTATGAAACACGGGAGATAATTTTTGCATATCATATTTAAGAATCTCTTAATTTCTGTTTATTGGGCGTTTAGTACTTTGGACCGGACACTCTTTTAAAGATTTTACAAATATTCTTCCATTTACTGTTATGTAGGGTAGATATCTGTGCTTTATCCCACCAGAGGTAAAGGTGAGAGACATTATAGTTTTAAACCAGAGAATAACACAGACAGCCCTCTTAAAAGAGGCAGTGTTCAAAACTCAGCCAACAGTATGGCTTTTTCAACCCATACAAAATAGGAAATTAGGTTAGGAAATCTCTGAGAAAATATATTTCAGTAGGGTCAATTTGAAGCCAACCAAGCAGCCTTGGACAGAGACTGGTCTCTGTGGGTTCTGTACTCAAAGGTGCTTCAGATGGACACATTGAAATACGGGTTCAGCATGATGGAAGGTGGGAAATAGGAACGACATTTCTAAGTCCTTTTTGCACTGAGCCCAGTTTTACTTTTCTGTTATGATGCTTACTTTGCTTTTCAATTTCATGAGAACTAACATAGTGTCGTCTATTTTTGTTTATTTAATATCCCCATGTGCATAATCCAAAATAATTTGTGAGGTCCTATGGATGGTGCTTTATTTATACCCCCTTATGCCTGGCATACAGCTGGACACGTAATAGCCACTCAGTGTGTTGGTTGATCTGCCTTAAAAACATTGAACTACTTACTCAGTCCTTCTTGATTCCGATGAGCATTAAAGTGTGTAGTAGTAAAGAGCTAGAAAATGCTGGCTAGTGCTTGTCCAAGTGTCATTTTCCTTTAAACAGGCTCTGAAGGTTTCTGCTGCTTAAGAGCAAAGAGAAACTTCAAGTCAGGGAGCAGCTTGTCCCCCTGACGTTTCAGGTCAATCGATGGTTTTTACTCTGGGTATCGAGAGCTCTCTGCTGCATGCCCTTGTCGTGGGCTACGTGGGTTGACTGTGGTGAAATGGATTATACTGCTTTTATTGCCTCTCGAGATTTAATCAGTACCCAGTAAGCACGATGCGTGCCTGTGACTTTTCCTTTGCCTTTTAATTGTTCAGGCTGTAGGGCTGTTGAAGGTGCTGTTGTGTGTTCATACCTTGACTGATCCGTTTTTAACTCAGAGCTTATGCTTCTTTGCAGGATGCCACAATTTGGAAGCCCGATTCGTGCCAGAATTGCCGTTGCCATGGTGATATTGTTATCTGCAAACCTGCTGTTTGCAGAAACCCTCAGTGTGCCTTCGAGAAGGTATGATGTGCTAAATGTGTCCTAAATGTATTGGTAAAGTCAGTGAAAGGGTAGGGTTTGGGCATTTTTTTTCAGCCATCTAGTTTTTTATTCCAAACTAACTGAAAACTTTATGAAACACGGGAGATAATTTTTGCATATCATATTTAAGAATCTCTTAATTTCTGTTTATTGGGCGTTTAGTACTCTGGACCGGGCACTCTTTTAAAGGTTTTACAAATATTCTTCCATTTACTGTTATGTGGGGTAGATATCTTTATCCCCACTTTACAGATGAGGAAAGTGAAGCCTAGAGATTGGAAGCAACTTAACATGATTATGCAGTTAATAAACCAACTGCCACCCAGAGACTTTCCTGGGTTCGACAGTTGCCAAGGCTACTTGATCCTAACCACAGCATTTATAAGCCACTGAGTGGATTGAGAGTCAGGGTCAACTTCTTAAAGATGGTTTTCTAAAAACATTATTTGTTCTGATTGTATAATTGTGCTGCCTTTGGGCTCCCTAGAATATGAGAGGCTCTGACTCAAAAATTTCTGTTATTTGACTAAGTGTATGAGGAATATTTCATCTTGTCCCTCTGTTAAATTTTTTCAGTTTTTTTTCTAGCTACACATCTATGCTGTTAGAATATTTTTTTTAGGTGCTGACTCTTTTGTTTTTAAAGTGAGTCTATTAAAATAAAAAGAGCTTAAGTTTCAAATTTGAACATTTGAAACTCCCTGGAGAAGACCAATTATTTGTTCTGAAAAAGCATTCTGTCAGTTTCACAGTTTATTTTTTCTAGTTTTCTTGTTCCCCCCACAATAATTAATCTTGAGCTTTCATACCTTTTAGTGCTAATACATTTCTGTTTCTAACTTTGGAGTGAAGGTTCTGTATACCTTTAAGGTATTACTCAATTTCTGTGTGTATATTCCTGAGAAGTTGGTTGTACATCAAGTGCTGGTAAATTTGATAATATTTTGTTGTATATTATAGAGCTTTCTATTTTATGGAGTAAACACTCTTAAAAAATCACTGTTTAGCTTGCTGAGTAATTCATGTCAAAATCTGAGCTGATTGTGTAATGGTAATGAAAACATGCCCTTTCCCATGTCACATGAATAATTGTGGTATTACAGCAAAAGCCCTGAACTCACTGTTATAAGACACAGACTGTATCACTGAAAACTAAATGTGTTCTATACCAGGGGGCCACCAACAGAATCTAGCCTCTATGACTGCAAACAAACAATAATTTTTGCATTTTGAAATGGTTGGAAAAGATCAACAGAGAGCAATATTTCACGATGTGAAAATTATATGAAATCAAGTTTTAGTGTCCATGAATAAAGTTTTATTGAAACACAGACAGACTCATCTATTTACATATTGCCATGACTGCATTATAGTGATGAGTTGTGTAGTTACGACGTAGATCAAAGGCAAAAATATTTTGCAGACAAAAGTTCTGACCCTTGTTCTATACCAAACGTGATTTTATGCCTTCCTCATTTGTTCCTCTCCTATTTTTTCCCATTTCAGTAAAGGGAAGCTCCCTTCATCCACTTCCTCAGGCCAGCAAACAGCATCATCCTTAGCTCCCTACTTTCTCCCACATCCCACATCATTAGCAGACCTGCCAGCTCTTCATGAAACAGTACATTCCACATGGGCTTCTCTGCTCTATCTCTGCTCTTACTGTTATCATCGTTTGCTTCATTCTCACACTAACCTCTTAACTTGTTTCACTGTTTCTGTACTTGCCTATTTCACTGTAATCTTGATATAGTAGCCAGGGTGATCCTACCAAAATTGAAGTCAGATCATGTTGCTTCTTTCCTTAAACCCCTCCAGTGGCTTCCAATGGCTTCTCTTCTCACAGTAACTCTTCACAGTGTCCTTTAAGGTGCTATTGTACCCTATTAATAACCAATTCTTCTCTCCCTTGCTCTCTGCTTTAGACATCATGCCTGCTTACTGTTGAGTGGCTATGCCAGGCACACTTATGCCAAAGGGCCTTTGCTCTGTTGTTCCTACAGAGATTG
>NW_005353789.1:4891245-4894960 GCF_000412655.1 Myotis brandtii | reverse complement strand
TGTTCGCTTCAAGCTGCCTGGCTGCCGGCCACCATCTTGGCTGGCAGTTAATTTGCATATCGCCCTGATTAGCCAATGGGAAGGGTAGCGGAGGTATGGCTAATTACCATGTTTCTCTTTTATTAGATAGGATATATATATATATATGCCTTGATCTTTTACTTCCTTTATGTTTTGCCTGAATATCTTTCTATTTAAAGTTGCAATCCTCCATCCCATATCACACCTTTCTTATCCCTTTTCCATGCTTTAGTTTTCTTCTTGGCATTCACTACTCTCTGACGTACTCTATATTTTACTTACCATTCTTGTTTACTGTCTCTTTTGTTCACTGTATATCCTTAACACCTACAATAGCAACTGACACATGGTAGGCATCAGTAAATATTATTTGACTGACCATATGAATGAATTAGAGATGGGGCCAGAGAGTTGGTAAGTTAAGGTTATGGAGAGCCTTGTATGGTGTACTCTGAAGCTTAGAATTTTATTTTTAAGATGATTAAATACTAATGAAGGTTTCAGGCATACGGGTAAATAGCCAGCTTTTCTTTTAGAAATCTCTCTCTGGTTTTTAGAAAATAATACATAATGTTAGATATGAGGAGATGAGTTCAGAGGCTGTGAGATTAATCCAGATGAGAGGGAGAGTACTTAAATCGGGAACAATGGTAGTGTCGGGAGCAAGAGGAAAGGGCAGGCTCAAGAAATATTTAGGTGATAAATCAGCAGGACTGGGTGAAAGTAGGAGGGCGAGGGAAAGGAAACAGAGAGATGACTCCCATATTTATGACTTGATGACTAGTTGGTTAGCTGAGCCATCAACTGATATTGAGAATATAGGAGAGTGAAGGAAAGCATCCCATCTGGGAGGGAAATGATGATTTCAGTTTGGGGCACGTTGAGTTTGAAGTGTCCATGGAAACACCACGTGGATATTTCATAAAGACAGCTGGGTATGAGTCTAAATTTCAGAGGAGAAGATAGGGTTGGAGGTAGTATGTGGATATGATTAGTATATGGATAGTAGTGAAAACTTTTAGAATTAATGAGATCATCCAAAGAGATTGTGTGGGGGGAAAAAGTACAAGGCCAAGGATGGAATTTGGGGAACACAAACATTTAAGGGGAGGTGAACCTAGGAAGATTAGAAAGACATGATCAGCAGGTAAAAGGTAACCCTGGCCAGGTGGCTCAGTTTATTGTAGTGTTGTCCCGTACACCAAAAGGTTGTGGGTTCTATTCCTGGTCAGGGCACATACCTAGTTTGTGGGTTCAATTCCCAGTCAAGGTGCTTATGGGAGGCAACATCTCTCACATTCATGTTTCTCTCTCCCTCTCTCCCTCTCTCCCTCTCTCTTTCCCTCTCCGCCCCCCCTCAAAAACAGGCAGTTAGGAACCAGTTCTGTCAGAACAAATCCTCTTAAGGATTTCTGGAGAATATCTAGGTATAGAGGACAATGCCATGCAAAGGAACAACTGTATTAGTACATGGAGTGGGGTTTCAGCTGCAAAGTTCAATGCAGATAATAGTATTTACCTAATCAAGTTGTTGTGAGAATTAAAAAAAATAATATATATATATATCACACACACATACATATACATACACATATGTACATATATACATATACATATATATATACACATACACACATATATGTGTACATGTATGGTGGGCAATAGTAGGTTTACAGTTGTGAGTGCATGAAACACAGAGTTTATCTTCTATTATTATTTACTAGAGGCCCAGTTCACAAAATTTGTGCATGGGTAGGGTCCCTAGGCCTGGCTGGCGATCAGGGCCAATCTGTGGGGTGACCAGTAGGGTGATTGGGGGGCCCCTGCTGGCACCTGCCTTGGCTGGCCTGGTGCTGCCCACTCACCGGTCCCACCCCCTGCTGCTGCCGGTCGCCTCCCTCTGGGAGGCAAATGGCAGGGTGATCGGGGGCCCCCCGCTGGCACCCACCTTGGCTGGCCTAGGGCCTGTGGGCTGGGGGAAGCTCCTGCATTGAGCGTGTGCCCCCTGGTGGTCAGTGCATGTCATAGTGATCAGTCATTCAGCCAGTCGTTCCACCATTCAGTTGATTTGCATATTAGGCTTTTACTATATAGGATTCTTGTATTATATATTTTTCTGTATGAACAACTGTAAACCTCCTTTTGCATACCTGGCTATTTTAAGTACTCAATAGTGTTAGCTATAATTATCAAATTATCATCATAATTATTGTTAGTTGGTTCTTCTAGATCCTACACAGGTAATCTTGCCCAGCTCCCCTAGCGATCTTCATTGATGTCTTGCCCATGTGGCCACTTCCCAGTGCTCCGCAGTGCAAAGCCTGGAGGGCAATAGGCTTATGTGTTCCATGTAGCCCACAGCTCACACAGCTGTGCAAGGTTTCACAGTGAGGTAGCAAGAACTCCCTGTCTCTCCTTCTCTAAGCACCCACATGCAAATTATTTTGCTCTTCCATTAGCTCCAAATCATCTTTCATGTTCAACCAGAAGTTCAATAGATAGACTCAAGACGGAAACCCCTCATTGCCACTCATAAATAAGGGATTGTATATTTATGAAATGAGGTTTGAGGGCCATACCTGAAAATTAGTTTTTATGTAAAACAAAGAAAACTAACATGGGGGCATATAATATCCCTTAAAATCTCCCATTCTACCTGCTTGTTCCCCTTGCTCTCTTTTTCCATATTAGAATATAAACACTTGGTTTATCTCATTTTCTATTTATATGAAATTCTTAGTGCAAATTAGGCTAATGTAGTTTCCACATTTGACTATCTTAGTGGGAACTATACAAGTGTCGTTTCTCTTGGGGTTCAGAGGATACTTCTCTGGAAAGTCATTAACTTTGCATAGTATGTAGAATTTTATAAAATCCCATATCTTATGTTTATCCTTTATCAAGCAAGTAGGAAGAATTTGGTGATTACTGTTACTGGTGTATTTATCTGCTTTATGGATTGATAATCTTAGTCCCATTGCTCACCCACTCTTGTGAATGTAGTTATATAAAATTATAATTTTCTTGTATGCTCAATTTTTTAAATAGAAGCAGCCGCAAATAACAAGGAAACATGAACACACACACACACACACACACACACACACACACACATTTTTTTTTTTCATTCTAGCAGCTGAATTCTTTGTAGACTTTTATTCTGTGAACAGTTATGATTTCCTGGCTGATGTAGGATCTCTTAACATTTTTGACTGAAATCACTCATTGCCTGTTCTGCCACATCTCAAGATTGAGGAAACGCTAAGATATATGTAGTGGAGGAACAAGTCAAAGCAGAGGATTGAATAGGAGACTCACTGGCCACAAAGACAAACATAAAATCTTTGCACCATAGTTTTAATAACTCTTAGATAAATGGATTACTCACAGTGGCAAATGGATGGTTAGTTAATGTGACAACTTCCCAATAACTCCTGGGGTGTCTCCTGGTAGCACATTCCCTTGATAGTATCACTTCTTGTTAGGAAACACAATTGCCATTATGGAAGCCTTGAAAAGCAATGTAGGTCTTTCCTGGAGCCCATGAATTCTACCAGCTCTCCACAGTACACATGATACCTCAACAATGCTGTTTCCTCTCCCAGCTTTGTCCTTCAGTATTGCCTTGCTGTCCGAGTCCCTGGTAAAAGTGAACCTCAGAATCTCAGCACCGCCCCCCCCCCACCCGCCGGCT
>NW_005353789.1:4888182-4891037 GCF_000412655.1 Myotis brandtii | reverse complement strand
CCCCCCCCCCCCCCCCGCCAGAGGCTGACTGCATCTGACCTCTCTAGGAGATCTGGAAGACCTGGGGCCACCAGCTCTGTGGCCACTCCTCACCCCTACCCAGGCCAAGATACAGTTCTTCTCTCACCCTCTCTGCTTTTCTTATGTGACACTCAGATGAAGCATTTCTAGTGAACAAAATTCTTCACTTCATTAGATGTGAAAAGATGTAGACAATTTCCAAGGAAATTGCTTCCACAAAGGGGTTCATTTTATCTTTGACGAAGCTCGTCTTGACAGAGAGAATCCCTTTTGTTTGTTTATTTGGTTTATCCTGTCTATTATTGTCACCCGTGGAAACTTATGAGATTAAGTGCATCGGAGATGGCTAAAGTGCAAAGAACCATTGTGAGTGCTGCCACTGTTTAACACTGAGCTGTTTTTAAATGCGCAGGGAGAAGTGCTTCAAATAGCCGCCAACCAGTGCTGCCCCGAGTGTGTGTCCACGACTCGTGGGTCTTGCCATCACGAAGAGAAAATCTATGCGGTAAGTGTTTTCTGACCCAGGGGTGATTCTCTGTCTGTAGATCATTGACAAGGGGAGGCTGAATGCTAACCTTGTGTTGACAAGAGAGGTGTTTTTTTCCTTTGTCTGGGCTCTGGAGGACCGGAAGCTCATTTGACTTTCCACAGGCATTTGGGTTTCTTGAATAAGATTAAAACTGCCCTATTTATTCCTTAGGCCCTATGTAAATATGCATAGATTGAATTTGTGTCTGTGTAAAGGGTAGTCTGAGAATGTTGATGCTGAAGAAGTTGTGATGCTAAATAATAAAAGTGCCAACTCGGTTTTATATACCACATACCATTTTTTCATTTGAGTGGTGAGTAGAGCAGATATTATTATTCCAGTGTTAAAGATGAAACACTTGAATTGCAAAGAGCTTAAGTACTTGCCCAATTCGGTATTGCTAATAAGTGGGATAACCTGACCTAGAACCCTGGTCTTCTTTCCCTTAGGGGAGAGTTTCTAAACCTGAAGACTATTGACATTTTAAGCTTTGTTGTGGGGCTGTCCTATGCACTGTAAGAAATTTAGCAGCATCCCTGGCCTCTATACACTAGATGCTAGCAATACCCCTCCCCCCCAGTCTAATGACCAGAAATGTCTGCATGCATGGCCAAATTCCCTCAAAGGGGCAAAATCCTCAGCTACCCCCGTTTAGAATCACAGTACTAGAAATTGGTCCTAAAATTCCTTTATTACACTTTCTCATTTCAGATCATTTGGGATTAATTTTGAGCTACTAAATGCTGATTTAGAAGTACCATTGCCAGGTTTATAATAGAAGTTATGAAAATGGAATGGTTACAGTTAGTCCATCTTTACTCATACCTAAATGTTACCCGGAGGCAGCAGGTGAAGTTGAATGTGATGGAAAGAAGCTCTTTGCTTTAATCCTCATCTTCCACCTGATACAAAACTTTCTCCCAGTTAGTGCCTCTACCCATTCAGGAGAGAGCAGAGGTTAACAGGATTTGATAATATCCACTCTCGGCGGCTATTCAGTGTGTGGACCTAAAACTCGGCAAGGACAATGCACTGTCCCTGTGGGACGGGATCATCTCACCTGAGCCACTGTCTCTGACTTACCTGAGGAAGCCACTCTTTCACTTCTGCACAATGTGCTGCTGAAAGGCAGCCAGGCAGGATCTATGTTGGGAATGTCTTCATAGCACGTATCCTCTGTGCTGCTCGATTCAGTCTGTGTTATGTTGGGTGATGTAAGGTTTGCCCTCCACGGAAGAGGATCCATGTGAAACGGAAGGTGTTGCAGGACAGACCGGCGATGGAAATAATGCCTTTTCATAACGATTGTATTAGGTGGGTGGTTCAAGGTCAAAACACCAAGCTAAATCATTCAAGGGAAGGAGTGCATAGGGTCAAAATAAGATCAGGAACTGGAGAACATTAGATGTCTCAAATAAGAGCTGGTACCAGGGACATGGGAAAACAGAGTTCATTAACTCTTCGCATGGACCACTCTACTGACACTTAGCATTTTGCTCTCTCATGTGACGTTTGTGCACATGTGCAGGCTTCCTATCTTGATGTAAGAGGCGTGAGAATACTGACATTTTCTATATCTTTAGAGTGATCTTCCTTGCATCCCACCTAACCTGGCACTTAGCACTGAACTTCTCCCAGAGTAGGTGCTCAATAAACGTTGATGACTGGAGGACTCAGACAATGGGTATATCTCTTTCAGCTCATCCATGTACTTGTCCCAGGGCATATTGGTCGTTGGACCGCAGACCTGCTGATAGGTTAGTTGGAGATCTGCTTGGCCTACTTTTTCTGGGAGAGTTCAGAAAGTCTTCCTTCTGCCCGCCTCCCTCGTGGTTTACCCCTTCCACTGTAACACAACACGCGGAAAGCTCTAAACTGGGTCAGAACATATCCACATGCCCTTTTCCATATGCAACTTTCAAAATACACTCCCTCAGAAAATGCTATAATTATATTTCTGGTACTGATGTAACTGAGAAAAGGGCTGTATTTAAGGAACTGTAGTTTAAGGGGGAAAAAATCTCTACTTCTTCAAATAGAGATGGAAGAATGATTTATTTTTAAGTCAAGACAGTCTCCTAATTTTAGTCTTAATAAAGTTAAAATGCTCATGTTTCTAGTCTTCCTGTTCTTCCTTCCTCTCTTTCTTTCTTCACTTCCTCTAGATTGTTGCCACATCCTTCTTAATAGTGTTTATCTTCTTGAGTGGGTTAAATGCCTTTCTGGGTTTGCTCTGAGTCTCACCTTACAAATGCATCACAGGTGATTTTCCCCCCTGAATCTTGGAGCCTTTCCCCCTCACTCC
>NW_005353789.1:4878716-4888154 GCF_000412655.1 Myotis brandtii | reverse complement strand
TGAGTAAGCAGTTTCCAGAGCACTTTCCTCTCTAGCCTCTGACTTGCATCCCATGGGGCAGGCTATGGAGACTCGCTCCCAGGAGCTATAAAATAGCCTGGTGTTTTAGGAACTTAGGAACTGTGATCTGCGGTAAAAGCTTTCCCCTAAGAGAGATTTAGAAGAAGCTTTAGGATAGAGTGTGGCAGGAGGGGAACCAGTGGAAATGTCTCCAGAGAACAGGGTTGAAATGAAGGAAAGTCAAGGGTGGTAGAGCTCAGGGCAGCAAGAGGCGCTGCTCTGAGTGAGCAACCTCACCTCCCACTAGAGAACCTCCTTTGCCTGCAGGGCAGCAGCATCTTATACAACTGACATTCCAGCAAGTCCAGACGAGTCCCAACATTTTCCCTGGAGGGAGGAAAACGCTTGAGCCTTTTGGCTGACTGCAGGTGATTTGACAGTTTTACGTGGGCTTATTACCGCCAGCATTTGGGGGACTGTTTCATCCATGACCTCCCCAAAGCTATCCCTTCAAATTAGCATTTGGATCTCTGCCCAGCCTTGCCAACCAGACAGGGAGACAAGCCTGAAATATGTTTTCCTAAAGAGTGCCGGAATGCTTTCCCCCTGTTCTTTTCCCCACAAATTAGCTTGTGAAAGAGAGGGGAAAGGACCATTAATCCCCTTTCTTCTCCTCTGCACTAATTTATACCAGCACCAGATAATATCATGTCAGAGAAAAATAATGCTTGAAGATTCACTAAAAAAAGGAAGTGGCAGGTGGTAACGCCCTGGTGCCCACATAGGACTGAATAGAGGAGCGCGGAGGGAGAGGTTTGTTCATGTTGCCTGTTCTGAGGCTAAAAGGAGAACTAATTTATGTGTGAGGGGGAAGAAATGAGTATTGAATTCTGCAGCCTTGTTCTTCTCAACCTAGAGGATGTAATTATAATATGCACTGAACATTGCCAGATATTTAGTATTCTACCTCTATAACTTCATAACGGGAACAAATTATATGAAGAAAAATTATTTTGTTGCTCCGACAGTAAGTGAGGCAAATACTTTATGACCTTATCTTTCCTTTGGAATTATATCAACAGCCAAGCTGACTTGTTGGTTGGCTGTGCATAAGAATATATTTAAGCCCTGGCTATTTGTGCAGTGGTTAGAGCATCGGCCTGTGGACCAAAGGGTTGCAGGTTTGATTCCCCCGTCAAGGGCACGTAACTTGGTTGCAGGTTCCCCAGCTCCAGTAGGGGCCCTTGAGGGAGGCAACCAATTAATGTGTCTCTCTCATGTCCATGTTTCTCTCGGCACTTCTCATCGCCCCCATTCCCTTCAACTCTCTCTTGAAATCAATGGAAAAAATCCTCGGGTGAGGATTTACAGAAGAATATATTTAAGATGTCTGCAGAATGCTTTTCTCCCAGTGTCAAAAACTCATGTTTTCTAAAAGTATCCATGAGATTAAGATGGCACAGATAAACCCGGGTCTTTTGGGTGGGTGGCATTGGATAGCTGTTACTCCTTGATTTTACAAAGCTCTCTTTGCTGCTACAGGTGCCCATAAAATAAATAAGGCTTTTGTAAATAGGTATTAGAGCACTGAACTTATATCTATGTGTCTATAGTATCTATCATCTATCTATCTATCTATCTATCTATCTATCTATCTATCTATCTATCCATCTATCCATCCATCCATCCATCTTTCTATCTATTAGCACGTGATGAACCCCTTGATCCCTAATGTCCCTTCGGTGAGAGAGGTTCACTGCCTTAGGGACAGGAGTAGGCGATGGAAAGGAGGGGACTTCTGTGACTTGACCCTGAGTGAGAGATGGGAGTAATTCCTTTTCTCTGTGCACTTTGGGTCACCCTCTGGGGCTTATTCTGTGGCTTTCACACCGTTTTCCTGCTGAACGTTCCATGTTATTCCCATAGCTCTCCAGCTTATTGTGAAGAGGGAATCCCCTGCTTAGTTTTATGTCTCTTGAGTTAGATAATAGATTTACATCATTAGAGAGTTTGAAAGTGCTGGAGAGATTAGTGAACACAGCCCTCTCATTTCACAGATGAGACTGTTCTGGTGATTGACAGATTGTTGTTATAATTAATTTTTGTGGTCTCTGTCTGAAAGGTGGTGTGATTGCAAATGTTTCAGAAATGACAGTGTTTCTGAGTAGTAAAGAAATCATGCTCTTGTTTTAATGAAGTGAAATGACTAGATGTTTAGAAGCAATCTCCTAATTTGTAATAAAGAAGTTCACTTTAAGTTGTTTTATATGCAGCCTTCAAATTTTACTTTACTTAAGATATATAAATGATCATTATATATTTTAAACAGTAATTTGCTCTCTGATGACAAAAGTAAAAATGTTTATTGATGAAAATTTAGAAAATAGAGAAGCATACAAAAGCAGAGGAAAACAACCACTAGTAATCCCCAAACTCTAAAAACCACCGTTACGGTTCTTTCAGTTTTTTGGAGAGGGGGTGGCAGTGGCGATGGGTGGATACTGAGATAGATAGACGGATAGATAGAGACATAGGGCTTACATAGTTGTAATTATACTGTGTACACAGTTTATATCTTGCTTTTTTATATAATATTATGTTTAAATAGTTCCCTAGCATATTCTTGGAGAGCATGATTTTCTATTATTAAGCATTTGGGTAGCTTCCAGTTTTCACTAAAATATTTCTAATTTTACTATAAAGAACAGTGAAATGGAATTTCTTGTATTTAAACTTTTATGTGTTTCATTGATCATTTTTTTAAAATAACTTCTTAAAAGTGAAATTAGTAGGTCAAAGCATCTAAAGGTTTTGAGTATTGAGGCTGTGACATCTATGGTCATTATTAAATGCATTTTCAATCATCTGTGTCTAATGATAAACCCAGTGAGGACATCACAGAGAGCACAGGCCCCACCTGGCTGAGTTATTCCCATGCTACAGTGAGGAAGGCTGTGGGTGGGAGAAACACCCTCCACTGCAGCTTCTAGCACTAACTACTGTGAATTTTTTTTTAAACATATTTTATTGATTTTTTACAGAGAGGAAGGGATAGGGATAGAGAGTTAGAAACATCGATGAGAGAGAAACATCGATCAGCTGCCTCTTGCACACCCCCCACTGGGGATGTGCCCGCAACCCAGGTACATGCCCTTGACCGGAATCGAACCTGGGACCTTTCAGTCCGTAGGCCGACGCTCTATCCACTGAGCCAAACCAGTTAGGGCGCTACTGTGAATTTTAACTCTTCCCTTACATGATTTTAAATAATATCCAACTTTATTTTCATTAATATTTCTTTGCAATTAAGAAAGTTGAATATTCTATAAGCTTATTGCCATTTTTTTCCATTGAGATTTTTCCTATTGTTTGTCAGTACTTTTAGATGTCAATTTTTTAAAATTAATATAATTTGCAATCATTAAATCAGTTTGTCATTTTGCCTTTTAAGTTGTTTAGAATGTATTTTTGACAGACTTTTAAAATTTTATCTCACCAGGACCTGTCAATTTTTCTCTTGAAATGTCGTGCTTAGCTTTTATGCTTAGGCCTATCAGCAAGTTGTGGGCTTGCCCATCTGTATGCTGTACTACATTTGAAATTTTGTGTTTAATTACAGCAGAAGTGAAAATTGATGGGAGAGGACTTGGTCTGGGCATGCATGTCCGTTCCCACAACCACAGCTGGCACGTCGGTGTGAACATGGGGAGGGAGGCCAGGAACTCATGCTGGGGAAATCGGGGAGAGAATTGAGCTCCTTCTATCTGCCACCCCCTCTTGTTGGCTCTTTAATCAGCTATCTGGAAACTGAGATTTAGGAAGATTAAGTCACTGACCCATAGTCCCCAAAGCAGACTGGGCTGAGCTGGGATTCCAGAACACACACGCATCCCAGGAAATCCTTGGTTTGTCGGACTCAGCACATGACTTGCATTGCTGCCCCCTTGTGCTCCCAGGAAGGCCACCTAGAGGACAGAAACCTTCAGGACAGTAAGGTGAGGGCTTGGTTCCCAAATAATTAAATGACTGTGACTACCTATTATTATCATGGCTATAATAATAGCTCAGGTTATTAGTAATTCCAAAATGAAAGATTGGCCGTGCTTGCAATGTTGCAGCCATTTGCCAAATAAAGAGGTACTGACTTGCTTAGGTAAGACAGAGTTTTTTTGTGTTTGAGAGAGATGAATAATTATGCTGGATGCTGGCTTGTGCAGAAGCAAAAGGACTTCATTTTCTATGCTTCTCAGTGACACAGTTGTAATCCCCAGATTACATTAGGTGATTGAGCACCGGGAATGTGTGATGTTTTTTAATAGGAGTCTATACTACATTAACAGAGGCAAAAGAAAGGAGGTTCCAATATTAAAGAAAATCTTATAGGAGGAAAACTTCATTCATTAAGCTAATTTTTTCCCCTACATCTTATAAAAGGCCACCATTATTTCATTCTGCCCGTGAGAACATATTTTGACAGCTACTTCCCTAAGCAATCAACATATTTGTAGCTTTTTACATTTAGGGTTCACCTCCTCTTACTCTGCATCACACCTGAGAGTGGCCCATTTAGATATTTTGGGTACTCAGTAAATCACATGGTAACACAAAACAGGGCTCTGTTAGATCACTGAGACAGTGCTAGCTTTGGGAATGCTGTATCCCAGTCTAAAGTGGATTGGGAGCGTTCTCTAAGTGTCGATGGGCACTCTCACAGGGAATGAGTGGACTCTGCAGTTTGTGTGAGAACTGGATGGAGCAGGTGCCTCCTGCTGGCTGTCACCCTTTCCCCAGGACCATGAGGTCATTGGAAGAAAGGAGAGAGGGGTCATGGAGGGAGGAAGAGAGGGAAGGTGAGCTGAGGGAGAGAAAGAATTGAGAAAGCTATTGAAAACAATATAATCATTATAAAATATTAAGTAGTTGTATGTGTAAGTGTAGTGTGAGAACTGGATGGAGCAGGTGCCTCCTGCTGGCTGTCACCCTTTCCCCAGGACCATGAGGTCATTGGAAGAAAGGAGAGAGGGGTCATGGAGGGAGGAAGAGAGGGAAGGTGAGTTGAGGGAGAGAAAGAATTGAGAAAGCTATTGAAAACAATATAATCATTATAAAATATTAAGTAGTTGTATGTGTGTGTGAATTTTACTCTGGGTTTTATAGAATTTTTAAGTGATGGGATTGGGGTAATTTTTATTTCCTTTTTGTGCTTTTCTGAAAATTTCAAATATAATCTGAGGGATAATAAAATAAAAGCTAGTTTTTAGACGTGGGACACTGCAAACCCTGGTCTTAATCTTGCAAGCTTAGAGCCTTCTTCCATCTTTCCTGGGCTCCATTCTTCATTTAAAAAGGTTGGTTTGTGTTTGGCCAAATGAAAATGTATATTCTGGCAATAACCTTCTTTTTCTTTTCCCCCCCTGACACTCAGCATGGAACAGAGTGGGCCTCCTCTGTGTGTAGTGTGTGCTCCTGCGCTCACGGAGAAGTCCGATGTAGTCCTCAACCATGCCCACCGCTGTTGTGTGGACACCAGGAGCTGGAATTCATCCCTGAAGGAAGCTGCTGCCCCATCTGTGTGGGCCCTGGGAGTGAGTATGAGCTTGTAAAAAGAGATCCGCTTTGCCTTTGAGGTTCACTCCGTGACACCCCAACTCTTCTCTTTCACGTTCAATGTGGTTCAAAGATTCCCAACCCCATTTCTTATTGGAACAAGACGGAGCCTTGCACTTGGCAGGAAGGGATGTTGCAAAGAGTGAGGTTGGAACAAATCTTTAAGCTTCCTCCCAAACTTAGCATTCTGCAAGTCCCTGATTTACCTATTTTGCCATGGCCAGATGCATCCCCCTGCATTCATAGCTCCTGAGAAGGAAAGGAAGGAGGGAAAAGATCCTTTGATGTGATTCCATAGCACCAAGGTAGTTCCTCTGGGCTCCTGGCGGAGAGGAGAACGAACAAATCTCTCTGAATGTGGTATCACTGGCACTAATTCTGCTGGCTGGTCTTTGAGATGGCATAACATTTTTCTCCAAGACACACAGAGCAGGAAGCAGGTATTTCATCTGTCTTTATTGCATCTTCGCTGTGGAGATCATGCCTGCCTCCAAACCAAGGCACAGTTTGGCAGGCCAGCAGCACACTGCCAGGCCCTCTCCTTGGAATTCACTCCTGGTCCAAGTACCACTTTTATTACATTTACGGATATATGTCCCCTTTCTTCACAATAAATGTGAATTGTTGTCATGGCTGCATTATGCTCTTTCCTGGCAAGTAATACCTAATTTTTCTTTCTTTCTTTCTTTTTTTACTTAATGGCACCTGGAAGCTCTACTCTTCTTGTCTTTTCCCTTTAAAAAGACCCCTGGTTTCTTTCTGATCCTCAATTATTCCTTTTCTGGCCAGCTCTTCCCCTGGAGAGCCATTCCAGGGATTAAATAGCATGTGAGGAAATGATGGAAGTAGAATGCTTGCCTCGTGCCTTTCTGATTCACTCACCAGAAAGGGACTGGCAGCTGCTTTAAGTCAAATTACCCTGCAAATAAAAATGCTTGAACCCCACAGGGTTTAGGGGTGGAGTGGAGAGTGGGCAGTGTGAGTCTGTGGGGTCCTGGCTCATGTTTTAGGAGTCTTTCTTGCTGGCCTCCATGAGAAAGACTCATTGGAAGAATTTTGTCTGGAGAGACTGGAGGATCAGCCAGGGCCGACTCCATAATCTGCGGGGTGGTGTGCAAAATGAAAAAGTGCCGGCGCCTTGTGCAAAAAGCCATGGGTATGGGGGATGCTTTTTCTTTCCTTCTGTGGACTTTTCAACCTGTCCTGTTTCAATTTGCTATTTTATATCATATTCCCTCAGGTGTGGAGATACTTGCTGGGTGGGTGGAGTCCTCCATGGGCTCCCAGGACCCCACCCTGTTACTTGGTGCTTAGGACACATGTACTCCCCTGGCACCGCATCCAGGCCCCCGGGTGGTGGAGGGTGGCAGGTTTTGGAGCAGGAGGTGGAGAGTTCATCCCAAAAAGGCAAAGAGGAAGCGGGAGGTGGGACTGTGCACCAGCTGAGACCCTGAACCACAGTGCATGCTCATTGGACTTCCCTTACAAAATGGATAGTTATTAAGAACTCCGTACAATGACTGCAAAGCATTAAGCCCTAAGAATGGGGTGCCCTTCTTTGTACTGGGGCCCAACATGGGACCCCATGTGATTGCACTGGCCACACACCCATGCATCAGCCCTGGGATCAGCAAGTGCAATCGCCCCAGTAATTTTTCTTTCTCTGACCTTCCAGAGTCCTGTTCCTACGAAGGCCGTGTGTTTCAGGATGGGGAGGACTGGCCACTGAGTTCGTGTGCCAAATGCATGTGTAGAAATGGGGTCACCCAGTGCTTCGCGGCTCAATGTCAGCCTCTGTTTTGTAATAAGGTAAGGAAGACAGCCTCAGAATGGATCCTTCCCAGACTGTTAACTTCACTGTGCAGGGCTTGGAGTCCCTTCTGAGATTATGTCAGGCACCACGGAAGTTTAGGAACAAGGAGCCAAGGCTGTTTTGTTTCCCTTATACTTTTGGAGACCACTCCTGAGACCTTGATTTTACCCTGAGAGGCTACAGTTAGTCTAATCACCAGCCATTTAGGCTAATTGTTACATTATGAAACTGAGCCTTGAGGGTGAACAAAAGGAAGCTGCCCACCCCAGTTGCAGATGTTCCAAAAATGTCAAGCTCAACATCTGGAAAATTCAGTAATATTAATCAGATTTGTTACTGTCGGACAATGCAAAGGTATATGCTGCTTTTTGAAGACATATATTTGTCTTTAGACATGATTATACAGCCGTACACTATTTAATTCTTATAAGATAATGCTTCAAATTATCAAAGGATCTTCTCTGGGGTGGTTTAAAATAGTGGGATCTTACTGTTCTTTTAAAGCTGATCTGATTTTCAAAACATTAGGCTTGTCACACAAATTTAAAACAGAAAATCAATTGCAAATAAATGTACACATGGTATTGTATAGTTTTTTACTCTTCCAGAGGCTCCTACGGAGATTTCTTGGCAGTTGACTGATAACCACGAAAAGAGTTTGCTTCCAGTGAAAAAAATAGCTCATTTTTTTTGATCTAGGGAAAAGCTGGAAGCCAACATTCAGTTGATACAGAGCAGTACTTTGTGTCAAATAAAACAAAATCAATAACATGGCATATTGTGACAATTGGGCAATATTTTTAAAGGCAGACAAAAGGCAATTAGACAAGAAGTACTAAATGCCGAATAAAAGGAAAATGTATCTAATTGAAAGACTAGATTGTATTACCCACAATACACCCAATTACGCTCATGACACATCTCTTAATTCATCACAAAGTCTGTCCTAGCTTTAAGATTACAAATGAGCTTCTTGGTAGAGATGTACAATATCTTACATTCGGAGGACACTGTAGTGTTGAGGTATTTTGATTTACACATTCCAGGTCTCAGTCCCCTCCTGAATAAAGGATAATTAAGCAGTTTGCTGCCAATGCAATTAAGGAGGTGGGAGAAGGGATGGAGGAAACACCCCATTGGGTGTTTGGTAGCATAATTGAGAGTTAATTGATGTGCAACCATTCTGAAGTATTAGAAATAGGTTGATTTTAATCCCTCTTGCATTATTAAGTCTACATTTTTGTCATGACATAATTTAAAAAAAAACCAACTGTCAGATTATTTAGAACTATTTTTTATTTAATATCAGTATTAAATATTGGGTGTTCTGATGATGTAAAGAGATGCTGTAGAATTAGCACTTTTGATAGAAACATTATCACCACCACCATCTATCATCACCACATGCTGGGCATTTATTATGTACCAACAATTTGTTTTGAGAGCTTTAATTAATCCTCAGAACAACCCTGAGAAGTAGGAATTTTATTATCCCATTTTAGAGTAGATAAAACTGAGGCACTGAGAAGTAAGTAGTTTGCTCAAGGTACCAGAGTTAGAAAGTGCTGGGAGCTGGTCCATCCTTGCTGCTTGACACAGTCGCTGCAGAGAAGAAAGTAAGTAGTTTGCTCAAGGTACCAGAGTTAGAAAGTGTCAGTGCTTCTAGCTTAGGCAGTTCTACATCATCATTCTTTTATATATTAACTCTAAATATTTTTTAAGAATATTTTAAAAAACCCACAAGTTCAGTAGAAGAAATGTATTTCCAGGTCTTGAGCTCTAGAAAAATTTAAATTTTAATATAAGGTTTTTTAATTATAAAAATAATTTGTATTCATTAAGTAAAGTTTGGCAAACACAGGAAAGAAAGTGATCCTCCATATTTTCTGTGGGGAGCCGATATAGGGTTAAGCCTCGGACTGACCTGTTGGCAAAGTCACAAACAGGTCTTCTGAGTCTTAAACAACCCAATCCGAGAGGTGGCCGCTGATTTACACGCGCTGTCATTTAAAAAATAA
>NW_005353789.1:4844959-4878038 GCF_000412655.1 Myotis brandtii | reverse complement strand
ATGCTTATAGGATCAAATAGTATAAATATAGATGTAACAGGATAATAAAGGAGAACCTAGCTATGATGACCAACTGAACGCTGCCTCTGTGTCCTTCTTTCTTCGCCGACTCCGTCCACATCTTTGGGAACCCCTGGACCTGCTGGGGATGGACCCCAACAATTTTCATCATTTAAAAAGACCCTTATAGGAATTTTTTGGTAATGAAACGAGAACTTTGGACTGAAATGCGTGGTGTTCCCCTGGGCAGGATGGTTTTCCCGGGCTCTTTGTCCATTGGAGTCAAAGAATGAAACCAGGGATGAAAGGTGGTATAGCAAAGGTGGAAATTTATTGAGAAATCCTAGTAAGCACAGACTCCCACCTGGGGAGGGGGAAAGACTCCCACTGAGTCCCTTTTCCTACAGTTTTTAAAGCCTGCAGTTTTTTGTGCCTCAATATCCCCCCTGATTGGTCCCCTTTGATTTGGTCACTATAGCAACTCCTGAGCTCAAGTGTCATGTGAAGTATGGGAGGTTCCCTCCTTCTTCTCCCTTATTGTTCTCCTGTTCCCTCTGAGCTTTCCTTCTTCCTTCTTTGAATGAGGGGTTTCCTTCCCTTTATTCTGTACATGTGTACCTTTGCTACTCTCAGTTCCCTTGTCTTATGGAAATGTACCCTTTTACAACTCTGTAGCCCTGTGTTTTTTTCCAGGGACCCCTTACTTTTTAAAAATTTCCTAAACCTGCCTATTTCACCCCTAAAAATTCCTTTCAGTAACTCATTTCAATTTTTTGATAGGCAAATGTGGATACATTTCTTTGTTTGCTTAGTTATGATTACATTTTAGAAGTTGGTGATAATCCTGTTGAAAGGAGAAATGTCTTATGTTTAAATAAGGAGTTGTTCCCTTAGTGAGGAATGTAAATACTGAAATTGCTTGCTCTCAATTGTTCAGATGCCTTATGAAAAGAGCTCTAACCCAGCCACATTTTTTTGTGGGCTCATTAAAATTTCCTCTTTGGTCTGATCAGAGTTGTTCCTAATGATGTTACCACCATTTTTTAATACTATCTTTTCCTCGCTCCCAAAATTGATTAATCTGAGTAGGCTGAACTTCATCTTCAGATACGTTGTTTTCTGAGCCACTAAGTATTTGAGAATCATTTTCTTGTTGTCTATATTGATAAAAGATAATGAGTGGAGTCTGAAATTTGGGATGATTATGTTCTCTTTCCATCTCAGCCCTTTCGTCTTCTTTCTATTGAATTCTGGAATTTAGTGCCATGGAGGTCTGTCTGCTTTCTATTCCATTCTATTTAGGTGGTTTCACTCGGTTGGATTCTTGCAGGATGGTTTTATTTTTTTAAATCTTTATAATTCAAACATTTTCCCAGACATTCCTAGGCGAGGTGTCTTTTCACATATTTCACCTAGAATAGTGTGAAGCCCTCTCAGTCTGTATTCTAGTTTTTGAAATATTTTCTATGGTTACAGCTCTGATTAATCATATTCTTTCCAGTTATCCCTATTCCTCCAGAAACACCTATGATTCTTAGATTGCTCCCTATCTTCCCCCTCATTATCAATCATATTCTTTCTCATCATTTTTCACTCTTTGTCTTTCCCCTGCATCATGGAGAGAGCCTCTTGAGTTTGTATTTACTACCTGTAGTATTGATTTTAATTTGAAGATTTCACATCAGTTTTCTTTTGATTCTTCCTTATTTCTCCTATTGTTGGTTCATCTATTTTTTGATCCCAATGCTTATTCTTTTTTATTGCTTCCCACTTGTATTTAATAAAGACTGCATTTTCTTACATCTTACTAAAGTTTCAAAACTGCTTTTAAATATTTTCTTTTGGATCTTAAAGTATTTAGTGTTCAGAAATCTGCTCTTTCTCTGAATCTTTAGAATGTCATTCCTTTCACTTTTTCTTCAAAGTTTCCCCTCCCGAAGTTCCTTTCTTTCTGTTACTCATCCTTGATCAAGAGAAATCTACCCATACCCACTGCTTGAAAGCTGAAAGGATAAGAGGCCTGCCCCTGGCCAATTCCCCTTCTTAGAGCCTTAGCCAGATGCTAAGAAATGTGCATGTCCTCCTGTTCCAGGGGTCTGCCAAGTTTCATGTAGTATAGCTCTATTGTACTGAGATCAAATATTCTCCTAACCCCACTGTCCAACCCTCTTACATTCTGAATGCATGAAACAAAAACTATAATCCCCAGTTTGAACTGTTGCAAAGGGCTCTTTCCATCTCTCTCAGAAACTATATATTTTACATTTGGGGCATCCTCCACACCCCACCCCTGCTTTTTATCACTCCCTCTACCCTCCAAACACACATAATCCCCACCCTTTTTTAAATTTACAGGCTCTGACTAGATGTAGAAAAGAAGGTATTGAGGCCCCCTGATTGCCTCAAACTGCAGCAGCCACCCACACACCAGAGGGATGAAGGTCATGTTGTGTTTGATATAGGAAGGCAGAGAGTTGGGAAGACTTGATAGTTTTTATTCCTATTTAGGCTTACAAACCAAAGGAAGGCCGCAGGATGCCTTCTGGTCGGTCGATGGGACTTCCTCTTGGCAATGACAGGAGGTTGGCTGTTCTACTTTTTGTTGATGGAAGTTTTATCTCTTTCTATATCTTCAGAAGTGTCATAGTGGGAAAATACTTTATCAAGAGCTGTTAGGCCTATGACACTATACACTTCTTTATCTTAAGTATTTTTATTTAGGGATATATTTTATTTTATTTAAAATATATCCTAAATGTTAGTTTGAACCAAAGTTATAATGACATTAATCAGATACATATATATTTTCATTGGACTCGTGTGATAACTGAGGGTAATATATATATTAGACCCGGGGTTAGCAAACTTTTGCAGATGGTGAAAAATTTCAGCTTTGAGTGCCATACAGTTGGAACAACTACTCGGCTCTGCCATTGTACCACAGGATGTGCTGCGGATAATGTGTAAATGAATGGATGTCATTGTGTTCCAATAAAACTGAACTTGTGGAACAGGTGGTGGGCTGGATTTGGCTCAAGGCCCGTAGTTTGCTGGCCCCTGTATTAAACTGTACATTCGAAAGAGCAAATCTACGAAGACCAGAATGATAGGATCCAGGTGTGTGATAGCAACAAAAGGCTTGTTAAAAAGCCATTCCCATTTCTCTGACCCACCTCGCTGCTCACCTTCTTACTTGCCTCTGCAGTCCTCTGGCTTATGAAGCCTCAGCCCAGCTGGATCTCACCTCTGAATCATAGAGTTCTCTGGTATCCCGGGATATTTTCTCCTGAAATGCTTCTCCTTCCTGCCCTTGTTGGTCTGTATTTGTGAAGGAAGCGTCTGTTTCTGTCAACAAATTACATAATTAGGTATTGCCAGTAAGAATCAGAAAGCTTGATTTTCCCTGTACCAACCTCCATATCAGCAACTCCGCCCTCCCCTACTCTCCTGCTGACTCTGCTGCTATACTTGGGTTTAGTCCAGGTTGGTGAATATAGATTGATACTAACTCAATTTCTTCTCAAGATTTGTGATCATGACATTTGTCCCCTGTTTACTTAACGTTGTATAAGTTCATTTGTTTACTTCAATGAAGACATTGAAGACTGTGATATCAGATAAACTTTTATTTTATTCCTCACTGAAATGTCATTAAACTAAAGAGTTCTTAAGTCAAGAAATGCTCAGTGATTTCAATCCATATCCAATTTTCACAGGCTCTGTTAAACATCAATGGTCATCATATTTTGCATATAGAATCGAAAGAAATAAAATAACCTAAAGTATAGAAAAGTTGTCAGTTTAATTACAGTGATTCAGGTGCTTAAAATAGATCCTATTATATAGCAACATGTTAATCTAACTCATAATATATAATTGGGGTAAAGAACTACTGAAGTATGACTGGAATTTTCCAAGAAAAATTAAGGTTATTTGGCAGCTCCGCCCCTTCTCTCCCCCCAGTACATTGACCTTGTTTTCCCTGCAGAATGAACACCAGAGTAACCATGGTAATAAAATCTCATTTTCTGCTTCTAATAAGAGAAGGAAGAGAACTGTTTTGAGGTATTCTCTATATAAGATCTACCACTTCGTAGTCATTGAAACTTGGTTTGTTCTAATCCTCCTTCCCCTGCCTTTAATTGGTCTATCTTCCTGCCCATCAATAAGACTGTAGTGATGAGTCAGAGTGAGAAGCTGGCTTTTGGGCATTAAGGAGGAGACTGTTGCTGTGAAAATTCTTAGGTCAGCGGAGGCAGAATGGTCTGATATTCTGGGGTTGAGGTGGGGTGTTAGAGGTGCATAAGCACTGACATATTCCCAGATATATAGAGATAAGATTAATTTCTTTTCATGTTAAGGACCTCCCTAATGCACATATGTAAGTGATGGGTTCACATAAAGATGCAAAATAATAGTGAAGTAGTCTATGAGGGATACCTTCTCTTCGAATTTAAAGGTAACTCAGCAGGGGTGTAAGTGCTCTTAGGTGTTGCTATGGTCAGTGCTCTGAGTTTCCACTACTGACCATTTACTACTGTCAGGTCAGCCGTATGACCTTGGGTGAGTCACATAACCTCTGTGTTTAGTTTTCTTGTTTGTAAAGTGGCAATAAGAGCATCTACTTCAGAAGGTCCTTGTCAAGCACTTAAAACAATGCCAGGCAAATACTAAGTACTATTATTATTGTTATGGTTATTATTTGTGCTTTTGTTTGTTTTTAGAAGAGGCTGGGACTTAATGAATGTGTAAACTTCTTAATAGTCACACTGACCTTGGAAGTGCTAATTTTTATCAAGGCACTAGGTTACTAATAGATACCAAATGTGAGGAATTGCTGTTTATGGATGCTTGAGGCACATGCTTCAGTTGGCTATGAATAAAATTTTCCTACTTTTATGGATTTTATTAATGCTTCCTTTTGATGGATTATCCTCTTCTGGGTATTCAGGATGAAACTGTGGTTCGAGTTCCTGGAAAATGCTGCCCCCAGTGCTCTTCCGGATCCTGCTCCGCTGCTGGCCAAGTGTACCAGGTAACCTCTGCTGTACCCCGTGCAGGTGTTTGACATACCTTTTCACACATCTGCCCTCCATTCTTTCAACCACTGTACCTCCTGCCCTCATGTCTGACTCTGCCAGGATTAGTAACTCAGTACATAAGCATCTTTTTTCTTCTCTACATGGAAAGCCTTTATAAAAAAATTAAATAGGAGGGCATTAGAAATATAAAGGAATGTGCTGGCAAGCAGCCCCCAGCTCATGAACCTTGGCGAACTTACTGTTCATACATCTTGAAGAGAAAAAAGGACTGTCATTGGTCACTATCAGTTTACACTTAGGTTGTCTGCTTTGGTTGGATTTTATGTACTGATATTTAGAGATAATGCCCCCTTACCTTACACTGGGGGGGGGGCATGGGGGTGGTAGGTGAGAGAGGGAAGGGAGGCAGGGGGTTGGTGGTAGTGGATCCTTTAAATTTCAAAGTACTATTGGGCAGTCTGGATAGCTGCCCAATAGATAGCAGGCATCAAGTAAAAACCAGTCCAATGAAGGGAATAAATCAATGAATATTCTTTCTTAGGAGTGCCCAACTGAGCCAAAAGGAGGTTACATTATTCAAAAGCAAAGAACATATTAAGAGTGAACCCAACTACTTCTCTTGCTTGTCAACTACTCTAAGGAAGATTAAACAGAAATTGGGATTATGACTCTCAGTAGAGAATTTGAGGATGGTATCACAAATTATAGGTGGATCGCATGAAATCTGAATGCAAATAACTAACGGGGAAAGGATTTTTGGGTGCACTAGATCTGTGCTGCCCAGTACAGTAGCCATATATGTGCTAGATTAATTTCTCATGGAAGAGATAGCCTCTGTGTCTGTTATGAGGTTTTTGGTTGCAAGGAACAGAAATACTCCTTTAAAAGTAGCTAAAATGAAAACATTTATTGTCTCATATAACAGGAAGTTCAGAGGTAGGGCAGTTGCAGGGTTGCTCAGTTCGGGTCTCAGTGATGTCGTCAAGGATCTAAGCTCTTTTGATCTTCCCACCCTGCATGCTCAGCATGTAGCATTTGCCCTCTGTCCTGTCTCCTCCAGTCCCCAGCTTGGCCTCGGCCCCAGGCAGCTTATCCTCACATAACCATCACTAAAGGCTGGTGGAAGAAAGGAGTGTCCTTTTCTTCCTGGGGAGACAAGTCTTCTTGACCTCTGTCTCTCTAGCAAGCTTCCCCTCGGTCCCCTCGGTTAGGATTGGGACAGTGCTGTGCCCTGCTATAGGGGAAGCTGGGAAAATCAATATGTGGCAGAGAGAGCTGGGTTGACTGGTAAAGAAGAACTAAGGAATGACCATTGACCAGCCAACAAACAGGCTCTTCCTATGTGTCCTCTGTGTGCCTGGCATGGGGCAGGCCCTCAACACATCTGTGGGATGAAGAGAATGGAATGACAGTTAATCCAGAGTTCCCTCGGGACACTTATTGACTTTGTTCTGAGAGGCTGTTGCTACCTAAATGATATCATTTCTCACGTGTACATTCAATGTGGCTCCATGAAAAATTGAAATAAAAAATCGTTTGTCTTATGCGCCTGTGTTTCTACTTGATATACGTGTCATTGGATTTCCCCTTTCTTCTTTTTTTAAAATTTTTTTCTTTTTCTTTTTTTTAAATTTCTTTATTGATTAAGGTATTACATATGTGTCCTTATCCCTTGCCACCCCGCCACCTCCCCACTCATGCCCTCAAGACTGCCCCAGCCCTGGCCATTGTGGCCCCCATACTCATGCCCTCACCGCCCTGTTGTCCTTGTCCATTGGTTAGGCTTATATGCATGCATGCAAGTCCTTTGGTTGATCTATCCCCCTAGCCCCCCCTCCCCTACCTTCCCTCTGAGGTTTGACGGTCTGATCGATGCTTCTCTGTCTCTGGATCTGTTTTTATTCATCAGTTTATGTTGTTCATTATATTCCACAAATGAGTGAGATCATGTGATATTTACCTTTCTCTGACTGGCTTCTTTACTCAGCATGGTGAACAGTGGAGTGAAAACGCCTGCACCACGTGCCTATGTGACCGGGGCGAGGTCCGGTGCCACACGCAAGCCTGCCCCCCTCTAAGATGTGAAAAGGTACCGAGAGAGCGTGTAGCGTGATTTTCAAAGTTTTATTCTGGGCCACTTCAGACATGGGTTTCTTAGTCCAGTGTGTCCTTTGGGGCAATCAAAAGTTTATAATGTTTAGTATATCAGATAAAGGTATGAAAGGTCTGCTTCCAGGAAGGAGGGCTGAGGGGAGGGGGACTTGCCGGGCTGGGTGAGGTGGGGGAAGAAGAGAGGGTGGTGGTGCGATATGGCCTCCTGTCCCACTGGCTGGGATGTCTCCTGAGCACCCTCCTTCACCCCCCCCTCTTCCTGTTTCCTCAGGGTCAGAGAAGGGCTCAGCGCCATGGGGAGTGCTGTGAGGAATGTGTGTCTCCTGCCGGAAGCTGCTCCCACCACGGGAGTGTGCGGTACCAGGATGAGATGTGGCAGGGCTCGGCCTGTGAGTTCTGCGTGTGTGACCGCGGCCGAGTGACCTGCCACACCGGAGAGTGTGCCAGGGTGGAGTGTGCCCAGGTAAGAAGCAAGGGCATTGCCACCTGGACTGTGAGAGCGCTCTCCGATGGGATAGGGGGTCCCTCCCCGGTTCTCTACTTCTTGGCAGCAGAGGGGCCCACCCGGCCAGCAGGTGGACTGCTTCTAGCACGAGGATGCTGTGGTTTAAAGTAAATGTCCCCATTTGCTCAGACAGGCTCGGAACAGTCCCCTGGAGCCTTCAGCGCTCAGGGCATCTGGTCAGAGGGACAGACACAGGAAGGGAAGGACACGATGTGGCCAGTGCAGCTGACCTCATTGCTGGTGCCTGCCCAGCTGGCTGTGCTTGCGACAGGCCCTCGGGGGCTCCAGGCTCAGCTTCTGCTGCAGGCCCCACTGGCAGCGGTTACTCAGAGAGGCGGGCCAGCACGGAGGGGCTGCTCCTGGTGCCCAGGAAAGAGAATAAAATGTTTTTATGTTTTTGTTCTAAGTGGGGGGTGGGGTGGCTCAAGAGTAATTAACTCCCTTGACCTCTTAACTTCTGCTGTCTGCTAAATTTCTAGAAGCCTCTCACAAAGTAGCCCCTGTTTGCACTATAGTATATTGTAGGGAAATTGTTTTTTTCTCTCTCTCTTTGAACTCAATTTTTACCCACTGCAAAACAAATTGCTTTTAAAGTTGCCTCTTTCTCCCCTACTGCTCCCTTCCGCCCCACCAGTTCCCCGCGGGGTTATGAACTTGAACAGAAGAGGGAAACTTCAGGGATCAGAGGCACTGGGTGTCTGTAAAGATATTTTTCTTTCTAATTCTTCCTCCCCATGTCTCAGCTCCTCCTCACACTGAGCCTAAGGAGGAACAACCTCTCAAACAAGCCTGCCTTGACAGGGTTATTTTTCATTTGCCTCCTACGTCGGAGTCCTGGCAGACCTGAGACATGTTTAAGTAAAGCGGGTCTTGCTCCTTGCAGATTTACTTCCCCCCACACGCCTTTTCCTTTCTTCTCCTTGATTATGTCAGGGCGTCAGAATGGTTGGATGAAGATGAGAAAAACCCTAATCAGGGCCCTTGTCTTTCTCCCTCTCTCGGGCTGAGGCAGGGCTTCCTGGCCTCGGCAGTCTGCCCAGAGGATGCTGGGTTATTTCCCAAGGTTTTAATTTGTCTCAGATCTTTGGGTTTATGGAAAACATGGAAGACATGATCCTGGTCGGGTGAGTCCTTCTGTCATCTATTTTGTCTGAACAAGGAGTCGCTCTCAGAGAAAATCATTTGACCTATTACCCCCAATGTTGGGGAGTTCCCCAGTGCTTCCTGTGACACCTACATGTGGCAGCATAAGCCAGGTCTTCTCTGTTGTTAGGGAAAACGAGGAGCAACTGCGGATGTAAGTGGAGAGGGCCTCGGTAGTCTTCAATAGCACTACCTCATCTCTTTCCACTTTCATCTCCCATCCCCACCTCATCTTCTCTCCTATTTCTTCAGGTGCTTAATCAACTAAATTGCTTTTTTCTACATTACTTCCATGTTCCTAAATTTCATTTAAGGTGCAGGGTTCTAAACTGGAAACACTATCAGAAGTGACATTTGCCTGACCAGAGTGGCTCAGTGGTTGAGCATCGACCTATGAACCAGGAGGTCATGGTTTGATTCCCAGGCATATGCCCGGGTTGTGGGCTTGATCCCCAGTAGGGGGCATGCAGGAAGCAGCCCATCAATGATTCTCTCTCATCAATGATGTTTCTATCTCTCTCTCTCCCTCTCTCTTTCTCTCTGAAATAAATAAAAATATATTTAAAAAAATAAGTGAAATTTTAACTAAAATCGAATCTTACAAAGAATATTGCTTAGCCTTCTTTCTATGCCGTACATCTGTAAATAATGACCTTGGTTAATGACCTTGTGTAAACCTGGGCATGTTAACCTTGGTTAATATGGTTAATGACCTTGGAAAAGCTTGGACATTCTAACTTCCAACTTCTGTTTAGTTGGATATAGAAAGATGAACAAGACACATTCTGATCTAAGAGTTCCTAACCTTTGGGGAAGTCAGATACATAGACAGAAATTATAATATGTGGTGACACTAACAATTATGGAAGTATGAATTAAATGCATTAGGAACACCTGCAGAAAATGATTATGTCTGCCCAAGGGAGCAGTGAAAATATGCTACTGGTATTTTTATTCAATTCTCACCTACTTGCTGCCTTTTCTAGAATATCAAGGTCACTAGATTTCTAATCTTGGATAGCAAGGGTGGATTAAGTCTAAGTGTTTGCACATCCACAAAGATGAGGAAGCAAATTGTGCAGCTTCACAATTGTAATGATTATCTCACTGGTTATCAACAGCAGTATTCTGAAGAGCATTGAAATCAGCACACAACTCTTCTTTAAAAAGGAGAACATGGTGCCCTGGCGGGTGTTGCTCAGTGGTTAGAGCATTGGCCCACACACTGAAGGCTCTCAGGTTTGATTCCTGGCCAAGGGAATGTACCTGGGTTGCAGGTTCAATCCCTGGCCCCAGTGGGGGCACATAAAGGAGGCAACCAATTGATGTGTCTCTCTCACATTGATATTTCTCTCTCTCTCCCCCTCCCTCCCATTCTCTCTAAAAATCAATGGGAACAAAATCTTTTGGTGAGGATTAACAACAACAACAAAAAAAGGAGAACATGGTATAACCCTTGTCTTTGACATAGTAAAACCAAATTCCTAGACGTAGGAACATAAATAAATCAACAGTAGAATAGCACAACAGGATGATTTTCATTTTTCTATATTTTGTGTTATCTTTAAAGATGAATTCAGATAAAAAAAGTCAAATTACCTTTTTTTTAAAGGGATCTAGCATTCATGCATACAGGGGTGGACAAAGTAGGTTTATAGTTGTGAATACGTGAAACAGAGTTTATTATTGTATTATGTTTATTAATCATTATATTATTTTCCAAGTGAACAACTGTAAGCCTTCTTTGCCCCACCCTGTATATGAGACATAAACTTATGGGGCGATTGATGGGCGATTGTAGCAAAGTGCATGGGAGGGGGTAGGCATGCCATAAAAGTGAGGTGCCTTCCCCTTCTCCTGTAGAGGAAAAGCCTCTCAGAAGAGTGTTTCCTTTCCCAGTGGGCAGGTGTGTGGAGACTTTTGTCTGGTGGGTGGATATAGGTGTGATTCAGTGGGGAGGGGTGAGCAGAATTAATTTGGCCCATGCAGCAGAATCTTCTCAAAAGAAAAAGAATTAGTTTTGTTTCACAAAGCAATTTTTCTCCAAGCAAAAGTCAAAAGCTAATTGGAGTGAGTTCCCCACCGCAGTGAACTGACACAGTTTGGGGCATCCAGGCTTCTATAAATAACAAATCTATTTAGAACTAACCACCCCACCAAAACCGAATCCTTGCTGCCCAGGAGCAGGGCTTGCTGTTATTTACAGGAGCAAAAGAAAACTCAGAACTGCCACCTTCTTTGCTTTGTTGGGGTGATGCAGGCTCCATCTTCAGTGTTGTCTCTGTATTGTAGTGGGCACTCAAGAATCTCATGCATTTTGTCTTTAATAGAAGTACACATACTCTGTCTTGTTTCAAAACATTGTTTTAAGCAACCTAGATTACATGCCTATAAACCCCTTTTTACGCTTTCAAATCAAATTTCACCGTGTTTCTGGGTTATGCCTTCATTACTAGTTCATTTGTCACATCTCTGCAAAACAGTTTATATGTAAATAGTCTGCTCTCTGTAGCACCCATTGGCCTCTGATTTGGCATTAGATTTTGATAGGCATCGATCTATAGAACTCCCTTCTTATTGACATAACTTCTTAGACATTAAAAAGTTCATGTGTGTTGTGTTTTTTTTTGTTTGTTTGTTTCTTTAACATGTTTATGTTTTCCTTCATTAAAATAATTCATTTTCATTTTAGGAAATTGAAGACAAGAAAAGTGGAAGAGACTTTAAAATCTATTCATAATGCTACAATTCAAAGCAACCAATGCTATTTTTATATTTTTCTTTCATGCACAGTGTTTTAAACATTAAATATCATTGTGATTATTCTGTTTAAGCTATCTCACATGATTTAATTTTTTGCCTAACATGGTTTCTGCACTTTAGATATAATATAGTTCCCAAATGAAATAATGTCTTCATTTAAAGAGACATCACCATTTTTTAGAAAATAGATATATCTTTACAAAGTGAAAAGTGCTTTCAAGAATACTTTTTAGCTCATAGATATTAGATATTAGTGTATGCATACAAAAAATTGTAAACGGAGATTGTATTTTTAACAGGAGATTCCCTGAGAGGTAAAGTCCAGTGGAATTATACTTTCTAAATTACAAAATTCAGAATTATTTAATTTTTATACTAAGTATTTGTTATTTTGTAATTAAAAACAAAAATTTTGAAATTGCTGATATTGGGAAGTTAAAATAATAACAATTTGAAAGTTAAACATCTACTTTCCTAGTGTGGCATTTCTTTCCTTCCTCATAATTTTTAAAAATAGTGATTATGTAAGTTAAATAACAGTTTCAGAATATTGAATAGCCATTGTTCTATGTTTAACTTATGCCTGAGACTACATCTGTGCACAAAGGAATGTGTCTGGTTTTGTTTTCAAGGGAAAACATTGGTTTGACTTGAGCTGTAAATGAAATCGAACCACAAGTTCAAACCTTGTGTATTGAAGAAAGCCTGATCCTTTTCTGAAGCTCATAACTTTCCAAGACTGTAACATTAACCTTGGCCATTCTTGTTATTCATGTGAGCTCCTGATCCTGGGTAGGAAATTATGGAGGGATCTGTGCACAAGTATCACCAGAACTGGGAAGAAAAAGGTTTTGGGGATGACTAGTGACTGTACTGACCAGACTTTCTGTAGGAAGACACTGCGGGTGGGGGCGGGGGTTCAATGAGTCCTGGGCCAAGGCGCAAGGGAGCGCTCAAAGTCTTTCATTCAGTCAGGGAATCCAGCTGCTTCGAAATTTAGCATTGCTACCTGGGATGTTAATTTGATAAGTCTCTCTGCAACCCTTACTTCTACAGGGTGAAGAATTAATTCACTTAGATGGAAAATGCTGTCCTGAATGCATTTCAAGGAGTGGCTATTGTGTTTATGAAGAAAATGCAGAATTTGTGAGTATTGGGCAAATAACTAAAGGCTATTAAGAACTAATAATTCAAAAAAAAGAACTAATAATTCAAAATTAATTTAGTGAGGAGGTGTTACCTTCTCATTTCTTTCACCTATTCATTTGTTCAACAAATGTGATTGTGGACCTACTATGTGACAGGTACTGGGGATGTAGATGCGGACATAGTAGGTGCAGTCCATACTCTCATGGAGCTTACACTGTAGTGAGGGGACACAGAGGACAAAGTTCTGCCTAGAGTATAAAGCAGCTTTATGGACTAGGGAGTACCTGGGATGGAGGCAGGTGCTCTTTTACATAAGGTGGTCGGGGAAGTCTCTCAGGCAGAGAAATTTGAGCACAATTTCTCAGCAATTGAAAAACCTGAAGCAGAAATGTGTTTGGCACGTTCAAGAAACCACAAGAGTATGGCAGCCCAACTGGTGTGGCTCAGTGAGTGCCAACCTAAGAACCAGAAGGTCACCGTTCGATTCTGGTCAGTTTGGCACGTTCAAGAAACCACAAGAGTATGGCAGCCAACTGGTGTGGCTCAGTGAGTGTCAACCTAAGAACCAGAAGGTCACCATTCTATTCTGGTCAGGGTTGCAGGCTCCATCCCCAGTGTGGTGGGTGCAGGAGGCAGCTGATCAATGATGCTCTCTCATCATTGATGTTTCTATCTATCTCTCCCTCTCCCTTCTTCTCTGAAATCAATACAAATATATATTTTTTAAAAAGTGAGTATGGCTGACACCAAGTGACTGAGGGGAAAGGAGTTGCAGATGAGGCTCAGTAGTGGCCTGGATGCAGTGATAAAGATGTGTTTACCCTGATGCAGATGGCAGCTGCTGGGCAGTGCTAAGAGAGCAGTGCCTGGGATCTGGATTACTTGTGAGAGGATCATTTGGGCTGCTACTTGGGCGAGGGACAGAGGGGACGAGATTGGAAGTAGGTGGTTCCGTTCAAAGGTTTTGCCATAGTCCAGAGAAAGGGTGATGGTGTCTTGGCCTAAGGAGGAAGTGGTGAAAAGTGACCAGATCCTGGATTTATTTTGCAGATAGGATCGAAAGAATTTTGATGGATTGGATGTTTTGAAACTATTTGCTAAGGTTTTATTTCTCCCTATATCTATATATTTTTTTCATATATAGCCAAAGGAAAAAAATATTTATCTTAATCTTTTCAAATGTGCTCTATTCATGTAGCCCATATTTTTCACATGAGGTTGTGGAATGTTAATAAGTTCACCGTGTTCTTAAAAAATCTGCCCGATGATCATAAATACAACTGCTTCATTGACCAATCAGAGGAGGATTATAAGCATTAGGATTAGGTACTTTGATTCTTTGATTTGTGAACTGATTCCTATATACTTTTTCTCTGTGATCTGGGTAGATTGCACCTATCCACCTGCCAGTGTCCTGTATGTGCTGAGGAGGCAGTATTGTGTAGGGTTAATGTGCAGGCACTAGGTTGAGATCCCTACTTTGCCACATACTGTGATCTTGGGCAAGTTACGTAATCCTCAACTGTAAAGTAGGGATAAAAATGGTACTACCTCATGGGTCTATTGAGATGATATGTATAAAGCACTTAGAACAGTGCCTGGCACACACAAAACAGCTTTAAAATGATATTATTGTTATTATGTTGTTGGCATTGTTTGTTTAATAGTGGTGTTTTATAGTTCAGTCATTCTTGTTTCTTAAGAATTTAAGAGATTAAAGGTTCCCTATAAATGTTGAATCTGTATTTTCTCAATCATAGTATTAATTTTTTTGCTCATTTTTGGAGGTCAATTAAGCTCAGTGGAGTTAATAAATTTTAAATTATTTTAAATAAGCACAAATCCCCTTAATGCTCTATCTAGTTCTGCGCAAGATTCAAGAGGTTCTTACAAAGTTAGATCTCTTGACTGTGAAGTCCTTCCCATTGAGGGGAATGGAAGCCAAGTGCTCAAACACAAAGTGAGAATGAGAATTTAAAAATATTTCCTGGGCTTCTTTTCTTCACCTCATATTGCTATGCTTTTCTTGTTTTGTATAAAGATAGATTTTATTCCTATTCATAACTGACGAATGGTGTTGCGTGTCACTTGGGGGAAGATGGATAGTTCCTAATGAAAAAACAGATAGCTCAGCCTAATGGTGTTTTTAGTGGTATAATAAAAACATTTCTCTTTGTCCCTAGATGTCCTCAAATGCGAGTGAAGTTAAACATATTCCAGTAAGTATAGATTTTTAACTTTATATAGACACTTATAAAATTGTTTTAAGCAATGATCTGCATAAACTGTTTCTGTGGAACCTACTGCCTTAGGATTTTTAGCAGTCATGTTTGATGGCCATGGCCTCAGATTAAGAATCTTAATAATAACTAAGACTTTGATTCTTTAAACTTTTTCCTCCTTTCTTTAGCTTGTTCTCCCCCTGCCCCACCCCACAATTGGTAATTAATACTTCAACTACAAGCTCCTACATAGATCCTTTTCCATTCTTGTGATGATTTTCTCCTCCTGAATTTTCTGGCCTAAAATAGCTCAGTTTAGCCATTAGTGCAATTTCATGTACTGCAAAGCATTCAAGAGAGAGCTTTTGGGTCTTGAGAGTGTTCACTCTCCAAGCAATACCACGTGTCCACTCTCTCTATAGTGTTTGCAGGACAGTTGTATGGTTTCTTTTTAAGGGAAAATGTAAGCATGTTTGTTCATCTAAGCAACCTTACACTGTTGGAGGTTATAGAATCTGGTCTGCCTTGAAATGGAAGAAAAGCATTTCTGCTTTCTCAAGATAATCTCTCTCATTTTTGTAATATTGTCATTCATTGTTGCTAAATACTGCCACATTGGAATTTTAACATGGTTTGGCTTAATAAATATTTTGTCAAATCTTTGTCTTAAAATATGTTCTCCTATTACCTGTTCTACCTCCTTCATCACCCCCAAAACCTTCTGGTGGGAACCTTTGTCTCTTTCCTATATTGTGGGCAAGTGGGATAGCAAGCAATAAATAAATAAATAAATACTCTTTATAATTCACAGTAGATTCTCTGTCAAAGTACTAATGTTTATTACCACAATTTGCTTGGCGGGAAAAAATATTTTAAAAAATATATATTTTTTAATTGATTTTTTACAGAGAGGAAGGGAGAGGGATACAGAGTTAGGAACATCAATGAGAGAGAAACATCTATTCAGCTGCCTCTTGCACGCCCCCTACTGGGGATGTGCCCGCAACCCAGGTACATGCCCTTGATCGGAATGGAACCTGGGACCCTTCAGTCCGCAGGCTGACGCTCTATTCGCTGAGCCAAACCAGTTAGGGCGGGAAAAAATATGTTAGTGTAAAGCTGCCCATGGCACATCTACAGCCCACTAAAAGGGTACCTGCCAGGCCCTAACCAGTTTGGCTCAGTGGATAGAACGTCGGCCTGCGGACTGAAGGGTCCCAGGTTCAATTCCGGTCAAGGGCATGTACCTGGGTTGCGGGCACATCCCCAGTAAGGGGTGTGCGGGAGGCAGCTGATCGATGTTTCTCTCTCATTGATGTTTCTAACTCTCTATCCCTCTCCCTTCCTCTCTGCAAAAAAATCAATAAAATATATTTTTTTAAAAAGATACCTGCCAGAAGTTTCACTAAGAATACAATGACACTACTGTTACTCTTACCATAGCAACCATAAGGAAATTCAGGGCTTCCACCAGCTTCTTACTGTTATTATAAAAATTGTAGGTAATGTATCTGCTAATCACTAGGTACCGAGTAAACCCCTCTGGTGTTTTCTCTGTGAGATGGGATGGGAAACAAGTGATCTATGCTTCTTGCTTATTGTGGGAGCCCCAGAATGCTTTCACAAAGTATCTCTCTGCCTGGGTTCTATATTAAAATAACCCAATTAAAAACAAAGAATTAGAAATACTGTCCTTTTAAATTTAAGACACTTCTAATGTCCTATTTCAGAGTTCGGTTTGACATGGTACTGATCAGGAGCCTTCCCTTTGTCCCATATGGAAATGATAAATTCTCCATCAGCAAACTGTCTTCAGAATCTCTGCACCCTGCTAACAACACCTTTATTGTCTCATGTAGGAGGGAGAGAAGTGGGAGGATGGCCCTTGCAAGCTGTGTGAGTGCCGCGGGGCTCAGGTCACTTGCTATGAGCCCTCATGTCCACCGTGTCCAGTGGCCACACTAGCCCAGGTGGGGAAGGGACAGTGCTGCCCAGAATGCACGGCAGGTGGGTCCATATCTAATTTATTTCTACTGACATGTTTTCTGCTGTCAAAAAACTCAGAGATCCTCTCCCCCTGCCCTTGCTTCTTTTTTTTTTTTTCCAAACCACCCATTGACTTTGTTGGTTTTTTTGTTTTTTTCCTTCCTAATTTTTCTAACAAATGATGTTAATTCATCTTTGTCCAGGTATTTGCCAAATTCAACGGATGATGAGTATATGACCCCTGGCCAAGTCATTGACCATCTCTAAATCTTAATTTTCTTGTCAATAAGATGTGCTTTATCTACCTCACAAAGTTATTGTGAAAAATCAAATAACATAATTTTTGAAAACTTGTAAAGGCAACTATTTGGTAGGACTGTTTCAATTTTTAAGCTATAAGGACAATTGCTGAAAGTTTGTTATGGATGTCCTTTTTTTTTTTTTTAAAGGTGAGCTATTAAACAGATGGTTTCTTTTGCAATTCTCAAAAGGGTTTTTGAAGTTTAAAGACTCATTAATTTCTTCCAAAAGAAATTTTTACCTACTTGTCCTGCAACTCTGCTTTCAAATCACCTGGGGTGGAATTAGTTCCAGTTAATAATTGTTGGCAAGCGCTGGGGTTACTCTGGCTGAGCAGTAATTTGCCTATGAGCTTTGTCTCTCAGAGAAGTGGCATTTTCTTCCATTCATATTTCATAATTAATTGTTTTCATCCATGGGTTGCAGTTTTTCATATTGGCAGTTGTAGCACTCAACTTATTTTGGCTAATCGCAGTGTTTCGTGAAGAGTGTATTATGAGAAGAGCAAAGCAACTTTATGTTTTAATTACACTACCTTCACCAAAGTGGCTCTCTGGGTTTTCCAAAGCAAACATTTAGCACATGATAATGTAGCATACCTTGAAAATCATGTCCTTGACAACTTTAATACCTGAAGGAAATTCTTTGCTGACAATTACCGTTAAATTCAGTGATAATCCCAGTTACTGGGAATGAGATTTGACATTTTAGAGAAAAAGAAGAAAACTGGCTGTATTTCTTTAAAAAAAAAAATGATTTTAAAAAAAATCGGTTTTATGTCTTAACGTTTTATGCACATCAAAGCTTAAGAACATCTGAAAAGTCATAAATTATCGAATCTGTTTAAATCATATATTGTAGAGCTAGCCATTCCTGTCTTAAGAGGAATTCCTGCAGGTAGAAGCATTAATAGGCTGGTTTGGTAATGTTTTTAGCATCTTTAATTTGAAGCTATAGGAGACAGTGATGTCATTTCAGATAAGGAGGGATTTTAGGAAATCTTGCATTAAAATAATTTTTTTCTATTTGGGAGCCTTTTTCCTACTTAAGTTCCAGAGTTTTCTGTTCTTCATATTCCATACAGCTCTTTTTGGGAATGATATAAGAGAAATAAATTAGATGGTCTTTACTGAGTTTTCTTCTTCTTTATCTTTGATTGCAGTTTACTGCCACCCAGACTGCTTGACCTGCTCTCAATCTCCAGACCACTGTGTCCTCTGCCAGGACCCCACGAAGCTGCTGCGGAATGGACGGTGTGTGCACAGCTGCGGCCCAGGATTTTACCAAGCTGGGGCCCTCTGTTTAGGTATGGCTCCAAGCAGAGCATCCAGAGGTGGACAAAGGCTGACTGCTGTCAAGGAGGGGGTCCTGGATGCAGGAAATGCACAACTTCCAAACCATTATTAGATAGTAAAGCCATCCATAGGTTACTCGGCTTCTTTACCTGCAGATCTCTTTCTTCTAATATTTTACAGGTATTTCTAGTCTTACTGGCAGATAGGTGATGGGGAGGGCAGATGCTTGCTATGTAGTCATAGCTGGATTTTTCATTTTTTGAAGGATAGTAATATCAGGATGCTTGGTGTCATTTATTAAAACATGCAGTGAATCCAAGATAGAACTTTAGTATTGACACGGACCTTTGAGATCACTTATTAGAACTTTCTCATTTTGCAAATGTGGAACCTGTGGGACAGAGAATTAACCTGCTTTCTCAACATCACACAGGGAGTTGGTAATAGAGCTCATCTCTCATGGGTTCTTACCAGCGGATCCAGAATGTGTTCATGTGTATTTTAGAATTCTTATATAAAGTGAAAAGGAGAACTTACATGGGAAAATTTAGTATGGTTGAGGTCAAATCATAGTTGCTTTTTTTTCTATTTCTGAATCATAGGGTTAACTATGAATTTAAGAGTGTATAGGTTCATACCCTGGCTGTGAGTATTTAAGCTCTCTGTACCTCAATATCTCATCTGTAAAATGGGGTAACACTGGTACCTTCCTCAAACGGTTCTTGTGAAAATTAAGTGTGTCAAAGCATGTGAAGTGTCTAGGATATAGTCATGAATCAATAGAGGTTAACTGTTTTTATTATTTTTGTGATTATTCATTTACTCCTACTTTCTCTCCTGATTTATAGTCTTCAGACTGTTTGAAATTTATTTATATCTCTGCCATAGGTTGTGAAGGGAAAGAGGCCAGGGGTATTTTTGTGAAATGGTTGAGTAAGAAAGATACTGGGGACTAGTGGATAAAAAGAAAATAACTCAGATCCCTGAACCTAACTGCCTGGCTTCGAATGCCAGCTTCATGTGTCCTTGGTGAAGCTCCTTAACCTCTGTGAGTTTGTTCCTCATCTGTAAAATGGGGATTAATAATATCTATCCCGTATGGTTGTCATAAAGATGAAATGCATTTGTATATTAAAGCACTTTGTACAGTGCTTGGCATGAAATAGGTGCTCTTTGATTGAAGGCTAAGATTTTTTTTTTTTGCTTTTTTATTCCCTGTGACCCCAGAGCCTCAGAATTGAGCTCTGCAGGAAATGACTCTGCAGTGGTGTCTTTGAGCTAATCAGAGCTTCCCTTTTCTTTCTCCCAACCCTGTCCGGAGCAGCCTGCCAGCCTCAGTGCTCCACGTGTTCCAGTGGCCTGGAGTGCTCCTCCTGCCAGCCGCCCCTGCTGATGCGGCACGGGCAGTGTGTGTCCACCTGCGGGGATGGCTTCTACCAAGATCGCCACTCCTGTGCAGGTAACCACTGGCCAGACCAACAGCTGGCTGGGCCACTGAGAAAGCCACTCCCTACTCCTAAGCCATCTGGGGTCACTAGGAGCTGTAAGTAGCTTCCAAGAAATTCTGAACGGACTCCTGATGGGATGAGAACAGTGGATGAGAGAGAGGGCATATGTTGTTTTTATAACCTCATTAGTGCTTTAGTGCTGTGCATATGTGATGTAATTTTTATAAGTTTTTCTGCACACATTTGGGGGCACTGGGGCAGTATTTAATTAACCCCATACTTTTGGTTCAGGATTGTCATTATGTTATAAGTTAGATTCCATCATAGTATAAATAGAAAGGGCTTAAATGAAAATATAGGAGAAAATACATCTACATATTTTTTAAACTTCATTTCCACCTAAAGAGAGAGGGAGAAGCAGAAATAAGAAAGTGACATCATAATAACGAACTTGAACAAAAAAAGTAGGCATTTAAATGTGCTCTTGCTTTATTATCTATGTATTTTATCAGCTTTATATGCATACTTTTATTTTAAATTAATATCTAGTTGAAATTCTCATATTGTAACAGTCTCTGGAGGTGGGAGTAGTCTTAATATCATTTAATTTATTGTTTATACTTGATCACTTTTGCAATAGTGTTATGATCATGGGTATAAGGAAAAAAGTATATATATGAAGAATTTTTAAGTGCAGAAATGGGAGAAGGGGTAACAGTGAAAGGAAAGACAGAGGCCGCGTCCTAAGGGCGGAGTCCTCTTCCAGAGGAGACAGGTAACCAGGGGTGCCCAGAGGCTAAGGCAGGTCTGCAGTGGAAGGTAAATTTGATAAGGTAGAACGGCCAGAGGGAGCTTCTGGAATGTTACTCCAGGTATTATGGTAATTACACTATCACCTGGGCAGAAAATGGGCAGATTCATGATAAGAATCAGAAGGTGGGCCAGTTTGAAGGTCAACTGATATGCTCCTCTCTTTCATGACCTTGGTTAGATTTTCAGGGAAATCATATGAAGGAAAAAGATTAAAAGAGAATAAGTGCATAACATTCTTCAGATGTGCAGGCTGAAGAGCTCTAAGGCCATGTGAAGATTCCATGTGGGGAGGCTGCTGGCCCCCTCGTTCCAGGCTGTGGTCAGAAGCACAGTCCACGGGACTGTGGACATCATCTTAAAAGGAAACACTGGTGCTGTCTGTGCATGCAGATGTGAGGATGGTGGGGCCAGTCCCTTGAGGGAATATGGAAGCCACACTAGCTTCAGAGCCTGGCTTGAGGGCTGAAAGAATATCTTCTGTGTCTCTGTATCCCCAACATCAAGGGCTGCACAAAGCATTCAGCATTTGTTGAACAAGTGTGTAATGATGAAGGAACGTACTACCCCTTGGTGATCCTTGATGGACCGTGTTTCAATACAAGTTTCAACCATAAAAGAGAAAAGAACCCTTAATGTTTATTACTTGTCATCTTCTATTTACCTGTTATTTTAGAACAGGTTCAGAGTGGGCACATACAAATGGCTTTGTAAGTGTCTAATGTTTGGGCAATTTAGGTAAATGGCTGAAATTTCAATTTGATGAAATCATTGGATGTATTCTTCACTCCTTTCTTCTATCCCATCAAAGAGACCTCCTACTAGCACTCCTGTGACAGATTTGCCTTTAAGAGGGAATTAATTTCCCTTAGATTTTATTCCACCCTCCCTACTGCTTCCATCCCCTACCACATATCCCACATACATATTTACTTTTTAATTTTTTTTCCTATTTCTTTTGGAGGAAGCATTCTCCTTTCTCTTATGCCCACTGTTTTAATTGGTGATGTTAATGCTGTTTTAGGGCACTTTAGAATAGGTAATGTTTCACTTGATTATTGGTTTATGTAGCTGACTGCTTTCACATTCCATCCACAAAGCCATACACAAATGCCTCTAGTAGAGAGTTGCTGGGAAAATTTAATTCCTTCCAGGGAATTAAACCAATTTGCTTTAGTTCAGCCTGGTTGCATTTTTATGCATAAAATGAGAAGACAGAAGAGAGCAAGAGGAGAGAGAGAGAGAGCGAGAGAGAGAGAGAGAGAGAGAGAGAAAAGAAGAGAGAGAAAATGGTTTTAAAAATTAAAGCTAAACTTGTGATCAATTTCTATATACTGTCTTGATGCTGAGACTACGGCCCAAATAATCTTTTTTTAAAAAATTGAATTATTAGGGTGATATTGGTTCTCAAAACCGTCTGTGGACATCATCTTAAAAGGAAACACTGGTGCTGTCTGTGCATGCAGATGTGAGGATGGTGGGGCCAGTCCCTTGAGGGAATATGGAAGCCACACTAGCTTCAGAGCCTGGCTTGAGGGCTGAAAGAATATCTTCTGTGTCTCTGTATCCCCAACATCAAGGGCTGCACAAAGCATTCAGCATTTGTTGAACAAGTGTGTAATGATGAAGGAACGTACTACCCCTTGGTGATCCTTGATGGACCGTGTTTCAATACAAGTTTCAACCATAAAAGAGAAAAGAACCCTTAATGTTTATTACTTGTCATCTTCTATTTACCTGTTATTTTAGAACAGGTTCAGAGTGGGCACATACAAACGGCTTTGTAAGTGTCTAATGTTTGGGCAATTTAGGTAAATGGCTGAAATTTCAATTTGATGAAATCATTGGATGTATTCTTCACTCCTTTCTTCTATCCCATCAAAGAGACCTCCTACTAGCACTCCTGTGACAGATTTGCCTTTAAGAGGGAATTAATTTCCCTTAGATTTTATTCCACCCTCCCTACTGCTTCCATCCCCTACCACATATCCCACATACATATTTACTTTTTAATTTTTTTTCCTATTTCTTTTGGAGGAAGCATTCTCCTTTCTCTTATGCCCACTGTTTTAATTGGTGATGTTAATGCTGTTTTAGGGCACTTTAGAATAGGTAATGTTTCACTTGATTATTGGTTTATGTAGCTGACTGCTTTCACATTCCATCCACAAAGCCATACACAAATGCCTCTAGTAGAGAGTTGCTGGGAAAATTTAATTCCTTCCAGGGAATTAAACCAATTTGCTTTAGTTCAGCCTGGTTGCATTTTTATGCATAAAATGAGAAGACAGAAGAGAGCAAGAGGAGAGAGAGAGAGAGAGAGAGAGAGAGAGAGAGAAAAGAAGAGAGAGAAAATGGTTTTAAAAATTAAAGCTAAACTTGTGATCAATTTCTATATACTGTCTTGATGCTGAGACTACGGCCCAAATAATCTTTTTTTAAAAAATTGAATTATTAGGGTGATATTGGTTCTCAAAACCGTACAGGTTTTAAGTGTACAACTCAATAAAACATCATCTTCACACTGCATCTCCCCAAGCAAAGTCTCTTTCCCTCCCCATTCCCTCCTTTTGCCCACCTCCATCTCCCCCCAACATCCCCTTCCCCTCTGGCTATCACCATGCTGTTGTCCGTGTCTATATACTATCTTTTTGTTTAATCCTTTCTTATTATTGGAATTTTTTCCAATATTTCTGCTTGTGTCATTTTGGGTGACTTCTCACCATTGACCTTTGGAGCCGGTTGGTCAACCAGTGCTCTTTCAGTATGTGTTAAACTTTTCAAAAAGAAGTTTGCCATTCTATGATTACAACAGGTTTTTTCTGGATTCACTCCTCTTGGCAGGGTCATTTGTGTTATGTTGGCATAATTCTCCACTTTATTGACCCATCAAAACCAAAAGAAAGTGAACATTGTGCTGAGAAAACTAATTACCAGGAATTACCTGATTAATATTCATGCTCACTGTGGGAGATATAGGCAAAATGAAAAATGTGGGGCAGAGCCAAGGAGCACATAAACATGGCTCTTCAACAAAAGAGTTCAAGCAGGTAAGCCAGGGGGGAGTGAAAGAAGACAAGAGTCCTGCCAGAAACCACACCTCTAAGAGCCCTTATCATTTTCCCTTTCCCTCAATTCTGTGGCATATACACACATACACACATGCTGTATGCATACAGACCTGGACATATGTGTATATATGTTAATATTATTGTTATACTCGTGGCCCGGTGCACAAAATTTGTGCATGGCAGGGGTGTCCCTCAGCCCGGCCTGCACCCTCTCTAATCTGGAACCACTCGGGGAATGCCTGTTTAGGCCCGATCCCAGCAGTCGGACATCCTTCTCACAATCCAGGACCACTGGCTCCTAACCGCTTGCCTGCCTGCCTGCCTGATTGCCCCTAACTGCTTCTGCCTGCCAACCTGATACCCCCTATCTGCTCCCCTGCCAGCCTGATTGACGCCTAACCGCTCCCCTGCTGGCCTGATCACCCCCAACTGCCCTCCCCTGCCGGCCTGATCGCCCACATCTGCCCTCCCCTGCCGTGACCTGCCTCCTCTGCTGGGACCGGCCTCCTCCATGCTGTGCGGAGCCTTGGGACACCCCCAGGCACCACACAGAGTGGCCACCGGGCCCTGACTCTGCTGTGCATGCAGCCATCTTGTGGTGGCCATCTCGTGATGACGTTGCGCGCGAGGGCCACCTAGGCTTTTATTAGTATAGATTCTTGTGCTTGACTACAGTGAATAATGTTGTACATATAGATAACATTATGTGCCCCATACCAGTCCCTGCTTCCTTTCCCTCGCCTTCCCCGACTTTGGAGTTTGATGCTTTGTCACTAACACTCAGAACCACCCAGTTTTGATACTAGTCTCAACCAGAGACAGGTAACGTGTAAGTTGCCTCTTTCCCACAACTGGTAAGGCCAAGGCATAATCGCCCTCTTAGTACCCACATCTTACTATTTAGGCCTGGCATTCGGGCTTCTGCCTTAACCTCTCGGCTAACCTGGGATCTGGTCCAACATTCCTGTTGCCCAACCTGTCCTGTTCTTGACACCATGACATCAGGCCCTAGGACTGGACTTCTACTTTGCTTCCTGCCACTTTGCCCTGTTGTGATCCATTTTCAGGAATGAATAGCTCATCTCATCATCGCCCCCAGCCTGATGGTCAGGCTTGAGGCATGTGTAGATGCTCCTTGCCCGCCCCCCCTCACCCCCATCACCTTGCCCCCTTTTTGCATGGTTCTTGGATACCACTTGTCCTGAATGTATGGTATTCTCCTATCAGAGTGGTGGTTCCATTGCCTCTTCTTAGAAATCCGGGCATTAAATCTAAATCTGGATTCAAGCTGAGCTCACCATGACCTCAGAACATTCTTTCTTGCTTGTCTTGCTCCTCTTTTCAATCAAACTCTGTTCCAGTCTGGCAGGACCATTGAATTGTGCACACAAATCCTAGATATATGAGCTCAGAAGAAGAAAACTTAAAACAAGCAAACTAATATACTCCATATGAGATTAGTTTGAAATGAATAGACTTTGAGTAGAGAAAGAGTAGAATGTAACCCATTTTTATATGTGTACCAGTGTTTGTTTTGTCTGCTTAACACTTTTGTTATTCATAATGGCCTAGGATGGAGCTGTGTGACTCCATGGCGAGAGCTGTCTTCATTCTGCAGATCCCGAGATGGGAGAGAGGGAGTGCAACACGGCACTTAAGACCATAGGCTCTGCCCTGATCAGTTTGGCTCAGTGGATAGAGCGTCGGCCTGGAGACTGAAGGGTCCCAGGTTCGATTCCGGTCAAGGGCATGTACCTTGGTTGCGGGCACATCCCCAGTAGGGGGTGTGCAGGAGGCAGCTAATCGGTGTTTCTCTCTCATCAATGTTTCTGACTCTCTGTCCTTCTCCCTTCCTCTCTGTAAAAAATCAATAAAATATATTATATATATAAAAAAGAGATGCCTCAAAAAAAAAAAAAAAAAAAAAAGACCATAGGCTCTGGGGGCAAACCACCTGGATTCCAGGCCTGACTCTGCTCTTTACAACGAGCACCTCTTGAACTCTGTTTTAGTTGCCTTATGGGTAAAGCAGAGACAATAACATCGACCACATAGTGTTCTTGTGAGGATTAGATGAGTAAATGCACACATGTCCTTAAGGATGGTGCCTGCTAACTAGAAGCCCTGCATATATGTTAGGAGATTTGAAATGTACTTTCCATTACCCCTCTTCCCTGTTCCCTTTCTCTCACTCCTCCATTCATTCCCTTTTGACCACTCTAGGTCCTGAGGATATGAAGATAAATAAGACTCTGTCTTTGCCCATAGTGAGCTTCACTGAAGGCAGAGTTAGCCGCTGCTTACAGAGTAACACAAAAAATTTAAAAACTCAAGACCTATGGAGTTTATTCTATATCTGATTGCCATGTGGTCTTAGATTTTGCAACTTAAAGAATCAAACAGTTGAACTCTACCACTTGTTGCTATAGGATTTGGGGCAAGTCACTTAATCTCTTTGAGCCTCAATTTCCTCAACTAGAAAAAGGGGATACTATTATCTACTTCAAACCATGCTTGAAAAGATGCTCGAAAATGTAAATATATTTTGCCTTGCATACAGTGTATGTCTGACAAAGGGCAGCTATTGTCATTATCGAATTTGTTCCTTTATTCTTCAATTTACGGGGATGAAAACCAAATAGCCTGCATTGAGAAACAAAGAGTCATGGTGTGAAGTGTCTGAAATAAAACAAAATCTACTTTTATATGTTATGGGGAAGTAAATATAATACAGAGAACAGATTACTGTATTACTGTATTCATCACAACAAGTAAAAATCCTTCTATTTTCTTTAAATGCTCAGATTAAATGATGAGAATCTGTAATTATTTGTTTCTCAGCCAATATTATTGTATATTGAGAGAGAAAACATATTAAGAAAACCCATAAAATTTACATATAAGATGCTGGCCTAGCTGAGATGTAAAAGCTGTGGCTTGAACAGAGGAACTCCTGAAGTTAATTATTTGTTGGAACCATGGTTGACTAGCGCAGCCCCGTCACTGTGGAAATGAAGCACTAACCCCCGGAGCCAGGCCCAAAGCAGTGAAGACCTGATGGGTCCTGGCATTATGCTCCAGCACGTGGCTTCGCCCAGCCAGCCGAGCCCGGGGCAGCCCTCTTAGCAAAGGCATGTGGGAAACTGTTTTTCTGAAATCTTCAAGAAGACAAGAGCCCTCCTTGCTCTGTTGGGATAGGCTCATTGTTAAGCAGGTGTTCTCCATGGCCCATCCCTGAAACCCCAGAATTGGAGGGCCAGTCCCAATTTCATTGCCAAATCACGTATTCACTTTGGGGGCCCAGCACATCCTAGCACTTGGTCTTCACTCATTTTGTTCTGGCCTTTTAAGTCTTGTGCATTGTTCAAACATTCTCAGGCATTCTAGAGCAATTATGGTGTCTCAGTTGCTGAATGCCTTGTAAAGGGGACTTACTGCTTCAAGTGATATTCCTGTCTTCTCCATTCTGTTTAACAAATATCTGTTGAGCCTCTTCATTGTGTGTACCAGGCACCAGGGATAGGGCAGTGAACCGCCACACAACTGCCCTGTGGTTAAGGAACTTCACTTTCCCACCTGAAGAAGAGTGTCAGTAAACAAGTAAGATAATCTGATAGTTACCGCTCTCTGAATTCATTGCTATCAGTGCTATAAAGACAACTTTAAAGGTATGTTAATAAGAAGTGACTGATTACTGAGGCAGGGATAGGTCTTAAGACGTTTGAATTCCTCACATTGCTAAGTACATATAAAGCCTCTGGAATCATTTTTGTTTGAAAAAGTGTGATAAACCCTTGCACGAAGGAGAAAGGACAGGCATGCCGAGGCGTTGACGTTCAGGTGATCTGTCTTCCATTAGCTTCTACTATTTACTCCCTGTCAGCATTCCTGGCTAGGTGTGGCCTGAGGAAAACTGCAGAATCTCTGTTTTTCCCCAGTACTCTTTTTCTTCTCTTAATGTCCCTCTTAAAGTAGTGGGGTGCCTTTATCAGCGCTGGAAGGGTGACTCTTTGAAACAACTGTCGCTGGAACTTGGCGAGTGTCCATGGACTGTTTCAAGCTGTGCAGAAGGAAGGACCAGCACATCCTACCACTTCCTTATATGTATGTTTCTAGAGTAAAAAGGAACCCAAAGCAGCAGGTGACAGTGGCATTCCAAGTCCCCTTCCTCTTTGGACACTCATGTCAAGGATACTTGGAGAGAAGAAGGCAGAAGCAGCTGGTGGAGTTTTGTGCGGGACCTTTCCTGTGGCGGGAGACTGGCTGTGTTTGGCATTTGCCTGCCTGGCTTATAGACCCCAGCTGTGTATGGACGGACCCCGGCTATGTATGCCAAGAGACAAATGACAGAACAAAAGGATCACATTCCAGCAGAGAAAGCCCACCACAAATGCAAGGGAGTTTATCTTCCAGACAGATCCCATTCTTCCTGACAAATCTGAACCCCCAAATATTTCAGCTATGGATTACAAACTAGTGACAAGTCTTCTGGCTTTCTGCCCAGTGCCTAGTGTTCTCAGTTATTTTAGCTAGACTGGATGGCATACATTCTTTCTCTTCCCTGTATCCCACCCCAACACTCTTGCTGTTCCTCCCTCCCCTTCTGTTTTCTGCTGCCTTCAGCGCTCACAGCACCTCTGTGCTATCGCTGCCCAGATCTGAGCAGGCTAGGCTAGAGCAGCCAGGAAGTCTGAGAACTCTGCCCATCAAAAACTTGGTTTTGGTTGGTGGTCCCTCCTTTGGCTCTTCAGATTCTGTAGACAAAGAGACTCAATGTGTCACTGGAGAAATCAATAGCCATTTAATTAACAGGTGCTGAGGAAATACCCAGGGAGTCCTAGCAGCTGTGGGTGGCCAGTGGTCACAGGGGAGAGTGGAATCTGAGGGTCCCATATGGCTCATCAAGCTAGGCCTAGCTAGTCACTGCATTGATAATCCTTGGGCTGTACTTGTGTTGTAGAGTTAGCAGTATAAGTAGAAGGGCAGGAGGTAGAGAGGATGAGAATGTTCCTGGTAAGCTGGCCTGGCTGCCTCTATCCCGACTTGTATACCAATGAAAAGCTGGCCGACTTGTACATCTCTCTCCACGTGGACCTGCCAGAGCCTCCCTCAGCCTGGAAGTGTCGCTTTCAGGTCACGCTCCATGTCTACAGAAGACCCTGCAAAAGATGCAGATAGGTTACCCAAGACAAGTAAATTACTCAGCTGTATCACAAATGTGGTTACTAGATTAACTAGTTGTTTACCCAGCATGTGCCTCAGGGAAAGGACCACAGGCTTTTTCTTTTTCTCCAAGACAAGTAAATTACTCAGCTGTATCACAAATGTGGTACTAGATTAACTAGTTGTTTACCCAGCATGTGCCTTAGGGAAAGGACCACAGGCTTTTTCTTTTTCTCATTCAGTAATTTTCCCCTAAGTACTTAAATGAATTCATGTTTATTCCAAAAAATAATTTGATAAAGTTAGCAAAATTCAAGGCACAATAAAAAAAAAATCAGTGAAAATTCCTGACTCAAGCTCTCCCAAATCATTACTGTTAGTATTTTGGTGAACGTCTTCCTAGTTTTTGAATTTCCTATGTGTTGTATACACAGATATATGTGCACACATTGGCTGTGTGCAAGAATTCATTTAGCTAAACCTCTTTTGCTTGATGTTTCTTCCTAATTTTTCCATTATCATAAATAAGCATGATGTGAAAAATTTTAATAGAAGTTTTGGTGAATTTATTTGATTAGGGTAAATTCTTAGACATGATTTCTGGGTCCAAGTATATATTTGGACACATACTAATATATTACTCACTTTTTTAAAAGTTGTAATTTATACTCCTACTAGAAATGCAAGAGGATGCCTACTTCCTACCACCTTTGTCAAAACTAGATATTATAATTAAGTTTGTCATTTTGATTGATGTAAAATGGAATCTTGTTTGTTTATTTATTTATTTATTACTTATGTTTGGGATTTATATGAAGAGAGTTGAGTTCATCATAATTACCAGTTCATGGCTCACTTTCACCATTGGCCTAGGCCAGGTTATTCTCTTGCTTATGCATCTGTCTGTCTGTCTGTCTATCTATCTATCCTTTTTGTTCCCATGACCTATTTCCACTTTACTTCACCCCAGCTCCCCACTTGAGTAACTATTCTAAGGCAATTTAATGTGTATTTCATGTATGTGCGCTCTTATTGCTTTGTAAGCATGTGTCTTAAATATTCACAAGCATTACCGGATTGATATTTAATTCTCTTTATTTTTTTAAAAAAAAACCAAACTTTATTTTTGTTGACCAGTTTTGGGTTCACAGCAAAATTTAATGCAAAGTACAGAGATTTCCCATATTCCTTCTGCCCCCGACGCATGCATCCCTCACCAGAATGGTACATTTATTACAATTAGTGAACCCTGCTTTCACTTTTTTCCTCTCTCAGCACTATTTCTGGGATGTGTATATGTTGTCATGTGTACGTCAAATCCACGGCACCTAGTTGCCACTCTCCTGTTTAATTTGCTTTTCTCTGGCTCTTCATGAGACGGGAGATTTTTTCATGTGTTTACATTTTTTCTACTATAAACTTCCTTAAGTCCATGTGGGTTTTCAGAACATGTGGTGACCGGACATTCCTGTTGCAGGGGACAAAGGCGTCAGTTGGTACGGGGAGGCAGGTGGAGGGCAGAGACCCAGCCTGATAGGGGACAGAAGATTGGAGTAAAAGGATCCACAATGATGACTACTCAGATGAGTTTCTCCTTTTAAATACGTCTGGCATTTGAGCTTCTTAGGCAAGTAGCCTTGGCCTCATGTGGGTCTGTGATAGGCGGAGGGGAGAGTAGTCTGCCCAGCATCTGGGCTTCTCCGGGAGCGTCACCAAGCTTGCTTGATGTTTGTAGAGTTTGCCGGGAAAGAGCTTTAGAGTGGGAGGCCTCTGCTGGAATAATCCACGAGGGCTCTGTCACTTCCCTTCACTCCCTTTCAAAGTCAGCCTGCCTCTCCCATAGTCTTTTATGCCCTCTCCTCTTCTGTCTGCATTGCACTTTAATTTGCTCCCTTTATAATTACTCTGCCTTTAACACCAGTGGAAACAAATGTGCTGGATTTCCTGGGGTATGTCACTCATATGATCACATATAACTTTCTCTGTTTTCTCAAACATGCCATCTCATCATATCCCTGTGAACAAGGTACAACAAATACAGTTGACCCTTGGAAAACAAGGGCTTGAAATGAGCAGGTCCACTTATACACAGATTTTTTTTTCAATGAATATACAGTTGACCCTCCATATCCCTGGGTTTTGCATCCACATATTCAACCAATCATGAATTGAGAATAGTGTTTTCGATCTGCAATTAGGAATCCAAGGATGCAGAAGGTCGACTTTATCCGTTGATCGTCACCATTATATAGGAGACTTGAGCATCCTCAGAGTTAGATATCTCTGGGGATCCTAGAAACAGTCCCTTGTTAATACAAAGGGACTCCTTGAGTTTGCGGGAAGTCAAAACTTATACACAGACTTTTCACTGCATGGGATTTGGTACCCTCACCTCCGTATGGCTCAAGGGTCAGCTGTATTACTGTTCCCACTTTGCAGATTAGGAAAGCAAGGAACCGTGAAGTTGAGTTGAAGATAGAAACATTTTCTATCCAACAAGAGCTTCTTATTGGACATTGACCCGCTAAAACTTGGCAAGGGCTTCCTGGTCATTGGTGAGGTGAGAAGGAAAGCAAGCCATTGCCACAAAATGAGTAAAGAACAGAATGAAGCCATCTGTGTCTGGCATATCTGCCTGTGCCTGGAATTTGGGCTGTTTCCGTGGAGTTGCGAGTGGATACTTCTTGGTGCTTTGGAAATCTGAACTGCAGCCTCAACTGATGCCTGAAGGGGGCTGCTGATCAAGTGTGCGAGTTCCCTGGTAGTGGCAGAGCAACTTGCCCAGGAGAGCATGGAAGAAAAAAAGGGGGGGTATTTTAAAAAAAAAAAAAAAAAAAAAAAAAAAAAAAAAAAAAAAAAAAGGAAACTGACAGCTCAGCATAGTCCCGGGGAGAAATAAAAATTCCTTCTGCTGTTCTATCAGGCCATGGAACATGGCTTTTGTCTGATATGGAAAAAAGAGAAGGCCTGGCATCACATTTGGTTACTTTGTAGGAATATAGCATCATAAGCAGATCTGGGCTCCAACACTTACCAGGTAAATTTTATAGCCTCAAGTTTATCTATTTTAAGGTATCATATTTTCAGACTATGACCTGATGGTTACAACTCATCATGTAGGCATTACTATATAGAAGATAACTAATAGGATAAATTCCCCGTACGAAAAAAAAAAAAGCTATTAATTAACTAATTTAACATACATTTAATGAGTCCTGACTGTGCACCAGGCATCGATCCTGACACTGGGGTTAAGATGACTGAAACATGGCCCCTGTTTTGGAGGATATTACATTCCATTGAAGGGGATCAAGCTGTAGCCGAGTAATTAGTGCAGTAGGATAAATAGAACAAGATAGGCATGTACAAAGGGCCGCAGGAACATAAAGGAAGGACCAACCAACTTTGTTTGGACAAGCTCAGCAAAGCTTCGCAGACGTAGTGACAACTTAGGAGGCCTTCTGAAGTGTCAACAGGATTTCAGGAGCTGGGTGAATCCTCTGTGGGGCATCCAAAACCTCTGACAAGCACATGGCATGCATAGGGTATCCAGTTTCATGGGATTGGCGAGCATGAGGGAGGCTAAAAAAGGGGGGGTATTTTAAAAAAAAAAAAAAAAAAAAAAAAAAAAAAAAAAAAAAAAAAAGGAAACTGACAGCTCAGCATAGTCCCGGGGAGAAATAAAAATTCCTTCTGCTGTTCTATCAGGCCATGGAACATGGCTTTTGTCTGATATGGAAAAAAGAGAAGGCCTGGCATCACATTTGGTTACTTTGTATGAATATAGCATCATAAGCAGATACACTTACCAGGTAAATTTTATAGCCTCAAGTTTATCTATTTTAAGGTATCATATTTTCAGACTATGACCTGATGGTTACAACTCATCATGTAGGCATTACTATATAGAAGATAACTAATAGGACAAATTCCCCGTAGGAAAAAAAAAGCTATTAATTAATTAATTTAACATACATTTAATGAGTCCTGACTGTGCACCAGGCATCAATCCTGACACTGGGGTTAAGATGACTGGAACATGGCCCCTGTTTTGGAGGATATTACATTCC
>NW_005353789.1:4838484-4844623 GCF_000412655.1 Myotis brandtii | reverse complement strand
TGGCAGGCCACTGACAGCAAGCTATCCAACAGCGGATTCTGTGAGGAATGGGGCTCCCTCCTTTCTACTGTCAGGGTCTGGTTTGAAAGTCGGCCATGCCCCCTGTTGGGCCAGACCCAGAGTTCTACCACGCCGTGGCCTCCACCTCGGCAACCCAGAACTGACTACTGCTGGGCGCTCCTTGTGCTCTGAGGGTGGGTTCTTCCCTCAGGCCACACGGGAAACAGCTGGGGAGGGCACAGCCCTTGGCAAAACGACCCAGGATTCAGTGAGTCCACACTTCAAGGGTGGATTCCTGCCTCAAATCCTGCCCTCACCGGAAACAGCTCCAGGAAACAGCTCAGGGGAGGGTGCAGCTGTTGCCAAGACAACCCCTGCAGGACTGACTTCCTTCCGCTTGGTTGCACGGTTCAGGTCGTGATGAACACCACCCATGGTTTTTATATAAGTAGAGGATATAGATATAGATGTAGATATAGATATTTAACACAGGATGGCACAAATCAGATCAGTCAGGAGGAGGGAGGACCTGAGACCCTCTTCTGTCCTCAACCTCTTGAAGGATGGTGCCTGCCAGGTTCCAGGGACAAGCCAGAGTGTCATGGAGAGGACAGGACAGTGACCAATTAGCAACCAAATTGGAAGTATTTGTACTATTTTAACAGCCAGCGCAGCTGAGTGTCTGCACTGCCATCAGTCAGTCCATGAGGAGAGCTAGTTGTTCTTTCTCATCTTTTCTCATCTCTGCTTCACCCCCTGGACTAAGATGATTTTATCCCTCACAGATTTCCTAATCACCCTCTCCTCTCCCCACTGCAGAACAAACTGTCTAGAAAGCAAAAATGGTCACTTCCACTGCCCTCATTAAAACTCTTACAGAATGAAGTTCAAGGTCCTTACCCAGTCCTGCCCACGTTTGTGATTTGGCCCCTGTTGTCTTTTTAGCCTCAATTCCCATCATCCCCTGGGGCACATACTCCCTGAGCAGTTTGCACATTACCACCAGTGCAGTGTGCTCAAGTGAGAGGTGGTTTCATTGTTTCCTCTGTAGGCGTCAGGTAATAGGCTTACCTGTGGCTCTGGGAAGGCCTCACAGGCTAGCGCAGCATCTTGCACAGAGTAGGTGCTTCTGAGCATTGATAGACAGGTCAACCTGGCGGACCTTCTTAGATGTGAGGTTGGGCTTCTTTTGTTTATTTGTTTAGGTAAATACTTTGTATCAACTCCTCAGTCAGTGAGACAGAGGCATGAACAGTGTTAGACACTTCAGACAATGACTATGGCCCCTGATTGAAGGGTAGTTGAATAAATAACTGACAGTCAGATTTCATGTGTATTGAGGGTAGTAGAATTTGTTACTGGTATCTTTGCATCCATGTCTTTAGTTATAATGTAGTGTTAGTAGTTATCCTAATATGTAAAGAATTCTTGTGTACCACTTGTAAAATACCAATGAGATGTTAAACGTAAATGAAGACACTCAAGAGATGTTTGTAGAGCACCGAACAGTATGCTTGGTGAGGAGTTAACAAAATAGAAATGGGCTCTGCCCTCATGAAGCTTATGGTCTCATGAAACCAGATAATAAGTAAATGTGCCTCCATTTCTGCTTCCTACCTGCCATCTGTATCTCTCATTTGGACCACAGCATTGCCTCCACACTGGTCTCCCTACCTTCACATAAGCCCTTGAGCCCTCTCTTCATGGCAACCAGAGAGAGCCTTTAAAAATCTAAATCGGGGTTTGTGTCTATCCTTCTTAAGGCTGTTCATGACTTCACATTGCAATTAGGATAGAATCCTAATTTCTTTCCATGGTCTCCAAGGTCAAGTCTGATAGGGCCTCTGCCTTACCTCCAGTAATGAATCAGGCCACCCTGTCCTGCTCTGCCCCACCCCCACCCCAGCAGCTCCAGCTCCAGCCAGGAGGGCAGCCTTCGGTTCCTTGAACACCCAAGCTCCTTCCCTTCTCAATACCTCTGTGTTGTTCTTCGCTCTGCCCATGCTGGCTACTTCTCATCCTTTAGCTCCACCTAAAGCCAGTCCTTTCCAGCCTCACCACTGTTATTCTTTATCAGAGTCCTGCTAGCACTTAACACAAATTGTCATTTTCTCTCAATTCATTGGGGAGAAAAGTTGTCTGAGATTGTGCTTTCATGTGCAGTTTAGAACAGAGAGGAGAGGACTGGGTCTTGAGATTTGCAGTGTAGTTATCCTTTCTTCTGTTTCCAAACAGATACCTAATTAAATTACTTAAGTGAAATCCCCAAGTCACTTGCAATCAGCTAAGGCATTCCTCCCACCAGTTTTGGTCAGACTGAATATGTCTGCAAAACAGGTTGTGTTCCATTGTGAAGCAAACATTTTGAAAATTAGAATGCATAACAAAAGCAAGGCTGGGGTCAGCCATACAGAGAGTTACGTCTGAATATACTCAGTCTAGAATAGGCCTCTCTAAGGTGAAGAGCAATGAAAGAGTAATGAAAAATTAAATGCTGGAAATTTTGGAGTCTTAAAGGAACAATGTTGGTCTGGGAACAACATATAGTTAGAAACCTAAAGTGTAAGGAAAAAGCAGGCTCTGTGAATCCTCAGGGTGCACGTTAAGAGCCAATGCTACTGGGGGTAACCAGAGCTTGTGGGAGATTGAAGGAGTTGTGAGGGAGAGCAGGGGAGGGTATGCTGAGGGATGGAGAGAGAGAAGATGGAAAGGGAGGGGCAAAGGCACATGGTCAAACGATACAAGGTCCTTCAAGGTCTAATCAAGGACTGGAGGACACGGCGTTCCTTCCTTAGCTGATTGTCGATGGCGCTGGAGACAGAAGTGTCTCCAGCTGTGTGGCTTTCACTTTGCTGTGTGGCTGCAAAGGCAACATGACAGAGTGACGTCTGACCTTATTAGACAGTCCATCTTCGTCTAGAACAGTGGTTCTCAACCTTCCTAATGCTGCGACCCTTTAATACAGTTCCTCATGTTGTGGTGACCCCCAACCCTAAAATTATTTTCGTTGCTACTTCATAACTGTAATTTTGCTACTGTTATGAATCGTAATGTAAATATCTGATATGCAGGATGTATTTTCACTGTTACAAATTGAACATAATTAAAGCATAGTGATTAATCACAAAAACAATATGTAATTATATATGTGTTTTCCGATGGTCTTAGGCGACCCCTGTGAAAGGGTCATTCTACCCCCAAAGGGGTCGCGACCCACAGGTTGAGAACCGCTGGTCTAGAACATTATGGTTTCGTTCCCTGTGATTTCCATTTTTCAAAAGCTCCTGATTTCCTATTCCATTTTTTTCCCAGCAATAATTTATTGGAATTGTAGTTCTGGCCAAGATAGTTTTTTTGTTTGTTTGTTTGTTTTTGGTGGAGAGGGGGGTCTCCTGGGGTGTACACATGTGCAGAGCGATTTAGGGATGAAGGAGCCAACATCCTCCTTATAAATTTCAAAACTTTTCCAGGAGAAACTGACCAGTCCTTTGTGCTGTGGCTTGTTCACTGACTCTGCTGTTTGCCTGCAGCCTGCCATGAGTCCTGTGCCGCCTGCTGGGGTCCCACGGAGAAACACTGCCTGGCCTGCAGGGACCCGCTCCACGTGCTGAGAGAGGGCGCCTGTGAGAGCAGCTGTGGCCCTGGGTTTTACAACAAGCAGGGCACCTGCAGTGGTAGGTGCCAGCCTTTGCATCTTTTCCTCTTTCAGGGGTCCCACGTTTAATTCAAATCATAGCACCAATCGCTAATGTTTCTTTTACTCAATGAATATGCAATATGCTGACATTGCTGGTGTTTTAGTAGTTTGCAAAACGTGTTTTTACTTGGGGGGGGATCCCCTTTAATACCTCCCCTTTCCCTTCAAGGTGTTTAGCTTGTTCTGCAGATAAAGACAGTGAGGACTGGGCTGCTTATTCCAGACCCACAGCTCAAGGGACAGGGGCAGGGCTTCCTTTCTCCAAATCTCAGACTGCCTTCCAAATATGCATGGAGACAAGGACACCTCCAGGCCAGCCAAGGGCAGACCTGCCTTTGTTTTTGGTGCCACTGACTTAAAACTAAAGCAGTTCTTGTTTAGCCTACCTTTAATACCCACTGCACAACAGTAAGCGTTAACCCGGCTTCCTGCGTCCCTGTGCCAGTCACTGTTCCAAGTACCTTATAAACACACACTCACTGAGAAGCAGGAAAGTACGGTGGGGAAAGCGTGACCTTGGGCAAGTTACTTAATCTCTCCATGTGCCCGTTTCCTGGATGGGGATAATACAGCACCCGTGGTAGACAGAAGAGTGGCCCCTCAAAGATGTCCACATCCTAGTCACTGTAACTTGTGGTTATGCCGCCTTCAATGGCAGAAGGGGTTGGGAGGTGTGATTAAGTTAAGGATCTTGAGATGGGAGATTATCCTAGATTACCCGCGTGGGCCAGTGTCATCACAAGGGTCCTTATAGGAGGAAGGCTTGAGGGTGGGAGTCAGAAAAGAAGATCAGAGATGGAAGCAGGGGTCAGAGTGATGCCAGGAAGGGGCCCATGAGCTGGAAGGCAGCCTCCAGAAGCTGGAAAAAGACAGGAAATGACCCCCCTCCCCCCTCAGGACTTCCAGAAGGAATGCAGCTCTGCAAACATCCTGATTTTAGGACTTCTGATCTCTAGAGTGATAATGAATTTGTGTTGTTTTAAACCACTGAGTTGGTGGTAATTTGTTAAGGCAGCAATGGGAAATTAATACACACCCACCTCAGGAGGCTGCTGAGAGGAATGAGTTCATAGCATTGCATTTAGCACAGTGCCCAACACAGAGTAAGTGCTATGTAAGTGTTTGGTGTTTAATCCTCACAACAATTGTATAAGATAGTTATTATCATCATGGTCCTTTTCCTGATGAAAAACTAGCCCAAGATCACATAGCTCATAAGAGATAGAGTTGGTCTCTGGCTCTAGATGTTAACTGCCTCTTCGCTACAGTGTGATCCCCCTTACACGCCTCTTCCTAGATTTCCCCTCTCTTCTTTTTCTATTTTCCTCTCCCCTCTTTCTCTTCTCCTCCTTCCTCCTGCCCTCCTGTCAGTCTTCAGATCATTCCCCTGCCCCTGTAGACATTGCCAAATAGACAGATAGCCACCTGACAGTGAGTGATTACGTTTGCTTTGGGCATACCAATAGAAAGGCCAGTAGCAATGGATGAGTTGATCTTTGGGAGTTGACAAATCCACTTGCCTTAGGGAAGAGAGAGCTCTTAGCCTTCAATCCAGCATTTCTCCACACCAGCCTGCATTTGTTGTCCCACAAACTACAGATGTTTCCATGTTATCCAGCCCAATGTCTGATTCTCAGAAGGTTGTATTAGTTTCTTTTTTCTTTTTTTAAAATATTTTTTTTATTGATTTCGGAGAGGAAGAGAGAGAGAAACATCAATGTATTATCAACTGTATTATACTCTACCATTGCCCTCGGTATCCACCGGGGATTGGTTTCACAACCCATGCAAATACCCAAATCTGCCAATGCTCAAGTCTCATATAAAACTAGAGGCCAGATGCATGAAATTCTTGCAAGAGTAGGCCTTCCTCTCCCTCTCCTCTTCCTCTCCCCCTCCTCTCTCTCTCCCTCTCCCTCTCTTTCCCACACACCCTCTTCACTCTCTCCCTTTTACCAGGTTCACCTATTTGCTTTAAAATGACCCCTGAATTGAAAATTGAAAACAATTCAGGCCTTAGGATTTTCACCTTTATCCTGAGAACAATAGGAAACCATTTGGCAAACTTAATTAAATGAGTGCTCACAGCAGGTTTTCTTTTTAAGTTTATTCTCGTTGCTGCATTGAGAATGGTCTGAGAAGGAATGGACAAGAACGATTTGGACAGAGCAGTCAGGTGGTGATAGGTAAGAGAGATCATGGTGAACTGAAGTGGTGGTAGCAATAAGGTAGAAGGAGTATGGGACAGGTGTGGAAAGTATTTCTAAGGTAGAATTGATAGGTCTCGCTGATGGGTTGAATGATCTTTTACCCTCTCTGCATCCACCCCCTTGGGCATTTAACTTTGAAGTGTCTTCTGCCTCTGTCTCTGGACTTGACCATGTGCCTCGCTTTGGGTAATAGAATGAAGCAGAAGTGCAAGTATGGTGCTTCTAAGTCTAC
>NW_005353789.1:4831811-4838357 GCF_000412655.1 Myotis brandtii | reverse complement strand
AACAGTACAATGATTGAAATTTCTTTTGAGAGCCAAACTTTTTAAACTTAAACTATATAGGTAGGTACATTATTATTAACTTAATTAGGGTACTCCTAAGCTGGCCTTTGCTAAAAACGTCCTCAATCTGATTGAGGTACATTTGCTGAGGTCCACCCCTTCCAACTCTCCCATCCACACTCGTCTTGTATACTTGTTTCGTCTATCTCCTTTCTGAAAACCGACTTCTGCACATGGGCCACAAAGTTTCAATAGCACTGTATGTGCGTGCCAGCACGTGGCATTTTGTGGAAGAGCCACACTCAAGGGGCCAAAGAGCCGCATGTGGCTCGCTAGCCGCTGTTTGCCGACCACTGCCTTAGCACATGCTAGACTCTGTAATGCAACTGGCCTTCACCAACATGCCTTTTGATAAACAAGATTAGAATTTACACTTTTCAGAGTTTTCTAAGTTTTTATCAAGTGCTTTCAGAAATGTTCAAATAATATTTCCTGAACATCGGTGAACCAAGTCACTGATTGGTATCAGAATGTTAATTTGATGTCTGATGCTGATAATGCTGACTCATTTCCAATTCAGATTAGTGCTATTCAAGATAAAGACCGGCTGGTGTTGGTTTAATAATTTATAACCAAGCAGCTCATATCTGTAGCAATCTCAAGGTCAAGTGCTGAAAAAAATCCAGAATAACCTGTTATGAACGATGGTATGTCCTGGTTGAAAGAATTTACAATAACCACGTTCATCTGTGGTACATGTTTTGAGTTTTACAAATATTAGTTATAAAGGGTGGGGAAACTCAAAGGACAAACCTCCTCATTCTTTAGTCATTTAAGTACTTGTGTTATTAAGAAGGCTTTCATGACTGTAGCTAACATAAATCAAAGCAAGTTCAGAGGTTTCTGTTAACTGTTCTCTCCATTCTTCTGCCTTTTTTCCCCTTTTATTCTCCTTTCCCTTCTTTACCTAGGCAACTATTTTATTTTATTTTTTAATCTTTTTGTTTTTATATAAACAGGGTAATATCCTTTTGAGAACAGTTGACCCTCAAACAACACAGGCTTGAACTGTGTGGGTCCACCTATATGCGGATTTTTTTTTCAATAAAATACCTGTACCGTTTTCAATCCATGGTTGGGATGCTGAGGACTAACTGTATGCATTGATCCATGCTAGTGTATGTAGGGAACCTGAGCATTTGCAGATTTTGGTGTCTGTGGAGGTCCTGAAACCAATTCCCCACAGATACTTAGGGTAGTTAAGTTTTGGAGGAGTCAAACATTCCATGTGGATTTTGACTGCATGGGGAGGATTGATACCCCAACAAGGGTAACTGTGTGTGCATGTATACTTAATGATATCATGTTATAGAAGTCATGTTGTTCTTTTCCTTTTTTTCTCAGCATTATGTTTTTAAGATTCATCCATGTTACTATATCATCTAGCCCTTTGCTTCTTGCTGCTGCATAGTCCTCCCTGGTCTCCATCCCCACAGCTCATGCATCTACTCTCCAGTGACGGACTCCCTGTGTTTCTTCCATCCATGTCCCATCACTAGAGAGCACTAGCAAATAGCTGCAAAAATGTCCTTTCATGAACTGTGTGGGAGGTTCTCTGGAATGGCTAACCCAGGAGCAGAATTGTTGGTTTCTGTATATATGTGTGTGTGTATATATATATATATATATGCCGCGCTAGCACAGCCAAGGGTTCTGTGAGCCTGAGGAGGGGCAGTGAAGGATTAAAGAAAAGACAGACAAAGAGAATAAGCTGGGGCTCCATGGATCTCCTGTGCCTGGATGAGGCCACAGAGAAGGATCCAGCCAGCAAGCTGAGGCTTTATTTTATAGTCAGAGAAAAACAAGGTAGTGGTCAACATAATTACAATGTTCTTCTGAGTTTCACTTGCTTTGGCAGCACTTGCTGCACCTCCCACAGCCCATTAGCTACCCAGGAAGGATCTAGGGAGCGCTATAAGGTTAAGCTTACTAAGCTAAGAGGGCTCTGCCCTCTAAGCTGGGACTTGTTTGTGGCTCTGCCACAGGTCAATCCGAGGCTTAATTCTAAAGCCACTCCCTACATATGTACATATATATAATATATATCTTTATTTTTATTGTTGAAACTATTGCTTCTTGACTCTGCATATTCCCTATGACTAAGTAGTGCCAGGTAGCTCACCACCATCTATAACCCAAAGCATGAAATCTCCCATTCCCACATCCTTACTACCACTTGGCATTATCAAGCTTTAGATTTTTCTCTGGTCAATAGGTATACAGGGACATCCCATTTTAATTTGCATCCTTTTGATTATTAATGAGCTCAAAAATATCTTCAACTCCTTTTGGACTTTTGTGTTTCCTCTTCTATAAATTGCATTTTACAATGTTTTCCCCATTGTTTTATGCAGGGCCTTTCTGCCTTTTGGTTATTGATTTTTATGGAATTATTTGTATGTTATAGGTATTAACTCTTGTCAGTCTCAAATATGCAAATATTTCCCAATGTTTTACCTTTTAGCTGTTACTATGCTGCCCTTTGTTGAACAGAACATTTTAATTCATCATTTTTTACTTCAACATTTTGATTTTGAATTTTCAAAAAGAATTCTGCCAATTTTGAACTTGAATTATCTTTTTTTTCTGCTCAAGTTCACAAAGAAATTATTCTACATTTTCTTCTGTTAACCAGACAGTTTTATCTGAACTTACTTTTTTGAACCACCTGAAGTCCACTTATGGATATGGGTTTAAGTAGGGATCCAGTTTTATTTTTCTTCATTTCATGATCCAGTTTTCCCAAGATCATCTAGTAATTCAATCTAACCATCTCCATTGATCTTTATTGTATACTAGAGGCCCAGTGCATGAAAATTTGTGCACTGGTGGGGGGGGGTCCCTCAGCCTGGCCTGCCCCCTCTCACAGTCTGGGAGCCATCAGGGGATGTCCTACTGACAGCTTAGTCTAAGCCACAATCTGGCCTCCCTCTGCGGCTGATCATGGGAAGGCACCACCCCCATCACCCCCTTGCTGCTGCCGCCTCTGGCCTCCCTCTAAGGGAGGCGACCAGGCTGACCAGGGGAAGGCGACACCCCCATCGTGCTGCTTCCACTGCTGCTGCCACTGCCAGCCGCCATGGCTGCCTGAGCCTCAGCCAGGCCCTCGCAGCAGCAGCCGCTGTGGCTTTGTCCAGAAGATGTCCGGTCTAATTAGCATATTACCCTTTTATTAGTATAGATTAAATTTCTGTGTGCACATAGATCTGTCTCTGAGCTATTCCAGTAGTCTAAATTTCTGTCCTGTACATGATCACATTGTTTTGTTTTATATTTTCATTAATTTCTGTTGCTTTGCAGTATGTCTCAATACCTGATTGGGTAAATTTTCCCTTTCTTGTCTCTTCAGTTTCGAAGTTGACTTAGTTATTCATGGGCTTTAGAACATGTTTATTAAATTCCTAATAAAATACAGCTGGAATTTTTATTAATACTATATTGAAGTTATAGACTAGTTTGGGAGGAAATGACATCTTCTGATAATTTTATTTAAATTTACAAATTACACTTTAAGTATTACATTAGGTGGGTCTTAAAAAATGTTTGATTTAAAATGTTTTTTATTGTTGGTCAACTCTACATTTTCAAAAAATTTCTGCTACTGTTTATTTCTGGGTAAATCCACTTAGCTTAAAGATTGTTTTGCTCTGTTGAGATGTCAGTTCCAGAATTAGAAACTTTAGAGATTTTTATGGAGGGTGGGTGGAAAAATGCTTTTCAGATTTATTTTTGCTTCTTTGTTCCAGTTATGAGTTAAGAGGGTGATTTTATTTTTCTTTGGTATAGAGATCATTGTCTTTGTCCATTTACTGAATATTATCTTGCCTTACACATTTGCTTCTAGTGAGATGCTGAATCCTCCAGAATGCAGGATGGAACATTTGGCCATATTGTTTGCCTAGGTCTTAAAATGTTTTTCAGGAGATTAGCATGGTGTAAGTGGATGAAAAGAACAGATAGAATAGACTCAGCATTGATTCTCTAATAGTGAGAAGGTCTGTTTTGTGTTTAAAGTATTTAACCAATGGGTATAGAGTAGATAGAGTCCCAGACTTACCTGCTGGTGCATTTACCCTCACCTGCCTTCTTTCACTTTCAGGAAAGGAGGCCTTCTTCTGGACTGTCGAAGGTTAATCTCTCCTTCTGTACTTTTGAATGTATAGTCCCTCTTCCTCCTAGGTATTATTTGAAGAATTATTTAAACTCTTCTCTTTTAAAAACCTTTCATTGGGTCTATACTTGCCTTGAGCTTTTACAATATTGGAGAGACAAAACATCCTCTTACCCTTTTAATTATTTCTCTCTCTGTCCCCATCCATTCACAGCCAGAAGCCTTTAAGAGAACAGTTAATAATCATGGCCTTCACTTTCATTCTAATGACTCCACTTAAATGGTAGTGGTACAGGTTACCCATATCTCAATGTCTTAGTGTAGTGAGCCATGTACAGACTTTATTTGTCCTTTCTGCACTTTAATCACTCCCTTCTTGAAACTTTTTTTTTCCCCTCAGCTTCTCAGCCATTACACTCCTGTTTTCTCTTCTACCTTTGTGTCATTTCTTCTTGGTGACATTTGCTAGTTTTTTTTTTCCGTTAAATGTTGGTGCTCTCAGATCCCTGACTACTACTGCCTTATCCTTTATGCTTTTCCTGAATAAATCAACTAACTTCTGATTTCAACAACCACCTGTATGTGATGACCCCCAGGTCTCCCCCAGAGCTCCAGAACTATAAATCGGGCTGTTTCCTGGACGGCACCTATCCAAAACAGCCCATGAGAATCCTCACGACCATTCTCCTTCTTGCATTCTGTGAGTGGCATCACTCATCCCCTAAGCCAGACCCCTGGAGTCCATCTGAGACACTTTCTCCTACACAGGCCTCAAATCTATCATCTTCTCCACAGCCTTGATTCAATCCCTGATCATCTTGTTCTGTGAGCATGGCCATAGTCTTCCAGCTAGACCCCCAACTCTCCTTCATCACCTCTCCAATCTATCCTCTAAACTGAAGCCAAACTAATCTTTCTTATACCCAACATGGCGATGTTTATATTGTAATCAAAACTTGGCAAGGGCTCCTGCTGCCTTCCTTCCATAAAGATGAGAATCTAAACTGTAGAGTCTGGCATACAAGTTTATATCGTCTGGCCCTGTCCACTTTTCCAGCTGAATGGAGCTGCTCTTTGTCTGGACAGCCCAAACTTTTTCCAGGCCCTGGACCTTCCCTTGCCTTGCTGCTGAGGCCATTCCCATTAGCTGAGCACACTCTGATTCACTTCCCAAGACAATGTTCAAGGGTCGCTATTATACAAATCCTTTCCTGACCTTTCATATGAATGCATAAGTGAATGAGTAGATCCTGGAAGATTGAGAGAGTTCAGCAACTTAACATTTTTGTAGCATAACCTTGCTTAGAAGAACTCTGAGTTTCTGAATTCTCTCCCCAACTAGGGTTGCTAGATAAAAGATGAAATATTTGGGACAAACTTAAACTAACTAATTATTCATTATTTATCTGAAGTTCAAATTAAACGGGGCATTTGGTATTTTTATGTGCTAAATCTGGCAACTCTATCTCTGAGGCCACTTTAACTTTAAATCCTATATTAAATTGGATACACTGGAGGGGGGTGGAATGCCTCAGAGTATTTGTTATGCTTAGTGCAATGAATAATTCTTTGGTTCTTCAACTGTGAAGACAGAAAATGCAGATCTTTTGAAATATTGGAATCAAGGAAACAGCACTCAGTTGAGCAGTCAGAGAATGAGATTACTATGTCGATACCAACTGTGGACGTTGTAATGAATAGACTTCTCTGCTCCGTTGGCTCACTATTGACTTTCTCTAATGGGTTTTCCTCTCCTTTAGCTTGTGACCAATCCTGTGAAAGTTGTGGCCCCAATAGTCCCAGATGCCTTACCTGTGCTGAGAAGGCAGTGTTGCATGATGGCAAGTGCATTTCTGAATGCCCTGGTGGATACTATGCTGATGCCACTGGCAGATGCAAAGGTAAGACATGGGCCATCATCGTCATAATCATCATTGACTAGACTGGGAGTTGTATCTGCTCACTTTGGAATCTGTGTGTCTAATGGGAAAATGTCAAAAGGAATAGCTTTTTCATTAGAGAATCTCCATGTATGTGGTATGGGAATGGGAGACAGGGGTGGATGCTGAGATACTAGAGTGATTAAATTCACTTGGTCTTTTTGAAATGCCAAGAACATCTTTAAGACCTTCATAGTGTACTTGTGTACTTGTAAACCATCACCAACTTAGATCAAAGGTATGACAGAATCATTCCTTAGGTGGCATTTATAAATACTACAGGGGCAAGCAAAAGTAGGTTAATAATAATAAATGATAATGCAATAATTAATATATAAATAATAGTACAGGAATAAACTCTGTGTTTCGCATACTCACAACTGTTGACCTATGTTTTGCCCACCACCCAGGACCAGAGGAGCTGTGTGTGTCTGA
>NW_005353789.1:4827472-4831715 GCF_000412655.1 Myotis brandtii | reverse complement strand
TCAGCTGCCTCCTGCACACCTCCCGCTGGGGATGTGCCCGCAACCAAGGTACATGTCCTTGACCGGAATCGAACCTGGGACCTTTCAGTCCACAGGCTGACGCTCTATCTACTGAGCCAAACCAGTTAGGGCTGTAGTGGTCAGATTCTCAAATGTAATTCTTACTTAGAGTCTCAGAATATCCAAGTTGAAGGTACCTTAAGTAATCATTTAGTCCAACTTCTCACAGTGTGTAAGCCAAGGAAACTAGGCCTGGAGATACCCAGACATGGTGAAGGGCATAGATAAATTCAAATTCCACTGCTCCCAACACTCAAACCTATGAACTTTCTACTCCCCCCTATTCAGATGGGCAATTTTAGATTCAGACAAACCCAGGGCTAAATTCCAGACCTGCTACTGATTACCTGTGATCTTAGGTAAATATTTTAACTTCCCAAGACCAGTTTCTTCATCTTTAAAATGATCCTAATATATAAAAACCCAAGGTCCGTAACAACCGACCGAAGGCTCAACCAAACACTGGAAGTTAGTCCTGCAGTCAGTGCTGGGTTGCCATGGCGACCCAGTACTGACTGCCACTGGTGCGGGCACAGCAACCCAGCACTGACTGCTGAGGGAGCTGCAGATCAGGCCTGGAGAGGGGCCCGGAGAGAGAGCAGGGTGTGATCCGTAGCCTCCATGGTAGCTGTTGATCAGCCATTGCCTCTCTCTCTCTTTCTGGGCTTTGCCAGCAGCTGGGCGTCTGTTTCAGGGCCTTCGTGGGGGCTGCTGATCAGCCCCGCCTCTCTTATCAGGCCTAGAGATAGGCCTGGAGACGCTGGCTGGCATAGAAACCGACCAATGAGAACCAAATCTGGGTGAACTGTGAGGAGCCAATGGCTGCCTAGGAGGCAGAGCTTTCGACGCTGACTGACATAGAAACTGACCAATCAGAACCAAATTGGCTAGCAGGAGAGGGCTGGCAGAGGCAGTTAGGGGCGATCAGGCCAGCAGGGGAGAGCAGTTGGGGCGAGATCAGGCTGGCAGGGGAGGGAAGTTGGGGATGGGGTGAGATCAGGCTGGCAGGGGAGGGCCATTGGGGGCAAAATCAGGCTGGCAGGGGAGGGCAGTTGGGGGTGAAATCAGGCTGGCAGGGGAGGGCAGTTGGGGGCAAGATCAGGGTGGCAGGGGAAGACAGTTAGGGGCGATCAGGCAGGCAGGTAGGTGAGCAGTTAGGAGCCAGCTGTCCTAGATTGTGAGAGGGATGTCCTAAACCGGCAGTCAGACATCCCCCAAGGATTCCCTGATTGGAGAGGGTGCAGGCTGGGCTGAGGGACCCCCCCACCCTGCACGAATTTCATGACCAGGCCACTAGTATTAATAATACCTATCTCTTAATATTACTGTGAAGATTAAAAGTGGTAATGTGTATAAAACACTTAATACAAATACTAAATAAAGGATAACTAGTAGTAAGTATAGATATAAATAGGTATAACATGGATAAAAGTGGGTAATTAGGCAATGTGGGCAGTTCTAGAGATATAATCACCCCCTAACACATCTTTTCTTTTGATTTGGTGTGAGAGCTGAAAAGAGATTGAGAGTGATGGAGGAGAGGGCTTCCCAGCACATACCGAACCCAGCCAAGAAGTGGGCTCTAAAGTCACTTGGGTCCCTTTGTGTTCATCTCTCACTCTCTTCCTCAGTCTGTCATAACTCGTGTGCCAGCTGCTCGGGACCCAGGGCCTCTCACTGTACAGCCTGCGCCCACTCTCGGGCTCTGCGCCACGGCCGCTGTCTGCCCAACTGTGGAGAGGGCTTCTACCCCGACCGCGGGATCTGCAAAGGTATCATTGGTGTCATCGTATTCTTAAGAGACTTTCCCATCTATAAGGACATAGATTTAAGTTACTATATTTTTACTGATTGATTTTAGAGAGAGAAAGGGAGAGAGAAACATTGATTCGTTGTTCCACTTATTTATGCATTCATTGGTTGATTTTTGTATATACCCTGACCGGGAATCTTATGCACAAATCCAGGGCTCTAACCAACTGAACTCCCCGCTCAGGACCTAAGTTACTTTTCAGTTCAGCTTTTCCTCTGGTATATCTTATATCAGTGATGGCGAACCTAGGACACGCGTGTCAGAGGTGACACGCGAACTCATTTTTTTGGTTGATTTTTCTTTGTTAAATGGCATTTAAATATATAAAACAAATATCAAAAATATAAGTCTTTGTTTTACTATGGTTGCAAATATCAAAAAATTTCTATATGTGACACGGCACCAGAGTTAAGTTAGGGTTTTTCAAAATGCTGACACATCGAGCTCAAAAGGTTCGCCATCACTGTCTTATATGGCAATATATACAGCATATGCTTTTTTTTCTTACCAAGAGATAATCTGAAAAATTACATTTCAATATCTGTGAAGACTCCCACAGGTTCATGATGTTTTTGGCCATCCTTCAGAGGAATGCCATTTCCTTTGCCATGCATTAGAACCACTCTCATTTCCTCCCTTTTCTATTCTCCTAGCATTGCTAATGTCTGCCTTAGTCTTCATTTTGTTTTTCCCTGAAGAAGCTCTTTTTGTTAATGATACTGCCGAGCACACTGAGCATCACCAGCAATGCCTCTGGGCTGAGGAAAATGGAAAAGCTTAAAGAGCTGTTTGCCAAGAAAGGCTTTGGGCTCCTTTGGAGGGCAGCATCATTTCAGCTTTTTGGAACTAGAGCATTGGGAGCAAACACTTCAAATGAAATTAACTTATATTTATTTATGCACAGGGCACCTTAGAAAAGAGCTTCAGAATAGTTACAAGCAAAACGTTTTTAAAACAGGCAGCTGCAATAAATATTATAAAAAGGAGAATGTAGTGAGTCTTTTAAAGAACAGGAAAGCTAATTGTATAAAATGTGGGCCCGAGAGAACTCGTGTACTCCATTTGGCTCTGATTTCCACCAGTAGCCAGGGAAAACAAGGAGCTGTGATGGATTATGAAATTATTGTGGCTGCTCAAAAGAGGCCCCTTCCTTGTTTAGAAGAGCAGCCTTTCCTCTCATAAATTCTAAAGGGAATTTGTTGTCTGGACCCCTATATACTGGGTGATGAATAACATAATGGACAATATCACAATGACCATGTTTGCAAAAAACACAGCAATAGCCTTTATGTGAATGCTTCTTAAAACCTTCAATAAAAACTGAAGACATAATGTTAAATCGCCATTCAGTGAATGTGTTTCTCTGGAGAACCAAGCCAATATTGTCCATTTTGCTGTTATTCTTGTGTTGTGTTTTGTTTTTCTTTTTAATCTCGCTAGGCAGCTCTTACGGGACCTGAGAGATATGACTAGTTAGCCTCACCCTCATTTTGCCCTTCGCAAGTATTATTATTATCACCTTGTGTTTTGGTATAGCACACTAGAAAAACAATATTCTGGAAGGATGTATCTGGTGAACTTCTCTTAGTGGTTTTGATTTAATGATAGCCCCCACATTGGTTGCAACCTATATATGACCCTGGGATTGTTTTCTGCATTCTTTTCCTTTTGGCAGCTTGTCATTCCTCTTGTCTGACTTGTGTGGGTCCAGAGCGCTCTCACTGTACCCAGTGCAAGAAGCCAGAGGAGGGACTGCAAGCCGAGCGGCTGTCTGGTGTGAACATCAGCTCGGGCGAGTGTCTGTCTCACTGTAGAGCCCAGTTTTACTTGGAGAACACTGGGCTGTGTGAAGGTGAGTGATCATGATTTGAGAAAACGTTAGGTACCTTCTGGCCTTACTACTTCAGAGATCCTGTGAGGTGAAGCCACAGCCAGGAAGGTCTGTGTTTTCATATAAGTACAGTTCTGGGATGCTCATGGATGAAGCAGAAGGCTGACATGCCAAAGAGGGCCCTGCTGATGTTCCCCTTCCCTTTGTGAGGAATAGATGATCTGAAAGAGCTGGTTCCTTTCACCCCACACTGTCCCCAAAGTTATACTCGGAAGTTCCAGACAGGAATTCTTTCAGAGGCCAGTATGAGGAGCTAAGAAAGACTCAGTGCTCATGTAGAATTCTGTTTATTATTTCTTCTAATTTGCTACTCGGAATATGAATTTGTTCCTTCAGGGCAAATTCTGGACTTCTGTCAAAATTTAGAAGTGATTCCTGTCATTGCCTTGGCATATCTATAGAAAATTGATGTCATCCTGAATAATTTGATTTAATAGCTAGGTCAAGAATGAGTGGTTGAGGAGAAAAAGGGGATATAT
>NW_005353789.1:4815056-4827422 GCF_000412655.1 Myotis brandtii | reverse complement strand
AAGAAGCTGCCTTGCTGTTGGAGAATTATTTGATTCTAAAGCTACCTGAAAAAAATTATTACTCGTATTTCCCACTGTAAGTATAACATGTGCGTCATTAAATAAATTTGTATAAAAATAATCTGCCCACCACCTACCACCTAAGCCCACTTGCCTTTACCATTTTGCTGTAATATACATGAGGATTTTTTTTTCTCTGCATAGCTTCGAGTTTTTTGCAACATAACTCTAAACATGCTGCAGATGCAATTTTGTATCCTACAGGCCCATTTATTAATGTGGCTTCCCTTTCACATTGGAATACACTCTCACATGGCAATGCTGGATTTCAAGGTTAGGCTAAAAGATCTTGGATGCAGTGAGTCATAGGCATAGTAGGAAGTATGCAGATTGGAATGTAGAGACCCCAGGCAAGACACTTAAGCTCCATGAGCCTTTGCATTCACTGCATTAGAAGAGGGATAATTTTCTTTCACACTGGCGTTTTACCAGGGCCGGAGGAGGTTAGGAGTGTGAAAGCGCTTGGTAAATTGGTAAAGCCCCCATGCTCAAATGGTATAAACCTCAGCCATATACTCAGGTGTTCAGGAACACTGTAGGGGTAACTTCCTGCTCCCTGGGAAGCACCAGGACCCCAGGGTGTTTACATTGATATCTAAAAATTGGGGGAAGGGTCACTACTCTCCAGACATCCAGGTTACTGCCCATGTATGCATTGCCCAAATTCTCTATGGTCCCTTACACTCCCCTGGCTCTGTTTCCACAGCACTTGAGAAATAAGAGGATCTTTGTTGCTGCTGAGAGAGCCAGTGCCTTCCAAAGCACGTCACACCGCCTTCCCCTTGCATCCCAGAAGCAATGGAGAAGAAATCTCCCCAAGCTGCTCCGCACAGTTAGCTTCTTTCTACAGTTTGCAGCACTATCATAAAAATGAAATGATTAACATTTTAAGTTATACTATAAATAAAAATTATAGGGGCCAGGGTTATTCAGCCAGAACATCATGTTACTGGTGATTTGGTACACAAATCATGAGCCAGGCACTGTGAAACACGCCATACTTGTTTACTCACTTGTCCTGATGCCAACCTTATGGGGTCAGTGGCACAACTAGAGGAGAAACGGAGGCTTGAGGAAGTTAAGGCCGTAACTTGCTCAAAGTCATGTAGCCAGGACAGAGTGGAGTCCAGTGGGACATAAGTCAGCCTGTCTCCAGTTCCCATGCTCTAAACCAGGATGCTACTGTATTCATTACTGAAGGGCAGAAGCACCGTGTGTTAAGGGTGCAGGAGTGAGTCATTATAAATTAACAAAGGGGTGTTTTCTGGGAATTTCTTTATTCAGACACTTTTTAAAAAAGAGGATTACATCTAATCCCTCTGGAATGGCTTCATTGTGGTCCCGAGTGAAAGGACTAGTTTGACCTCTTGAGTCCTTGTAGCCCCGTGATTTCATGCTAGTTAATATAATATTATTAGGTATCACACATAGAGCTGTCTACTCTCATTTATTACCAAATCCCTGTGCAATCTCAGCTAGATAGATAGATTGTTGTACTCAATTTACAAGTGATGAGAATGTGGCAGAAAGAGGTTAATTGAGTTGCCCAAGATTTCATTGGGAAACTGAGTGCAAACACCAATTGTTTCGAACCCTGCCTGAGTAGCAAGTGTGTTGATTGATGTATTTCCTGTCACTCATCCTGTATCTCTGGAAACTGTTCTGCCTTCCCCAAATCTGTTCCATTTTCCATTCTGCCATAGTGTGTCTGTGAAATCAGGCCCTGGGAGTGCTATGAGATTGCACGGGACTCTCCTCACACAGCCCCAGAAATGTCCTTGCCTCTTTGCAGAACATTTAGAAAGGCTGGAGGTGTGTGTGTGTGTGCACACCATTATGAATTTATTTTATAGTGCCTTTGATCTAGAGTGCTTTTCTAGAAAGAAGAGAAAAACAACTGTTTTCCAGAATTCTCCCTCTTCCTTTTTCTGAAACTATAGCATAGGGTGATCAGAATATCACTGCAGCTAATGAAAGTGAGAAGCAACTTACTTAGCCTCTGAAATGGTATCAGAGTTATTATTATAAAAGTTTCTACTCCAAGCTACAAGACAAAATCAGGCATTATCTACTGAAAAATGAAGCAAACATGTATTCAAGATATTAGACTAAAGTCCAAGTCTATGATTGATGAATGAAAAAATATAAAATTAATAAGCAGTGACCAGAGAGAACACCGTGTATTCCTAGCTGTAGGACATCTTTATTCATTTCTTCTACAAATGTTTGCGGAGTGCCTTCTGGGTGTCGGGCATTTTCTAGGCACTGTGGTACACTCATGAATGAGTCAGATGAAACTCCTGCTCTCATGGAATTTATATTCTGGTGAGAGAAATGGATAATAAAGAAATAAATGAATAACAAGAGCAGCAACAAAATCCATGGCTCACACTTGGCTACCGATCTATTCTCTAATGCCCACACAAGGTAATGGGGAAGGAGGGACGGAGTTGAGGTGGCCTCCAAGGTGGAAGTGCTATGGCGAGATGGGGACAGCCACCTTCATGAGTTGGTCCTGTGTCTTTGGCTCATTCTCTGAAGCTTGTGTACCTCAGAAGATGGGCTTTGACATTATGCTTCTTTTTCACGTGGTCTCTAGTTTTCCAGCATGTGGCAAGATGTGCTAGTACAAAGGGGAGTCCATTACTAATTGTGAGATAATTTGGAGACATTTGGTGGTTGACCAAATTTGTTCATGTTTATTAAATACTAGAGGCCCGGTGCACAGATTCGTGCACTGGTGGGGGGGCGTGGCTTGTGGGGATTGGCCTACTGTGGGAGCACCGTTCATCCTGGTCAGCTGAGCAGCTGTGGATCTGCCCTCTGAGCAGTTGCTCCTGCAGTGGTAACACCGCTCATCCAGGTCAGCCGAATGACGTTCCCACTGTGGGAGCGCACTGACCACCAGGGGCAACTCCTATGTTGAGCGTCTGCCCTCTGGTGGTCAGTGAGCATCATAGCGACTGGCCATTCTGCCTTTCGGTCACTGGGCATATATATATATATATATATGCATTTATAATTCATTAAAAGAAGAATTTTAATAATCTTACCTAGAGTAGATCTCACCCGTTTTAACTGATTATTCATTGGTATTGACAAATTCAAGTTAAAAGGAAAAAAAAAAAAGACCAAGAAACACCCATCAGCCCTCTTGCCCAAACAAAACAAATTACAAATCAGTAAAATCCCATGCCCTCCAAAACAACATCAAAAATCCATCCCCACCAGTTTCCCATGCCCCTGGGTGCTAGGCTTGGGCCCTAACAGACGTGGGGGATGGACAAGATTGAGTACCTGGGGCTCCTGTCCCTGGGAGGCCTCTCCTCTCTCGCTGATGTTCTTGGCTTCAGGTCAGATTGCTTAACTCAGTCTCAGATTCTCCTTTCACTCTTGTGGAGGATTTTTTTCCTCTCGAGAAGGATTCAGTTATTTTGAAGATAGCTTTTCATTGAGCTTGTAGAGTAGAGCCTTTCATTAAAGTCTCCTGGGACTGTGTTAAGATGTGATTCAGATTTAGGAGGTCTGGGTGGCGTCTGTGACTGCATTTGTGATGTGCTCCCAGGTGAGGCTGCTGCTCCTGGTCCACTGACCAGAGTTTGAGGAAGGAAAACCTCTAATGAAAGAAGATGAGCACATCACTTATCTCTGGCATGCTTCTTCTAACTAAAACTGCTGTTGTTTTTTTAATTCCAATTGTTATTTATTCTCATTGCCAACAATATACATGCCACAGAAACTCTAAAAAATACAGATAAGAAACTAATCTATTACCAAGTTACCCAGATTTAGCAAATAAAAATACAGAATTATGGAATAAAAATGCAGGATGAGGCAAAAGTATGTTTATAGTTGTTTGTATGAAAAAGAATACAATAATTAATAAATAATAATACAGTAATAAACTCTGTTTCATGTACTCACAGCTATCAACCTACTTTTTCCCCACCCTGTATTTTGCAAATAAAAAACATAATTTTTTTAGTATAAGTATTTCCCAAATATTGCCTGAGATATTCTAAAATATATTTGTTGTTTACCTGAAATTCAAATTTAACTAGGTATTTTTATTTTATCTGTAAATCCTACCTATGATCCTGGTATCTAATAGAGGACATAGTTGCTTACAAAATATTTTCTTCTTTCCAAACCCAGATGCCTTGTTCTTCATTTCACACGAGAGTTTTACAATTTAATTTCAGGCCAGGCCATCTCAATTAATGATGCGGTTCAATCACCATGTCCACAATTGGCAATGGTGACCAGGAAGGGATATGAACATGATCAGGATGATTAGTTTAGCCATGTAATTGCCTCGATTCTGTGGCAAATTAATGATGGATTCTTTCAATTCCCAAACAGTTCAGCAAGAGGTTGAAAATGATATACTTTTAAATTACAAGCTTCGTGTTAAAAATGAACTCTCTACTACGATAATGAATTCAACTTACACTTTTTCTAATGTATTATGTCAGGAGAAACTGCTTTAAAGAAAAAATACGGAGGTAGCAAACATCCCAGTGGCCACCATCCCCCACACCAGCAGCCTTTTCATTATACTCACGGCATTTGGTCAGGTAAACATCAGGGAAATTTTAGCAACTAAATTTTTTCAAGCCTCCTTTTTCAGTCTTGAACATAGTATTGCCTACTTAAGCTGGGTGTTACTGCATGGGGCAAAATTGCACAAAATTAATACCAGTTTGATATCAATATTTAAAGCTTTTCAACTTTCTTGAGATATAATTGACACATGACATTGTTTCAGTGTAAGGTGTACAACATAATGATTTGATATATGGATATATTGGGAAATGATCCCCACAATAAGTTCAGGTGATATTCATTACCACATAGTTACACTTTTTTTTGGTGTGTGTGATGAGAACTTTTAAGATTTATTCTCTAAACCGGGGTCCTCAAACTACGATTAAAGCTTTTCAACTTTCTTGAGATATAATTGACACATGACATTGTTTTAGTGTAAGGTGTACAACATAATGATTTGATTTATGGATATATTGGGAAATGATCCCCACAGTAAGTTAAGGTGATATTCATTACCACATAGTTACACTTTTTTTTTGGTGTGTGTGATGAGAACTTTTAAGGTTTATTCTCTAAACAACTTTTTAATATACAATATGGTATTTTTTAGCTATTGCCACCATGCTGTACATTACATCCCCAGGACTTGTTTATCTTATGATTGGAAGTTTGTACCTTTGGATCACCTTCACTCATTTTCTCTGCCCCCCTCCTCATCCCCCGTCCCGATCACTAGTCTGTTCTCTGAACCTCATCATTCAGCCGCCATAGCTCTTGCTTGTCTCTCAAACATTTGTGATCACCCAAGCTACTTTCTTTGTTCTTAGTGGCTCCAGGTAGTTGTGGATATGCCAAGACCTGTCAGTGTCCCAAAGGAGAGGAAGCTAGGCAGCCCCTTGATGCAGGCTGATTGAAAGCCGGGTCACCAGGCAGCAGCTTATAAGTATGTAAAAACATCTCTTTTGGGGGAACACTGTGAGATGGGTATTTATATTCACTCTTTTTGGGGAACACTGTGAGATGGGTGTTTATGTTCACTCTTTTGGGGGAACACTGAGAGATGGGTGTTTATGTTCACTCTTTTGGGGGAACACTAAGAGATGTTTATGTTCACTCCCTCTGAGCCAAGGAGGAATAGCTGGTTTGCTATAGTCCTGTTGAACCCAGGAACTCCAAGCCCTGCTGGCCACCAGAGCCAGGCTATCAAGGGTGTGTCCTTTGGGCGGCAACAGCAAAAGTCAGGCATCAGCCATGTGCACAAACTCTTTCCAGGGAGACACCAGTGACCTGGAGCAGGGTAGAGGGAGAGGGTGAATCAGTGTCTGCCAGCCTCCCAGGTCTCGGAAGACATCACAGACAGTCTTGTTAAATTAGAAGTATGACCTTCAGGCTACAGCTTTTAAGAAATGCAGACATGTCTCTTTGAGGGGAATTCTGGGAGATGGGCGTTTCTGACTGCTGCCTCTGTTCTGAGCTTGGGGAACAACTTCCACGAGTCTTTGCAAGTCATTAAGAACTGCTTCTTTATTCTCTGTAGTCTGATGGATCTTGTGGGAGCAAGGCCGCATTGGCTTTCAGCCCTATAGTTTTGGGGACCCATCCCTCAGTTAGAAATCCTAAAAGTTGGGGCACTAGATGTTGGGTCCAAACCCTTCACTCCTTAGGGAGAGGCTGGGAGTGGGGAGTTCCCTGGCATTGTCTATTGCTGTTCTGGGGGTAGAATGTCTCTTTGAGGGGAATTCTGGGAGATGGGCGTTTCTGACTGCTGCCTCTGTTCTGAGCTTGGGGAACAACTTCCACGAGTCTTTGCAAGTCATTAAGAACTGCTTCTTTATTCTCTATAGTCTGATGGATCTTGTGGGAGCAAGGCCGCATTGGCTTTCAGCCCTATAGTTTTGGGGACCCATCCCTCATATAGTAATCCTAAAAGTTGGGGCACTAGATTTTGGGTCCAAACCCTTCACTCCTCAGGGAGAAGCTGGGAGTGAGGAGTTCCCTGGCATTGCTGTTCTGGGGGTAGGGTAGATGGCGACAGTGCCTCAGCCTTTCCTACCCAGGTTGATAAGGGTTTTTTCTCCTTTGCTGATGCATAGTAGGAGTTGCTCTGCTAGTTGCTGGATTCTTTCAGAGGGAATTGTTCCATTTGTGTCTGTGGGAGGAAGTGAGCTCAGGAGCCTGCTGTCACCATCGTGGATGGGAACACCAATTTTCTTTTTAAATAACAAATTCACCAATTATTTTGGTCAATTAATTAACTTGCTTCAGATAAATGGGAAGAAACAAAGTATACTGTGAGTATTTTGATCTATTTAGCTGTTGCTAAGATTCACCAAAGGGCTTAAGGCAAAGAGTTTTAATTAAAGAAATAAATGGGCAGGAGTCTGCCTGCTCAGCTTAAGAGTATGTTACTATTTATGAAGTTGGGGTTCCCTTGAATTAATTTAATAAAAGACGCGGCGTCTATATTAAGCAGTACTTTTTAATGTAGGCCCCAGAGTGCTGGCATAAGCTCTCCAAACACATGCCTTCTGGTAATGTTCAATCCTCTTCACTTCCTCCTCCTTGCTTCTGTAGCTTGGGTGTATTCAGCTTTAGGGATAGAAAGATGAAAAGGATACAGACCATGCCTTAAGGAAGCACGATCAAGTAGGGGAGACTGACATCTGAACAAGTAATTAAAAGAACATGCAGCACACTGGAATGGCAGTAGGGGCCAGGTACAGAAAGAGCCCAAGCAAAGGAGACTGACTCTGTCTGGGGGACAGTGTGTCATCAGGCTGTCTGTGGAAGGATTGATGGGAGCTCACCAGGGGAAAAGGAGGGAAAGGACCTTCTAGGCCAAGGAAACAGCGAGGACAAAGGCATGGCGTGTTTGGAGAAGGGCAGTGTATTAGGTATTCCTGCAGTGTAAAGGCCAAAGCAGTGAATTGTGGGGACTGGCACTGGAGATGTGGGTGAGTCATGTCATGAAGTGCTTAATGCTCTGGGCTAAGGAGCTTAGAGTTGACACTATTGGCATTGGAGAACCATGAAAAGATCTTAAGAAGGGGAACAATTTAGTCAATTGGCATTTTATAAAGTTCTATCTGATGGTTGTATGGCAGGTAAGTGTGAAAACAGAGTGGGACTGGTTAGGAAGCTTTGGCACTTATCATGAGTGAGGGACCAGGGGATGGTGAGGTTGAGCTAGATGTAACGGAGATTTAAGAAGTAAAAATCAATGTATCTTGGATGTGTTGTAGTGATGGAAAAGTAGAAGTCTAAGGTTTTCCGCACGAGTTTCTTGGTGAATGGTGGGGCTGCCAAGTGAGGCAGAGAATACAAAAGAGAGACCAGGTAGGGGAGAGGATGTGGGGTTGGTGGTAGCTGATAAGTACAGTTTTTGAGAGAAGGAATGTGATATAATTTACACTTAGGTATGGGTTGAGCTTGGAAGTGGTAATGAGTAGTATTTTAGAAATTTGGAGTATGAGGTACTGATGAAACACCATGTAAAAATATCCCTTAGGCAGTTAGATTTATGTGATTGGAGTTCAGACTAAAAGTCAGAGCTGTACACATAAATTTAGGACTCACCGGCATGTAGGGCATCATTAAAGCTGTGAATTAGTTTGCCAGAGAATGAGAAGAAAAAGGGCAGAGGGTGCAATTTTGGGAAGCTCTAATATTCATGACATAAATAGAGAAAGGCTAAAAAGAAATGATCAAAGAAATAGGAGAATTAGAAGAGTTTACTGCCAATATTTCCATGGAAAAGATGTGATTTTTACTCTTAAGGAATTCCCAATATACTTTTATTTTATTTTTATTTTTTTATTTTATTTTATTTTAGGTGAAATCATGTTCATTAGTAAGGAATAGGAGGGTGAAGGGAAGAGGGAAACTGATTTTATTTGACTTCACTCATTTCAGTTTTCATTTCTTATGACAGTACTCATACCGTATATCATAGAGGATTTTCATATTTACATCATAATTTGGGAGAGGCCTACCTCAAAAATTGTTTTGACATGAAAAGCCAGGAAATCTTATATGATATAAAAATACGCATGCTGGACTACTCTTTATATCATTAAAAGGGAAAAAAATAAGTAGTGGTGTTTGCTGTCTGAAATTTAAATAGAAAATTGAGTAAATAAAAAATGATAATATTTGTCTTAGGTAAATTTTTTTTTTTTTTTTACCAGAGTCAGGTCAACTGGACTTTATAACCATCTAAGGGACACTTTTAGTACTTAAGCAGCTCAGTTCTGCTTCTTCAGAAATATACTTAGCCATCAACTGGAAAGCTACTCTCTAAAAATGTCGTAGTATGTGGAGAAATAATTCATAGACCTTCTTTCCAATCCTTTCCGTATATACTATGTAATGAAGTTACTCTTCCTTGAAGGATCTTAGACTTCACACCAGAACGCTGGCTATGAAATCAGCGTCCACGGAATGGTCAGGCCTCATAAAAGTCTGTGAGATGGTGTGGACATGTCCACCACCGGCACAGAGTTGAAGTTTTATAAGATTGTGGTAAAGATGCAGATGCGATTGCCTGTCTTTACAGAAATAGAGCATGATAGAGAAAAAGGCACTTTGGGAGGATGGTCACCTTTCCCCTCTGTGCCACATGGCAGTTTAACTAGCTGATTTCCCATTTGGCTCTTGAGCATTTCCAGTGAAGGTAGTTCTGAAGGCTGCCATGGTGATCAGTTCATTGGGGCGTATTTCTTTAAGGTCTAGTTAGTGGCAAAGGGACTTTCCCCTGGAATTTTTGGTCCATTGCCTTTCAATTCCTTGGTCCTCTTTGCTTTCCTTATATAATTCAGTAATATCTTTATTCACATTGAGTCAGGTTATCACATTGACTTTGTGACCAAATGGAATGATATAGAATATGCTGTGTGCTCAAAATGCATTGATTCATATTTCCCTAGTTTTCAATTCCACAATGAGATGCTTTGATTTATTATCTATTAGGGGAGTATAACAGGAAGAACTAGGAATTTTAACAATCTTTTAAAGCCTAGTACAAACATATTGGCATTATTGAAGGAATATTTAAATAGAAAATATTATATTGCTTCTAATTGCTTCCTCCAGATCATCCTGGAAACTCGGTGTCAACAATATAATTTCGCTGTTACTGACATATTGCTACCTGACTTTTCACTGCGTGCTGCTTCATTTGTGTTAAATGTGTCTTAAATAATGGGCTAATGTGTACCCTTTTAAATAATATTTGCTTAAATGTCAGTTTACCTGTTTGTCTTTTTTAAATATGTTTTTATTGATTTCAGAGAGGAAGGGAGAGGGAGAGAGCGATATATAACTATCAATGTTAAGAGAGAAACATTGATCTGCTGCCTCCTGCATGCCCTCCACTGAGGATCAAGCCCACAATCTGGGTATATGCCCTGACCGGGAATCAAACCGTGACCTCCTGGTTCATAGGTCAACGCTCAAGTACTGAGCCACACCAGCTGGGCTACCTGTTTGTCTTTTAAAGAAGAAATACTTTTATAGTGATTCTGAAAATACTTAGGAAGAAAATTTCTAATTGTGATTTGTGCTAATAGAGCTATTAACAAGGTCATCTAGAAAAAAAGAAGTTATTTTAAATTGTGGTTCTAGCTCTGTTTTTCATGTAGTAATAAAAACTGCTAAATAAATATAAAGCTCTACAACATATTCAGGGATAATAATTAAAATACTTATCAAACAGGGAGGTAAGGGTACTGTGGGAATGGGCCCTGGTCTTGGGTCAGGATCAGGGCCCTGAGGGCTCCTTGTACAGGTGTTAACCCTTTAGGTGCTGGGTTATTGATGAGTCAGGGTGCTAGGGTGGAGCCACAGCTGCAGGGGAGCATTGGAAGGCTTAGGAAAGCGGCCATAGAGCAGCCATATAACAATAGTTTAATACTGTAACAGCCAGTACTGCTGGGCCAGGACAGCACGGCTTATTTCAGCCCCATGTACATCTGAGATTGTAGGTGACATTTTTGTTGGGGGTTTGTTGAAGACTGCAGTAGTATAAAATCACATCCCACTCCTCCAAGCTGTTCATCTGTAAGTCTTCTGGGTATTTCACAGAGGACTCAGAGTGATGTCGCTGAGTCAGTGGATCTTGTCCATTGGACAGAACATGCCCTGAAATGCATGGGGTCATCTATATGGGTAAGAGCCAGTTCTTGTCTTACTGTTGTATCCCCAGCACCTAGACTTTCTTGACAGATAATCTATATATATAAAAGTATAATATGCAAATCAACCGGATGGCAGAACGACTGGTTGGCTATGACACGCAATGACCACCAGGGGGCAGACACTCAACGCAGGAGCTGCCCCCAGCCCGCAGGCCCCGATTGCCTGATTGGGGCCTGTTGGCCAATCTCTCGGTCCCTGCCCCTGGCCAGAAGACTCCGATCACCTGATGGGAAATGGGAAACTGGGGGTGGGTGGCGGTGGACATGGGCGGCACCAGGGCCCTGATCACTCCACAGGTCGCCCCACACACAGAGGGCAACCATGGCGGTGGTGGTAGGGGGCGGGACCAGCTGCTAACAGCTGGGAAAGATTGGCCCTGATTGCAGGCCAGGCCTAGGGACCCTAACCATGCACAAATCTCATGCACTAGGCCTCTAGTAAGGAATGAATGAATGATTGGAGGTGAATATCAGGCTATTTTCTTATTCAGATTTGGTAAGGCTAACAGATTAGCAGACAATTGCTATTGGAAATACAGTTTGTTAGTCACATTCCGCAGAGGAGAGGGTACATTACTCCATGGAGGAGCCACACAGGGAAGCACCTGAGCTGGTCAGGAGGAGAGGGAGTGAGGAGGAAACATAGGCAAGAGCCTTTATTTAGGTTTCACTGGGAAAGAATAAGTGAGGCAGGGTAAACAGGCTTAGGATTGGCTAGTCTGAATAATTCCAGCGGGCTCCAGGTGTAGGGCTGTCTGGCACCCAGCATTTGAGTGATTAGGACCAAGGGATAGTTATGATCCTCAGATGAGGTGATGGGGGTATGGACTTTGGGCTGATTAGTAGGCAGATGAAAGGCGTGCTCACTGGCTAGTCACCTACCATCTCTAGAAAGTGGCTAGCCCTGAAAGGGGCAGTCTCTCCAGGATCAATAGGGCCCTTGATATCAAAGCATGAGAAACACAGAAAATAAAAAAAAAAGCATCATTAAGACACTGGCCACACTTGGGAAATGGTGCAAATATTCCTTTTATCCTTAAAAGTCTGATGTAGGCAAGCAGAGATGTTATCTTTCTCTTTGCTTTCCACCTTTCTTTTTAAACCTACGAGTACTTGTGTAAAAGTGTTTACTGGTAATAATTATAGCTAAGATGTATTAAACCCTTACTCTGTGTTTAGCACTAGCATAGGAACTTGACATGCATCAACCAATTAGTGTCCACAACATCCCATGCAGAGTGTATAGTTCATATTCTCATTGTGCACATGAGGAAGAAGGAGCCTTGAGAAATTACATAACTTATCAAGGTCACATAGAGTGGCTATGTGACACTCTTATTCTCTGTGCTGTTCTCTGTCTCCCATTCATTTTATTCCAGATATTTGCTTGTGCATCTGTTGGTGCGGCTAGTTTCGGCAGTGCAAAACGTTGGCCAGTTCTTCTCACCTGTGTGGTGCCATCAGAGAGCGGGCACCACATAAACCTTTGGGGGTTCCGCGAGTAAAGCTTCCATCACCGTTCTCTTTAATTTTTTTGCTTTATTACCTTCTTTTTTAATTCTAT
>NW_005353789.1:4795672-4812668 GCF_000412655.1 Myotis brandtii | reverse complement strand
TCTTCTTCTTTTGGTCTCTTGCCAGAAGAAGTGAGAAGCAGGTGATTTTATTTGAAATCCATGCCTTTGCTTTTCACCAGCTCTGCAGAAGGGAAGCTTATCTTCTTTTGGTCTCTTGCCAGAAGAAGTGAGAAGCAGGTGATTTTATTTGAAATCCATGCCTTTGCTTTTCACCAGCTCTGTGCCAGAAGGGAATTCTTTGTCATCAGTTCCAGCAAGTGCTACCCAGCTCCCCTCCTCTTGGAACCAGACATGCTTAGACCTCCTGGTCCTTGGCAGAGAGATCCTCACATCTTCTCTGCGCTCACTCCTGCTGCTGCCTTGGCAGTGCGCACGCAGCTGCAGCTGCAACCTGCTTTTATTCCTTGCCATCCTTATCTTTATTGCCCACACCTACTGTGATTCACTTGGTTCTCTTCCAGTGTAGTGCCTTTTGTGAATTTGGTGTTTTTTTCCTGGGGAAAACATAACTTTGGCATGATTTTGTCTAAGGAATTGAACTTCAAACGCAGCTCATGATAACCTCCAGAAAGAGGGCTTTTTCTGTTCTCTGTACTTTAATGGAGTATTGCTACTAAAACAGGCACCCAAGTTGTGCCACCTGACTCTAGTGAGAAGGTTCAGTATCCATTGCGGTAGAAGGTTTCCCCTTTGCCTGTCAGGAGTTTGTGGGAAGCAAAGTCTCCCTCTTTTCTCCACCTTGCTGCCTTTGAATCTGGATGTTTTGGGGCGGGGGAGTCTTACCACTCACTTTTCTGTTTTGTCACTTTGATCTTCACTTCCTTATTTCCCTAGATGGGATGGTCATGCTGGCCCCCTTGGAATGTGTGGCCAGTTACTCGAATTTTTATGGTTCTAGATCCATGTTCTATTCATGGATGGCATTTTCATTGACTCCAAAAATGCATTCTCTTGGTCAGGCCTAAGGATATATTAGGCTTGATCAGGAATCTTCAAAAAATGAGTAGTGTTGCCTGAACAGTGTTGCTCAGTGGTTGAGCATCGACCTATGAACCAGGAGGTCCCAGTGAGGGCACATGCCTGGTTTCTGGCTTGATCCCTAGTAGGGGGGCCGGCGTTAACCTATGCCGCCATCTTGGTTTTCCCCAGTCCTCTTTAATTTTTGAGCAGCCTGATCAACAGCTCGTTGTCTGGTGATGGTGGAGGAGCTGTCCTGGGGGAAGGGAGACCTCTTTTATGACTTCCTGCTCTTTACTTGACATTCTCTGAGAATGGGAACTTGGGAAGAAAGAAATGTGTGACTCTGCAAATAGTAATTTCTGCTTTGTGGCATTTGTGCCTTATTTAACCGGAGAGCCACAGATGCTTGCTTTGCAGGACATGGCCTTTAGAAAGAAGTGTGTGAGATGTGTCCTTGGGAAACTGAAATGAATGTGCAGAATGTGTTTCAACCCAGGAATGCTAACGGGAGAGACAGAGCACCCACACTTGTCATATGGCAACTTTCCTGACTGTCTGTTCTGCTTTGTCTTCCCAGCTTGTCACCAATCCTGTTTCGGGTGTGCAGGGCAGAGCCCACACAACTGCACAGCCTGCTGGCCTTCCCATGTGCTGATGGAGGGGCAGTGCCTCTCCCAGTGCCCGGATGGGTACTTTAACCAGGAAGGCAGCTGTACAGGTGAGTGTGTGACATGCTGGGGCATATTCCCTGTACCCCTGTTTTGTCTTTATAATGTGGCCAGACACTGTAATTAGAAACATTGTCATACCCATGGGACTAAGGGCTGGGTTGTAAGTCCCTATCTAGAACTCATAGGAGTAAAGGGAACAAGAGAAATTCAGTTCTTCCAGTAAGGAAGCATGGAGGAAGTGACGAATTAGAACCAGCTTACCCTGCGCATACAGTGAGGGATGGGTGTGAAGGCAGGCTCCAAGGCATCTGTGTAGGCTTGGGCATTGGGCGTGACCTCTGCACTTCTCAGCCCCACTTCCCCTGGCTATAGCCTAATAAAGCAAAGGCAAGGGAGGTGGTGGTGGTGGTGGTGGTGGTGGTGGTGGACATATGTAATACTCTCAGCAATAAAGATTTTTAAAAAATAAAATAAAGCAAAGAGAGAGGTATTTATTTTTTTCCATGACAGGTCCGTCCCATATGTGTGTTTTTTTTGTTTGTTTTTTTTAGAGAGACTGTCCCATATGTTTTTAAGAGCACTTTCATGTCTCAGTGACAGAGAGTCTAGAAATTACTAGTTGAGATTAGTGCGGGGATTTTATTGGAATTGACAAAATGCTAAAATGTAAGCACCTCATTGTAGCACTGTGTTTTCTTGTATCTACAGGGGGAAAAGAAGACTAAACACATTCTATCATGATGACTGTTTTATTTCTAATAATAGACTTGTTGACACCAGCTTCTAGGAAAAAGCCCACTGTTATGAAATTGTATTACATGTATTTCTAGAGTCGAAAAGCATGTAGTAAATTTGTAAAATATTTTAAAGATAAATTAATACTTGTTAGATTCCTCTAGCCTCAAACTCCAAAGAGGAAATTTAATGTGAACACCGATTTAGATGATTGAAGATCAATATGATATTTCTTCTGAAATTTTCTTCTTCCAAGTACCTTTTTAATCTCTCCAGGCCCCTGACGGGTTGCTTCCCTTTAAACTCTCTATCATGCTCAGAGGGGAGTGTTTCTGGTTTGTCATTGGTGGTGTCCTTGAAAACCATTGTCTGTCCTGCACTTTCACACTAGCCCAGTGGTTTGTGTGTGTGAAGTGGTTTGGGGAGTAAAGTCTGAGTAGCTCTCTTATCTTCTTTTGGTCTCTTGCCAGAAGAAGTGAGAAGCAGGTGATTTTATTTGAAATCCATGCCTTTGCTTTTCACCAGCTCTGTGCCAGAAGGGAATTCTTTGTCATCAGTTCCAGCAAGTGCTACCCAGCTCCCCTCCTCTTGGAACCAGACATGCTTAGACCTCCTGGTCCTTGGCAGAGAGATCCTCACATCTTCTCTGCGCTCACTCCTGCTGCTGCCTTGGCAGTGCGCACGCAGCTGCAGCTGCAACCTGCTTTTATTCCTTGCCATCCTTATCTTTATTGCCCACACCTACTGTGATTCACTTGGTTCTCTTCCAGTGTAGTGCCTTTTGTGAATTTGGTGTTTTTTTCTGGGGAAAACATAACTTTGGCATGATTTTGTCTAAGGAATTGAACTTCAAACGCAGCTCATGATAACCTCCAGAAAGAGGGCTTTTTCTGTTCTCTGTACTTTAATGGAGTATTGCTACTAAAACAGGCACCCAAGTTGTGCCACCTGACTCTAGTGAGAAGGTTCAGTATCCATTGCGGTAGAAGGTTTCCCCTTTGCCTGTCAGGAGTTTGTGGGAAGCAAAGTCTCCCTCTTTTCTCCACCTTGCTGCCTTTGAATCTGGATGTTTTGGGGCGGGGGAGTCTTACCACTCACTTTTCTGTTTTGTCACTTTGATCTTCACTTCCTTATTTCCCTAGATGGGATGGTCATGCTGGCCCCCTTGGAATGTGTGGCCAGTTACTCGAATTTTTATGGTTCTAGATCCATGTTCTATTCATGGATGGCATTTTCATTGACTCCAAAAATGCATTCTCTTGGTCAGGCCTAAGGATATATTAGGCTTGATCAGGAATCTTCAAAAAATGAGTAGTGTTGCCTGAACAGTGTTGCTCAGTGGTTGAGCATCGACCTATGAACCAGGAGGTCCCAGTGAGGGCACATGCCTGGTTTCTGGCTTGATCCCTAGTAGGGGGGTGCAGGAGGCATCCAATCAATGATTCTTATCATTGATGTTTCTCTCTCTCTCTCTCTCTCTCTCTCTCTCTCTGAAATTAGTAAAAAATAATATTTAGAAAAAGAAAGAAAAGATGAGCAGTTATTTGAGTTGTGTTCTGAATATAATTTGTGGAGTTCATAAAATATTTCATGTATTTACATGCTGAGCTGCTAATTCCCATCCTGATTCTTGTTTTTCCCCCTAGAATGCCACCCCACCTGCAGGCAGTGCCATGGCCCATCCGAATCTGACTGCATTTCCTGTCACCCTCATGTCACTATTAATGGTGGAAACTGTAGGACCAGCTGCAAGGAAGAGCAGTTCCTCAACCTCATGGGGTACTGTGCTGGTGAGTGATACCTCCTCAGAGTCTCAGAACCACTGCCAAAGGCTGGCGGTTCTTCATTCCAAGCTTTAACGGCTCTTGTACCTGTTTATCAGCTGAGGAAGAGCTCTTTTCTCAGGAGACATTTATTTCATATCTGGGAACTCATTTCACTGCTTCCTATCAGACATTTAGTAAATAATAGTGGATTCAAATGGAATCTTCTAATAATACTCTTGCAATTTTTGAAAGAATTTAGAATCTCAGATGAATGGAGATTGGAGTCATGATAATATCATCCATGCACGTGGCACACTTTGGCTTACAATAGCAAAATGTATTTTCAACACAATCTCTCTGAAGACTATCTCCCTCTTGTCTACACTATTTCCTGGCTTGCTATGGAGAACCTTTGCCATCAGCTCCAGCACCAAAATTTAGAGAAATTAACACAAAAGTAAATCAGTTGCCTCAGGAGTTGGGTTTATTCCTCCTCATTTAGAACCCAGATCTCAAAAAGAAATAAGTTAGGAGAGCAGCATGAAGTTTGGATAATGATGAAAGAGCCATACAGTGTTTGTGGTCATCCATTCATTCATGTAGCAAATATCTTTGAAAGTCTACTAATGGCCAGATGCTCAGAATACAAAAAACTTTTTTAAAAAATGCTGAATAAGACAACGACTCTGTTCCCAAAGAGCTAATAGTCTGGAAAAAGTAAATTATAGGCTAGTGGGTCATTATTTATTTCCTGACCCACTTTTCTCAATTTAGGAGAAATGTGAAGAGATTTGCTTGTGCAGCTGTTGTTACAGCTCTGAAGGGCTTGCCTGAGAGGCATTTTGGGATGCTACTGGGCAAGTGGGAAAGATGAAAAAGCCAGAATCAGGCTGGATGCATGCTAGAGGGATTGACTTGGCTGTACTGCTTGTCCCTGGACAGTAGGAGGTATGGCTGAGTGTCTAGAGCCAGGGGTGGGCAAACTTTTTGACTCGAGGGCCACAATGGGTTCTTAAACTGGACCGGAGGGCCGGAACAAAAGCATGGATGGAGTGTTTGTGTGAACTAATATAAATTCAAAGTAAACATCATTACATAAAAGGGTACGGTCTTTTTTTTTTTTAGTTTTATTCATTTCAAACGGGCCGGATCCGGCCCGCGGGCCGTAGTTTGCCCACGGCTGGTCTAGATTATAACATGAACAGGCATGTTGAGTCTGAGACAGCATTGATATTTCAGTTGTCAAGTTTGATGGTGAGGGCACAGCAAGTCAAGGGCAGTGCTTTAAGTATAGCCGATGGTGCCAGGGTCCTGGGGATTCCTTCCTTTTTGCACATGACCTTTGCTATAGACATTGGGGTCCAAAGCCTATATCCTAGAAAGACTGAACTGTGAAGAGCAAAGTTGCAACCAAAAATGCTGGAATTCAGGGCAAAAACCAGTTGTTATGTAAGTTCAGAGAAGAGAGAAGAAAAAGCTATGGAAGGCATTGTGAAGGAGGTGGGACCTAAAATTCTTCCTGAAGAATAGCTAGGATTACATTAGACAGAGGGAGGTCAGGCAGACTTTCTGAGTGTGGTTCCACCAGGAGACAGGCACCGTGGAAGAGCATGTGGGCTGTTCACGGCCAGTGAGATCCAACTTGGCTGAAGAACATGGTTTGTAGATGGCATAGTAGATGAAACAGTTGGGAAATTTAAGTTGGAACCGAAGTATAGAAAACCCAGAATTTCAGGCCAAAAAAATTAGATGGAATTTTGTGGGCCGTACAGTCATGAGAGTTTTGGAGAGGTCAGTGACTTGACTAAAATGGTGTGTTATGGGCAGGAAACGTGCATGCTGTGTGGGAGTTAGACTGGAGCAAGGCAAGATGAGAGTCAGAGAGAGGCATTAGAAGGCAGGATCTTCATTATGCTTTCCTATTTCCAACCCATTCAGTGTGTGCACCCTGAAATTTTTATGCTGGGGAAATTTTAAAAATAAATGTTTATATAAGGAGATTGGAAACATTTAATTTTTAATGAGCTTTGTTTTCTCCAATGTCCAGAGCTCTCTTTGAGAGTAAATTAGGAGTACATTAATTTTTTAAGGTTAATAGGGGACCATTGGAATAAAGAATCATAGCCCTGGCCAACTTTGCTCAATGGTTGGAGCATCGGCCTGCGAACTGAAGGGGCTTGGGGTTGATTCTGGTCAAGGGCATGTACCTGGGTTGCAGATTCCCCACCCTCATTGGGGTCATGCGGGAAGCAACCAATTGATATGGCTCTCTCACATCTGTTTCTCTCTCTTTCTCCCCCTCTCCCTGTCCCTTCCACTTTCTCTAAAATCAATGGAAAAAAATACCCTCTAGAGAGGATTAAAAAACAACAACAAACAGTGAATAAAGAATCATGGGACTAGGCTATATGACTCTAGAAATACCTATCCCTAGAAGAGCAGGTCCCACTAAAATAGCTAGAAGAGACAAATTTTGACTGTCCTTGGCATTAGGTATATTGAGTATTGGTTTTAAATAAGATAACCATTGTCTAGTACTTGGATATCCTTTGTTGAATAGAGACAGGTGTATGAGTGTCTAGTATAGAAAAATTTGACCAGTAATTTCAATTGTTCATCCTTCAGGGAAGTGTATTGATTTCAAAGTTTACTTTTTCAATAAATATGTATCATTTCCAAACAACTCCCATTTCTCTCTGTAGCATTGTAATGCATTTGTTCATTTACTGCTTAATCAAATATTTATTAAGCACACGCTTCATGCCAGGCACAGTGCTTGGCTCTAGGGATACAGAGATGGATAAGATATAATGCTGCATTCAAGAAACATAGAGTGTAAGAAGGAAGGGGATGTGTGTTGAATATGATATTGCTGTGGATATGAGATAAGCCTGTGGGACAGGACTCCAACTCAGACCAGAGGGTGTGTGTGTGTGTGTGTGTGTGTGTGTGTGTGTGTAGAGTGGATATAGAAAGCTTCCTAGAACATTTCATAACTGAGATGATTTTTAAATATTGAGAGGGGTTTGGAGACTTAGAAGGAAGAGCATTCCAGAAAATGGTCCAAAGAATATTATCTATTCAGGCACCAACAAAGAGTTAAGTAGAATGCCAGCCCCTAGCATGGAAGTGGTGGGACTTGAAGCAGAAGGAAGTAGAACCAGGTCATGAGGCCATTGTATTTTCTGTGTAAGGAGGACATACTTTGTTATCAAGGCTGTGGGGATCTCTTGAAGGTTTTAAAGATATTATGAAGGATGCTATTTTGTGGGCACAAATGGTCAAATAGTGGCGATTTAATGCAGTGCCCCTCCCCCCTTATCTGTGGGGGAGGCATTCCAAGACCCCCAGTGGATTGTACCAAACAATCCACGGATAGTACTGAAATATATTTATATATATATATAATGTCTTTTTTTATAAATATATACCTTTCATATAAAGAAAGTGCTTTAAGGCTTCTCTTTGGCATATCCCAATTGCCAGCATCACTACTCGTGCTCTTTGGAGCCACCATTAAGTGAAATTAGGGTTACTTGGACACAAGACACTGCAATACCACAACAGTCAATCTGATAACCCAGGTGGCTACTAAGTCACGTTGGGGCAGGTAACATATAGAGCATGGATATGCTAGACAGAAGGATGGTTCACATTCCTAAAGGGACAGTGTGGAATGGGTGGGGCGGTGTTGGATGGCACAAGATTTCATCATGCTACTCAGAAAGTCATGCTCTTTAAATAAATTGTTTATTTCTGGAATTTTCCATTTAATATTTTTGAACAGGAGTTGACCAAAGGTGACTGAAACTATGGTAAGCAGAATTGTGGATAGGGGGAGCTTACTGGAGAAGCAACGGAAATTACTGATCTCTTAACCCTGGGGGTGGAGGGAGAAGGAGTTTGGGAGTTGATTTCCCAATTTCTGATCAAGTAAATTTGAGGAATGAGAGTACCATCTACCAATGGCCAGACTAGGAAGATAAGATGTTTGAATTTAGACACGTTGAATATGGGGTGACTATTGGACATCCAGGGAGAGCCTCCAGAAGGAGGTTGAAGACCCAAGTTAACAGGTGTTTTACTGGAACCACCAGGAGCCCATCTGCTATCTTTCTTTTACCCTGAACCTAATGTGCTGCAATGTTTCTTTCTTTTAACTGAAGTCTTGCTTTAGTCAGGTCAGAGTTAACCTCATGGAACATTTCAATGACTTTTACCTAAACTCAGGAACTTGTTAAGAAGAGCCTGGTGATGATCAACAAAGCAGAAGAAAATCCTCCCTAGGCAGTGCCATCCGGGGAATGTGTTTTCATCATCCTTGGGGAGTTCTGGCACAGTGAAGGCCCCGGGGAAGGGCCCTGTCTGTTCCCTCTATCATGTGTGAGATTTGCAGGGTGGTGGGATTTACTCACAGGATTTATATCTATCTGAGCTGTACCTGTGATCATCATCACAGACCTCTTAATTGCACTTGGCTGTTTAAAAAAGAAAATTACATCTAATCTATCACACAGACAAGAATAAACATATCCTGGGAACAGGTCCAATAACCTTAATGTGATTATCACATACAGAGATGTCATATGTGTGGGGATTTTTTTTTCCCTTTAAGTCTATCAAAGCAAATATACAGTTTGTGAGATTTAGACCAGGACTGAAGGTTTTCAATAGAGATAAATGCACTGGGGTGAGAGGCAGGAGTGGATAAGATTACAGAAGACATGGATAAGCATTGTGGAAAGCCAGGTTTTTTCTTCATAGATTTTTTTTCTTAGGATTTTGCACACATCTCAGCAACATTATCCAAAAATTCCAAAGTCTTAGGTGCTTCCTCCTTCTGTTTTTTTCCAGCTAAATCTTTTCTCCTACTTATAGAATATGATAGAAATTAAAAAGAAAGCATGAGTGAGAAATATGCAAATGCAAAAGCAAAATAGAAGCATCTTGGACTTTGAGGCATGGCCTAGTGGAATGGCCATACTTTGAGTTCTTATGTAGAAAAGGAGATAACACTGAGAGGAATACTGTAGAGAGGACGAGTGGAAAATTTTAAACAGCTGATTTGTTAGGGTGGTGGAATCCTGGGGGATTAAAGTTGTGTTTGCTTATGCAGTAATTTTTTTAAATACTGATTCATTTTCTTCATAAATCTGAGCCAGAATGTAAGCAGAAGGAGACATGTCAGTAAAGAACTACTGCTCTGGGCATTTCCACATTGTAGTCCACGGGACTTGAGTCCTAGGCAATGGTTAGTAGGTGTTGCATGCAAAACAGACCCCTGGCTACATAAATTTGGGACCTCTGAGTGGAATAACTTGAGCACATTTCTTTATTGCGGGAGATCTCAGAACCTTAAATAAACAGGTGTGCACTGTGAATCTCTAAGATGAAGGAGGCTGGATAGCGTTTCCCAAACATTTAATTGCATGTCCCTCCCTTCATTTATTATAGCCTCTCACAGAGTTAACTAGTGGTTTGCAGAAAAATCTTTGGAAATCCCTAAGTGATGTTAATATGTTGAACAATTTGTTGGCACTCTCTAAAGGTAAAATGAAATAATGAACCAGTCCTCAATTTGTGTACTTCCTCCCTCCCTCCCTCCTTCCCTCCTCCCTCCCTCCCTCCTTTTTCCCCTCCCTCCCTCCCTCCCTTCCCTCCTTCCCCTTGGTGGGCAAGCAGAGGGTTTACTGAGGAGACTCTTTTGCCTACCAAAGAGCACTGAGGAGCAATCAGTAATCATCCTCCAGTGTTGGGTCTGAGAAATGTTTGCTCTCTGAACCTGCGTGAAGCCATTTGTTGACTGGTGAGAAAACCTGTTAACATTTTTCTTCCAAATCATTAAAAAAAGCCTTTTGAGCCCTTTCCATTTATTTCCATTTCCATTTTCTCCATTTATTTTCATCATTTCTGAAAGAGGGCCCTAAAAAAAGTAGTGCAAAAGTTGAAATGCAGATTAAAAGAGCAACAAATTCTTATTTTGGAATAAGCTGCCACAACTACAATACTAAGTAATGAAAAAAAAATCAGCTCAAGTTGAACGTAATTAAGGACCTGGGAGGGAGCCCTGTGCCAGCCAGTGTGCCAGCTCTCTGCTTCCAGACACAGTGACTTGAAGCCAGAGAGGTGAGAGCCAATTCTGTTTTACAGCAGCTTCTAGGTGCGGGGGAGGGAGGTTGGCACTGCCCTTCATCTTGCTGTAGCTGCTCCTGGGGCTGGAACTGGAAGACTACAAATGTGTAGCAGTTACTGCCTCATTCTGATTCAAAATCCTACCCATTCATCTCTCAGGGCCTGGCTCAGATTCCTTCCCTAAGAGTACCAGCTTCCTCTTGGTCTCTCCCACATTGTAATTCCTGGTGTGCTGATTATTTCTACCACTTACCTTGCACTTGTCATTGATGAGTGCCTGTTCTCTGTCAGGGATTGTTTCCCGGTGTCTAATAATAGGTGACTGTGCTGAGGGCTCATTATGTAACAAGCACTGTGCTAATCGCTTTGCATGCATTTTCCCAGTTAATACTAGCAATGGTCCTCAAGATAGGTACTAATTTGATCTCCATGTTATAGATGAAGAAACTGACATACAGAAAGGTTAAGTAACTTGCTCAAAATGACAGAAGTTGGAAGATAGAACCAAGATTTGAACCTAGAGAATTACACACAATAGAAATTTGTGATTCCGCACTATAGAGACTTAAGAACGATGTTTTGATTGGTGGATTAAAAGATGGATTGATACAGACTTGTATGAAGGTAGCTTGGAGAGACACTGTTGGGAAAAGTTGCAAGAACTCTGTTTTAAATGCTCAGGGAGCTAATGTCTGGTGTAATCACCTTCTAATGCATCATAAGGTAATTATAGCAAGGATCTGTCTCCCTAGTGTGACTCATTTATTTGGTTCTTATATCTGCTTTTTCACCTCCTACTTTATTCCAACTGGTCCTATTCTTCTATCTCTATATTTTTTCAATTTTCTTGTGTCTTCTATTTTTTTTTAACACTTGCTTGTTTATTTTCCTTATCTTCTTTTTTTTTGCAATGCACTTTCTTTCCTTATTTCTCATTTTGTCACCCTATCTCCTTTGCTTGAACTCTGAATTGCATATCCAATCTCTCTCTCCAGGACTTTCAATGACTGTCTCTTCCTTGTTCTCCCGATTTGTGTTTTACTTAAGAGGCCACCCTGTCAGCTGAAGGATGATCCAATATTTCAAGGCTGTTTTTTTTTCCTTTGAACTTTCCCTTTCAGAATAAAAGAACATGACCTGATTAAATTGGGCCTTCCTAAATTAAAACAAACTTGTATTTTCTTCTTCATGTGACTTTTATACTAAACACTGTCTTACCTAGCTTTGGTAATGACAGAAAGATCTTACTTATAAACTCTCAACTTGGCAGGGCTCCCAGTGAAGTCAGGATCACTGTTATCTTCATAAGAACTGCAGGTCAGGGCTTGCATTGCAGAGAAGGTCTTTGAGGGTCTGTGCTTAAAGAACACAGCTGAATTTAGATTCCTAAGTAATCCTTTCAGTACTAAAGAGAGCAAAACTGCAAGGGCTGTATTTACCTACTTTTCTATATGTAAATCTCTGTGGTTTTAATAGATAAAATAGTGACAGATGGATGCATGATCATCACTATCAATGTCAGTTTTGATCTGATCTATTGCAGATATGTTTTTTTTAATATATTTTATTGATTTTTTACAGAGAGGAAGGGAGAGGGATAGAGAGTTAGAAACATCGATGAGAGAGAAACATCGATCAGCTGCCTCCTGCACACCTCCTACTGGGGATGGGCCCACAACCAAGGTACATGCCCTTGACCGGAATCGAACCTGGGACCCTTCAGTCAGCAGGCCGACACTCCATCCACTGAGCCAAACCAGTCAGGGCTATTGCAGATATGTTTATTGAGCACTTACTATGTTCCAGCTCCTCACATACATGATCTCATTTAGTCCTGACTGCAACCCCAGGAGGTTGGTCCTGTGACTAATAGTATAGCCCAAGAGACGGAGATTGGCGGCATTAGTCAATTTACCAATGTCTCACAGCTACTAGCAGTAGAGGTAGGCTTTGAAGCAGTGCCACTTCAGAGGACATATGTGGGTCACTCTGTCATCAGCCTTCATCACCTGATCTAGTTCCAATACGACCTTCTCTGCTTCTCGGCAGTCATACTCTTCACAGCTCTTTTTGATGTTTTGTCATCTTGCCCACCATGCCCTTTCCCTATGCACCCTCCACTCTTTCTCAACTCACAGTTTGCTCAGATCAGTTTTCATCTTTGCTTTCTTTTTTGTTTAGGAGATTAACATAATCTGATTAAAACAACAACAACAAACTCACCATTTCTGCTCAAATGTCTGGTATTTTCTTCTAGATGCCTCTTTTCCCTCATTATTTTTCCTCCTCCTCCTCCTCCTCCTCCTCCTCCTTCTTCTATGTTTGTTGGGTTTGTTTTTGTTTTTTTTTAGAGAAAGAGAGAGGAACATCAATGTGAGAGAGAAACATGAATCAGTTGTCTCCCGTAAACGCCCTGACAGGGGATCGAACCCACAACCTAGGTATGTGCCCTGACCAGGAATCAAACCCATAACCTTTTGGTGTATGGAACGACACTCCAGCCAATTGAGCCACCCATCTGGGGCTCCTCACTTCTTCCTTTGAGAAAGGAGCTCCCTCATCCTGCCTAGGGGGCCCCTCATCTGTGATCCAGAACCTATCTGCCCCATCACCTCCATAAGCTGGTCCTTCCAGTCAGTTATTTCCTCGTCTGGTTACTCATTCCATCTCCCTCTTTCTCTTCTTCCCCCCACCCCCTTTCTTCTAGGACCTTAGTGTCTTTCACAACCTTAATGCGACCCTCATTTCTGTTTCCTCCTTAGAGTCTGTCCCAGGTGCACACATGATGATCATCTGCAGGCCCTCATTTTTATCTACTTGCTGGACAACTGATCCACAGGAATATCCTACTCAAAAAACTTCAAAGAAAACCCACCCCATCTTCCTTTCCCTGATCCACCCATCCACAAGGTCCTTTTCTTCCTTTGTCTGTCGTCTTGTCCACCTGCTGCTGATTTTTTAATCAGCGCAATTCAAAACACTTGAGTTACATCTAATCCCCCCCTCGCCCCCCATTCCTACCCCATGCCACATTCTAATCCAGCCGTGGGCAAACTACGGCCCGTAGGCCGGATACGGCCCGTTTGAAATGAATAAAACTAAAAAAAAAAAGACCGTACCCTTTTATGTAATGATGTTTACTTTGAATTTATATTAGTTCACACAAACACTCCATCCATGCTTTTGTTCCGGCCCTCCGGTCCAGTTTAAGAACCCATGGTGGCCCTCGAGTCAAAAAGTTTGCCCACCCCTGTTCTAATCACTGCATATCCTGCAAACTCTCCTTTCCCAATGCCTCTTAAATGTATTCCCCTTTCTCTGCTAATAGAGAGAAACCTAAGCTCATCTTTCTCCTGAAGGCTCTGCCCCACTGACGTTCTCCCCACTCCTTTCTAAGAGAGGGTAACTCTTTTGGAAGATCTGCTTTGGCTTAGAAAACACTTTGATGGTGGTAACTTGTTGATTGTTTCCCATTGCCCACACATTAAGTATACATTTGTCACCCTGAGTTTCAAGCCCCCCTCTGTCTATGCTGGGTGCTCCCCACTCCCCACTGTCCCTCCTGTGTGCCTGTGCATGTTATTCTTGCCTTCTAACTAGGATTTCTCAGCCAGCACCACTTACAAACATCAAATAAGCATCCAAGTCTAAGTCCATTATCTAAAGGGAATATTACTCCCTTTAGATAAATATTCTCTGGTCCTCCTTTGACACCTATTGCATTTTAGGTGTGGCTTTGTTCTGACATTAGACCTTGTCATGGGCATCTCAAAGGAATGTTCTGAGCCTGGCTTAAGCTTCTGTCTCCCACAGTAACTTCCATAGTACCTCACACCCAATTGATGTTCCAAGAATGTTAATAGAAGTGGATATTTTTCTATCATGGGAGTAAACTAAGAGTAAAACATAAACTGATGGGAGGCTAGTTACATGGGCAGGAGTGGGACTCATGTTTCCTTGTTGGCAGCAAGAACTGGCACCAAAAATGAGACAAGAGCTTTGCTCGTATATCTGAGAGTGCCTCTTGCCCCCTCCTTTTTCAAACTGCGACTCCTTGGGTCTTACCGCAGCCTTCTCAACATGTTTGTGAGTTTGTTCACACTGGGTAGAGATAGAACCTACAGATAAGTCTATTGTAGTGGGTTATGTTTTTTATGGAGTTGGGGGGTGTGATTTTTTTCAGGGTGAGACAAAAGCCACAGACACTGAAAAAAAGGGAAGTTTTGTTTTATGGTTTTTGTACTAATCCAGAGCCTCTAACAAAAAAACAAAGAGTCCCAACCAGTTTGGCTCAGTGGGTAGAGCATCGGCCTGCGGACTGAAAGGTCCCAGGTTCGGTTCCGGTCAAGGGCATGTACCTTGGTTGCGGGCACATCCCCAGTAGGGAGTGTGCAGGAGGCAACTGATTGATGTTTCTCTCTCATCGATGTTTCTAACTCTCTGTCCCTCTCCCTCTCTGAAAAAAATCAATAAAATATATTTAAAAACAAAAACAAAAAAAAACCAAAGAAACAAAAAACCCACATGATTCATAAGAGCTCAGGGATGGGCTAGGACCAAAGTCATGATCCAAAAGGGAAGAGAGGATGCTTCTTTCTACTCTGCCGTCGTGGTTATTTCCCAGAATCCATCTGTAGTTATCTCATGAGTAACACCCTGTTGGTTTTAAAAATGTCATCAGAATTCAAATTCCATGCACACTTCACGGGCCCTGAGTTTTGGTATGAAATCATTTCTTTTTCTCCTGATGAGGAATAGCTATGAGTGCTGATTATTTTAACCGCTTCCAAACACATTTAATGTGGTTGCATTAAGAACCTAATCGACTGACAGGTGATTATTAAAAATCTCACTGTGTGTCTAAATTTGTCTTTATAGGTCATTATTTATTAGCTAAGGAGTCACTGCCCCATAAAACCAACATCCAAAGCCATTGCTTCGACAGTACACATTTACTTTAATATCTTCAAGCTTTTTTGACTTTGCTCCAAAGATGTGAAATAAGTCATTTCACTGCCGTGTGCTTCCATCCATCATGATTGTGGGTAATCCTCAGTGATCCTCGAAGCAGAGCCTTTGTGATTTGAAGAAAGAACCATACAGCGATGACCACATGTCATTTCCTCACAGCTGCAGGGTGGCATATTACAGGATTTTGCAGCTGCCGAGTCAAAATATTAATTTTTTAGCTATTTCAATTTTTAGCACATCTGCATGCTGTGCATATTTAGAAAATGAATAGAATCCCTTGCTTGCTCAAAAACAAGGAATGTATTCATTTCAGCTCAAGCTAATACTCCATTTCCAGGCTTCCTTGTAATGTGTTCATTAATTTGTTTGTTTAACGTGCTAATTCCCTGGGTTTGTTAGCAAACAGGCACATAGATAAACAACTGGAATTCCATCTGCCCTCCCCCATTCCCACCACATGCTTATGTTACACCAGGAAGCTGAAACAGGCCATCAATAACTGCATCCTGGGCCTCTTGTCTTCCCTTGTCACCCTTAATGAGTTTTATATTTAAAGACTTTTCACTGTAATTGAAATAGTGACAAATAAGGATTTACTTACTGAGTAGCAATGGGAGCGACGGCCTCCGGAATGGCACTGTTTTTAGGCATTTAATGGATATCCACTCCCCATTTAGACACATTTGAGGTTAGCCTCCTCTTTTGATTATAGATGGGGGCTGGGGGTGGGCAGTGGCGGTGAGAGGCAAATGCCTTACTGCACAGATGGGGCTTTTAGGATGGGATGTTAATCTTGCAGAGTCTGCTGGTTGGCGGGTTGGACACTCAGCGCCCCTATTTTAGTAACCGCAGTCCTGGTACAGATTAAGCAGTGACAGTATACACTTCCTCTCATGTATCCTGTGAAATTGTTCCAAATACCACCTGTGGGGAGGAATGGGCATGGAAGGTGATTCAGGAGAAATTCACTCTGTGGTTTGTTGGCCTCTCCAGGGATACTGCAAATTGCAGGACACACTTTCTGACAGCTGTGCTCCTCCAGTGTGGGTCCAGCAAGAATATGAATTAGAATTTGTCAGATGGTCAACGCCTACCAAGAAGAATTCAAGACTTGCCTCTAAATCAGCTTAGTTTTTAGAAAATGTGCCCACAGATTTTACTGGGCCTGAAGGGACTGGTGCCTTAGCAGTTCCCCAGGACACAGCATCACCTCCTGCAGTGCCTGGAGATGGCTCCAACCACCTCTTAATTATGTTTAGATTATATGATTAATGCATTTGACCAACCATGGAGATATTTCTCTTTGTTATCTCCAATTGTACTGACAAGGCAGTTGTATGTTGTCACATGCACAGCCGAGTAGCGCCCTTCCCTCTTAGCCTGAAGTAGCTTTTGAAAACCAGGTGGTGCAATGCATATCAAACTTTTTCAAGGGCCTCCAAGTTCCCAAGTTCCTAGTGCTATTACTCCAATAATTTTTTTCTTTCATTCAACAAATAGGTAGGGGCCACCTTCTAGGTGCAACTGATGTGGCCAAATTCTACTCTGTTTTCCTTTTTAAAGGTGTTTTAGAAACTGGCAATTTGTGAAAATATCTTCCTCAGTTATTATCTGGGAGACAAACCAGTGGTATGTTTATGTTATTTTTTTTTTTCCTAAGGGACACCCCAGATTTCCATGCCTGGTCATGATAGCTTTCATGTACCTATGTTCTAATATTCTTAATATTCTTTTTTTAAAATTAAATCTTTATTGTTCAGATTATTACAGTTGTTCCTCTTCCCCCCCTCCCATAGCTCC
>NW_005353789.1:4762895-4795120 GCF_000412655.1 Myotis brandtii | reverse complement strand
GAAATAATGACAGAAAACTTCCTCTACCTGATGAAAGAAATAGACTTCCAAGTCCAGGAAGCGCAGAGAACCCCAAACAAAAGGAATCCAAAGAGGACCACACCAAGACACATCATAATTAATATTCTTAATATACCTAATCTAGCATAAGTCCCTGGAGAGCAATTCAGCTGTGGGATATTGTTGACAGAGGAGGGCCTTCTATATTCGTAATGGAGGGGAGGAGGGGAGAGAACAGGAGAGGTTTCGTATTGAGAGCTGCTGGATGTTTCCTTGGATTGTTGGTTTCTGCAGTAGTTCTAATGTCTTCTCCCATCACTAATTACCTTTCATACAATAATTTCCCATTTACATCTGTATTAAAAGCACATAGCTCAGTAAATAGACTGGTGAAAGACAAACACACTCATAAACTGACCCCCAGTGGCCTATAGAATAAAATCTATACCCTTTTTCACGACTTACAGGCTATTTCAAAACTGACCCACCCAGATCCTGTATGGCTTCTGCGGCTGAGCCGCACACAGTGTTCCTGTCTCGGCCTCCTCTACAAGCCTTCACTGCCTTCTGGACTGAGTGATACCCCTTATAGGCTTTCATTGCCCCGTTAGCATTTTATGGAGCGTTAGTAACAGACTCCTGGCAGTCCTGCGTCTCAGTGTCTGCCATACACTCCCTTCTTGCTCGTCCTGCTGTGCCACCATCTCCATTGCCCTGTGACACAGGACTCCATTTGGAGACAGTCCTCTTTAAGGCAAGAAGCACAGCCCAAGTCCACTCTACTCTTGGATTCTTAGATATTCCACTGGGCTGCCACCAACCTATTCTGCAAGGGGGTAGGGCAGGGGCAAAGCAAATGGTCTCTCTGCTTCTTCTTCCTCTCCAGAGTGAAGGGTTTTTCTAGGCTGGGGAACAAAGGTGGAGAGTGTAGGGGTTATGTTGGTGGGGAGAGGACTGGGTCTGATAGCTCCAGTGCACATTCAAGTCTGTTTTTCCTTCTTTCACCTGTGCTGGGATCTTTGAATTTGGTATCTTCATAGGCCTGATTCTGATACCTTTCTTCCTGGCCCAATGGGGGATGGTTACAGTGGATGAGGAGAGAGCTCACTGGTTGATATTTCAGATTGTTGTTTGGTTTTACATATTTTATACATCCAGGGTCACTTTTCTCCACCATACTGAAAGCTCCATGAGTACACTAGATGTTAAATATTTTTGTTGTTTGAAAGAAAATATTTTTAAAGTGTTTAATCTCATGATGTAATACCAGTTTTCACCAGCCAAATTAGCCAAGATTGTTTTACTCTTTTTAAAATCTCAGTGCAGGCAAAGTTATAATGAAACAGTTTCATGAATGGCTCTTTGAGATGTAAATTGATACAAGCTTTCTCAAAGAAAATTTTAATACTTATTAAGTATTTTGTATTTTTTCATGTCTTTAGTAGTTAAAAGTGTACGCTCTGGAGTCAGTGTGGATATGGTGTGTGCAAGCAAAAGACTTAACTTCTAAGTCTCAGTTTCTTTTGTCTTTCAAATAGGGATAATAACAATGCCTACTTCATCTTCCTGATGTGATTATGTATTTATAATAATTAGCATAGTGCTTGATATACATTCAGAGCTCAATAAATGTCAGCTATAATAATAATATGAATTGTACTCTTTTGACATTGTCTTTTAGGAAATACAGTTGACTCTTGAACAACATGATTTTAGAACAATCTAAGTCCACTTATAGATGGATATTTTTTTCAGCAAATACACAATCAATCCTCTGTGTCTCTGGGTTTTACAGATTCAACCACTGCATATCGAAAATAATATTTTTTAAATATGTTTTTATTGATTTTTTTTTAGAGAGAGAGGAAGGGAAAAGGAAAGAGAGATAGAAACATCAATGTGAGAGAGAAATATCAATGGGCTGCTGCTAAGGGCTGTTAGAATACACTTTGGCTTAATTTACGTCAGTTGGACTCAGGGGGCCGGCAGAGCCACTCCCTGGGGGCGGGACTAGTCAAAAGATTGGACGCCACCCAGTTTGACTCTCCCGCCCAGTGTTAAGGGGATGGAACTCATGATGTCAAAGGCCCACCCAGATGTGATATAACTTCCTGTAACTCAAGTATATAATAAAGCAGCTTTTGGAGCTGGAGCTCTCTCTCTGCGTGCTCTGTCCCTCCAGAGGGCAGGCACACCCAGCCCAAGCTTTTAATCTATTTTATGTCTGTCTTTCATTATTTCTTCAATCCCAAAAACGCCTCTTAGATTGCATGAACCGGTCCAAGTCTCCTTCTCCGTGTGGGCGCGGGAAGAAGACAGCCCCAGGTAACCGTGCGGTATAGGCTGCCTCTTGCACACCTGCTACTGGGGATCAAGCCCAAAACCTGGGCATGTGCCCTGACTGGGAATCCAACTGGTGGCCTCTTGGTGCATGGAATGATGCTCAATCCACTGAGCCACAATGGTCAGGGGAAAATAGTATTTTTGATTTATGGTTAAGAATCTAACAATATAGAGGGCCAACTGTATACATTGTTCTACACTATTTTATATAAGGGATGAGGCATCCTCAGATTTTAGTATCCACAGGAGGTCCTGGACACAATCCTCCACAGATACCAAGGGATGACTGTAATTACGTTTTAGAGAAGTCATAAGTATATACAAATTTTTTACTGCACACGGGGTAGGTACCCTTAACCCCCTGTGTTGTTCAAGGGTCACCTGTAATTTAAAATATTCAAAGGTGTTATCATTGTTTTACTGAATATCATAGAGCCCCTAAAAATTATGTTTACAAAGAGTATCTAATGACACATAGAAATGCTGATGATATTGAGTAAAAATAAAGATATTACACGACAATGTTTAATATCACCTAATTTATTAAAAAATATATATATATATAATTGTATAGAAAACTAAGAAAAATGTCAATGTTAGTATTTCATCTGAAAGGCCTACATAGGGTGATTTTTATGCTTATTTAAACTCTGTAAAAATGTTCTTAATATTTACAATCATAGTTCACTCTGTAGTCAGAAAAATAAAACCTCAAATCCCCATTCGAGTCCTACTCAGCCCCTGTCCTGGGAAGAAGGTCACAGTAGTACGCTGGGCTTGAGCCTGAAGCTTGCTGCTGGTGGTGCCCGGTGGGACTGGCCACTTCAGCCTGCCGTGCCTGCATTCTGTAGGCTGCCCTCGGGAACTATACTTCTCTGATTACAAGTCAGAACACTGGTATTAATCCTCAAGCCCTGGTTGCTCTGATTTTTGGCTTTTTTCCCTGCACATCATCACTCATTTTGAGCTTTCCCAAGATACTCTCCCCTACAAAGTGATTTTGATGTCAAGCTTCTTAAGACAAAGGTGTTTCTTGGGTTTTAGGAATTTACTTTTTTTTCTGGTTGGTTTAATAAAAGTCAGTCAACTTTCAGATCGACTTTAGGGCATTTTTATTTAAGTGCTCTTCTGTTGGGGACTTGTATACGATGGAGGTTTGCATGAGTGTATTACCAGGGGACCCACTCACATTGTTGTTTTGGAATGAATCGATTCATGAGATTGGGTGTTTAGAAGACTTTTTAAATTGTGGATGAATGAACAATGAATGAATACAGGTAGCGAACCAAAACAGTTAGAGAGTTCAACTTTCCAGACTCAGGTAGTTATGTGTGTGAGGTAAAACTATAACCCAACTTGGATTAATGTGATGCTTTGGGCAGCCTGCAGTTGATAGTTTTATATTTTCGGTTGTCAGTTATTGGTTTCTCTTTGCCTCTGGGTACTCATTCCATCATGCAAGTGATATGTCTTAAAACTTAACATGAAACCATGGAGAGAAGCAGAGGCCTGAGATTTGGAAGTTGAGGTCAAGTAAAGTAAATAGAGATGAGGGAAAGTATGCAATAATGCTGAATTTCAAATAATGTTGGAAATTGGTCAAGCCTAGCCAGTTTGACTCAATGGCATTGGCCCAAGGACTGAAGGGTTCCGGGTTTGATTCCAGTCAAGGGCGTGCACCTCGGTTGCAGCCTCAATCCACAGCCCCATCTGGGGCTTGTGCAGGAGGCGACCCATCGATGTATTGCTCTCACATTGATATTTCTCTCTCTGTGTCTCTTCCCCTTCCTTCTACTTTCTCTAAAAATCAATGAAAAAATATCCTCGGGTGAGGATTAATAACAACAACAAAAAAGAATGTAGGTGGAAGAATTAGCCATTTCATTCTGTGAGAGAAGGAGTGAAATAAAAATGGGTAAATACAGATGTGCTGAGGTTGACAGGGAGGAATTGAAGGTGCTCATGCTTGAAGGGCTGAAAGAAGTAGAAGATGAAATAACCTGGGAAGGGAGGAGGTGGGCAGGTGGGGGTGGTGACTAGAGAAGAGCAATAAAGGTTTAAAAGCAGCTGCCATGAGGTGTGAAGGGGCGTCCATAACCCAGCTCTATCTTCCTTTAGAAATAATACTACACATTATGCTCCTTTTTTTAACAGCTTCTAGAGATCCTTAAGATAAGACGAATCCATAAATATTTATTTACACAAAATACTCCGGAGACCTGCTTACTTTCTCTTCAAAGCATCCCCTGGGTGATTACTCTTTCGTTTCTCTAATTGCACACTAGAGAAAGCTGCAGTTAGTTGCAACTAGTGTTTAGGTCTCTGCACACCTGCAGACCTTGTTGATGCATGCCTGAGCCCAGAACTCCCTGCAAGTACTTGCTTTAAAGAGGAAGAGGCCATGACCTTTCAACTAATCTCGCCTTGAGTCAGTAATGTGCCCGATCCGAACATGTATCCACGCATTTAGGTAATCACAAAGCACAGCCTCCTCCATTTGCTCCAGCCACTTTTAAAGCTTTTCTGAGTCTCCCCTTTGTACATGTAGGGCTGTGCTCCTGGCACTGTGAGTAGGGCGCAGGAGTAAAGATTTTAAAAAGTTTGGCATTGTGTGGAAACCATACATTAAATCAAGGAAAATTGCCTCCTTATCATATTTCTCTCCATACAGTCATAATCTCCTTTATGAATCTCTGAAGGGCTGTCATGAGGCTTAATTTGGCTCTTAGGATATTCAGAATTGTTCCTAATACTAACAAAGGCTGCCTGTAACTTGAAACTCCCAAAGTTCAGAGAAAGGTCAGGGGCTGTTAGTTTGCCTGCTTCAGGAGGGTCAGCATTTTTGAGGACTTTTGCTTCAACTGCTGGAGTCACTATAAAAGTCCTAGCATGGCTTCTCATGAAGGTGAGTGGGTGCTGGGTATGGGACTCAAATCTGCTTCTTGCACAGGGAACACATCTCGGATGATCAGCAGTTAAGAAAATGTATGATTGAAGGTATAGAGAGAAAGACCTGTTTTAGCAGAGTTCAGGGGTCAGCAATCTGTTTCAATGACAGAATTGTTTTTAGTCTAAACATCAGTAGATATCCCAGTCTATATCTGTAAGACTTTGAGATGAAACAAGACTATCTGGTCCCTGAGTGAGACATTAGCAAGTACAAACAGTGCTTTGAATCCAAAGGGGAAGATGGAAAGGCCTTATAACCAGAGCTCTCTCTTCTTTTTCCTCGGGCTTTTACTCCTTGTTTATGTTGGTGGGTAATTATGGATTTGTGTATTTTCTTCCACCTTTGGAATGGAGGATGGTCAATGGGACTTAAAGGGTAATTATCAGGACAGATGTTTTCACCTAAATGGGAGATGAACACAATCAAGTTCTTTAATTAAAGGATGTCTATTATATGGGCAAGAATAAGAGGCAGCGCTCACCATACCAGGTAATTTGTCTTATAGCTTCAATCATAACTGGTACAACAGAGTTTCTGCGAGCTATGTTTCGTGTCATGAAAATGAATTTTCAACTCATAACTCTTTGTCATAAATTTTCCTTTAGTTAAAAATTAAAGTTTTCCACTATCTGAACCCAATGATTTACTAACTCCAATCCCCCCATACCAATGCCTGAGACTGGTGTACTGCCTCTGGAAGACCGAATCTGGGAGGGCAGTGAGCACAGCTCAGAAGCACGGGGAAGGGGGCGCATGCTGTCCTCGAGTTCTCAGAGCTCATGGGGAAACGGTGATAGTATCGATGATACTGTTTCTGTGAGTCTGACAGTTCACTGTATACCCCTTGCAAGTATCTCTATCACAAGCTGCCCTAGAACTTGAAGGTCGTTCAATTGGAAAGGGATGAAAACTCAATTGATGTGCTGGGCCTGGCCATTTGCTAAAAACCTCAAACACACAATTTGTGCAGATCCCTCACGTCTGCTCTACTGCCAGATACTGCCTTTGGGGCACTCAAGCTGTCTGTGCTGCAACGGTGGTAATTGCAGTTCCATCTGCCCTTTTGGTGTAGTGATGAGTCTTGGTGCTTCCATCATCTGCTTTCTCTGTGCTCCCTTGCCCTCTCCAGACTGCCATCCTCTGTGCCAGCAATGTGCAGCTGATCTCCACAACCCCGGGAGCATCTGCCTGAGGTGCCAGAACACCCAGTTCCTGTTGCTGGGGGACCACTGTGTTCCCGACTGCCCTTCTGGATATTACACGGAGAAAGGAGCTTGTAAAAGTAAGTAAGTGCTGGACACAGGAGCTGGTGGGGCCTGTTGAGCTTCTCTTTCGGGTAATAGCTGAGGAGACTTGGGGTGGAGGAAAGAGAGAGATAGGAGAGACAAAGAGAGAGAGAGAGAGAGAGAGAATAGGAGGGGAGGGCAGGGGTAGGGAGGGGAGCAGAGGGAGCGCAGTGATAATAAATCAGAAGAGCTAATGTTCTCAGCATTGGGGCTTTTTAAAAAATTTATCCTTATTGTTGAAGGTATTACAGATGTCCCCCTTCCCCGCCATTGACCCCCTCCTTCCCACACCCACCCCAGCATTGGGCTTTTATGAACAGTTCTTGGGATACTACTTTGGAAAGGAGTTTGGCTTCATAGGTTCTCTTTGTGTCTCTGCAGAATGTCACTCCTCCTGTAGAACCTGCCAGGGCAGAGGACCCTTCTCCTGCTCCTCATGTGACACCGGCCTCGTTCTGTCCCACCTTGGCACCTGCAGCACCACCTGCTTCCCAGGGCACTATCTCGATGACAGCCATTCTTGTCAATGTAGGTTTTAAAACATGAGTTTTCTCTCTTTTCCTTTTGCTTCGTTTTCTTACCTGTATCCTTTATTTTTATAAAAGGACGAAAATTAATCTAAAAAGGCATATGGATGCCATTAGCAGATTTAATCAGATATCACCCTAATTCGAAGTGCTGGGCTGGGCCTCTCCTCTGCCAGTACCAGATGTGTGATCTTGGGTCAGTTATTTATTTAATCTCTCTGTTCTGTAGTTATTTTATTAAAAAATAAAAAATATTAGTCTATTTCCTTTTGTTGTTTCCTTCAGCATTTGAATTACAAGGTCCTAAGCAGAGATCATTCTAGCACACAGCCAGTAACCTCAGCACTTCTCTGGATTCAATTTGTTTTTGACATGTATTTGTATTATATTGACAATATGGAGGGCTTGACATGCACAGAGTATTTAGTTTCTGCCCAAACAGTGGTTATTTTGTCTTGCATGAGAGTTAATTGTATAGATGTCTTATTTTTGAAAGAAGTCAAAATATGATTAATTACTGAGTCAGGCAAAACAAAGAGTTAGGATAAATTAGGGAAAGGGCAAATCTGAGGGAACAAATTAGGAAATCCTTCACAGATGACAGAACACTTTTAAAAATGGACTGAGGTGGCTGACTTTATTTCAATCATTGAAGTGTCATTTGCAATATATATACATATATATATATATACTTTCTCATTTGAAAATGAGAGTTAACAAATACAGTGCTGATATTTCAATTTTATGTCCTAGGAAATACAATGTTGGAGCAATTATAGAGTAGTGGTTAGGAGAGTTGGCTCAAGAGTCAGGAGTTCAAATCCTACCTACCACTTACTAGCTTTGTTACCTTGAGCAAGTAAATTAATCACTAGTTCACTCATCTCTTTCTTCACTGTCTACTATCCATGGAGTCAGTGACCTTAGAGAACTGCACCTGCTACTCCAGATGTGGTCATCCCAACATGACTGCAATAGGACTAACACCTCATAGCTTGTAGAAATGCTCCTTACCCACATCCCTCCGAAGATGGAAGCTGGGGACCTAAGGGGCTCTGGTATGTGCAGAACTGCCCTGAGTGAGACAAACACATTTGCAGATTGCCTTGGAGAAGGGTGAGGGGATCGATGAGAGAGGAAGAATGGTTCAGACAGGAATAGTGGAAGCCTGTGCTTCTCAGTGTGACACTAGTGCATCCCTCCAAATCCTCTTAACGTTTCAAGATGCTCATTGTGAATCTATAGTTTTTGGAAGTCAGTGAAGGGGCTGAGTTTTACATTGAGGTGGCAAGGTGATATGAAAGACTGCATAGAAGGATTCAAGAGCATGGGGGCAGACAGAGGCTTGAGGAAGTATTACAGGAAACTCAGCTGTGTACTGACCTGTGACCCCAGTCCAAGGAACTGGCATTTGGGCCTCTTTTTGCAGCTCCCTATCAAGTAGGGGGTTCCAGGTGACATTTAGTTTACATGTAGGCTCTTCAGCTCAAGAGTGTATTCATTTCCGTAGTAACCATATCACACTTGTAATAAGCTTTTAATCAACTAAAACTTTCAGATCCTTTTTTATAGGAATTGCTGTCTAAGGCCTTTTGCATCCTCTATTTGTGTTAATTTGTTATGGAACATAAATGTAGGGCTTATAGTTTCGTTTATTTTATCTGAAATAAAGTTTATTGCTTCAACTGGCAAAATAGGTTTGAGTTGTTATTCTTTCAGCTGGTAAAACTTAACTACTGTGTTTCCTATATAGGTATATATGGCATATTTCAATATCGTTAGCATGACATCATTGTTTTCATTAATTAACAGTTATTGATAAAAATATTGATCAAGTAAAAAATAATGACTTGGTCATATTACTCTACTAGACATTTCTTTTACCAATTACAAAGATTTCCTGATCACGTTTCAGTATGCATTTCAACCGTCTTTAAAACCACCTACAACTACTAGGCCCCTTTACTTTGTATTCACAAGTTTATCTTTGGGATCATTATCAAACACTTTGCCAAAATTAAGATGCGCCATGTGTAGAAATCCTATTAAAACAAAAAAAAGGTAAAAGTTATTGTCATGTAAGTTTCCAACATTTAAAATATTCTTTTCTAACTATTCCCAAATTATCTGAAACTCCCATCTAGAATTTTTATGGGACCTTTCATTGCAAATCTACATACTCTAATGAATATGTTATATCATTGCTTTTTCTTCTAGGTAAAACAAGAGGTTTTCTTTCTTTTTATTTCACAGGGAGGTGATTTTCCTGCAGTGTGCCTCATGCTTTGATACCCCATAGATTTAAAACTCCCATGATCACTCTGTAGACTTTTCCTGTGACCTATACTTAGAGAAGATTTCAGAATGAGGCAGAGATGCTAGTGCTTGAGGGTATATAATTAAAATATCTGGCTTCTTTCATTTGTGTAACAAGTGTTTACTAAACACCTACAAGATTATAGATAACCAGTTAGGTGCTGGGATTCTTGCAAGGAACAAAGCAAACCTGGCCTTTACTTTTATGACGCTTTTAGCTTAAAGGATACAGATGTTAAATAATCACTTAAATGAAAATGGTTATATGTGGCGTGAAAGAAATGTATGGAGTGTTATAGAAACAGTAACTGGGAGACCTAGTCTAGACTGGAGAATCAGGGAAGGCCTTCTTGAAGAAGAGCCTGGAGAATGAGTACAAGTTAAAGACAAAAGACTTGGAGATTATATTGAGAGGATTCAAATATGTGAGTTAAAATTTATAGGTGAGACAAACAAAGGGAATGATGGAGGAGCAATATTTGTAGAAATGAAAGCTGTAAATTAATTTTTCAGGATTCAGGAAAAATATAAATGTATACATGAAATTGACCTCTGGAGCTTGAACAATATGAATGAAAATATTACTCTGGTGGAAACATGGAAAATAGATCGCAAAGGGGTCAGATTAGATTTAGGGAAACTAATTAGGAGACTATGGTAGCAGTCCAGCAGGAGATGATGATGGCTGGATCTATTGGTGGCATGTGTGGATATAGAGAAAAGCAAAAAGTTCTGAGAATTACATAGGAGAGTTCCAATAAATAGGATCCAGTGAGTGATTGGGAGTGAGGAAAAGGGGCTGTCAAAATAGACTCCAAGGTTTCTAGCATGAATAGTTGAGTAGATGGAGAAATGCCAGTTGCTCAGTTAGGGAAGATGGGAGTATGATCAGATTTAGGAATCATCCCTCAATGCCTAAATTAAGCAAATGGTTGCTAAGAATCACAACAGGGCAAATCAATAAGCCAGGCCACCTTTAAGTCCATTGTATCTTAAAGTTGATGCCCAATTTTAATCTTGTCATCACATAAAATCTGAATCTATGTCATTCACTAAGGGGGCTTGATTCCTTAAGAAGTAAGGTTCAAATAAAACTCTGGACTATCTATCATTTCAGAGATCTCGGGCTAAGTATAAATTCTATTGCTGAATCACAAGGCAATTTGAATGTGGGATTTCCATTCGTGGGTTTATAATTTATCTTTTCTGGAAAATAAGATCATCTTTTCTTAATGTTGGAAAATAAGACTAACATTCTCTGTTTCTGTTGATCACAGGGGAGGGCTATGAGCCATAATTAAGGAACAGGTTGGAGCTGGGCTTTGTTTCTTTGCAGCATCTGTCTAGGTTTGATCAGTATGTCAGTATTTGCAATTGTAATCATCTGGTCATTTTCTTTTCCTATCTGCTCAGCATGCAACCCGCACTGTGGAAGCTGTGATTCACAGGCCAGCTGTACCTCCTGCCGCGATCCAAACAAGGTCCTGCTCTTTGGGGATTGTCAGAATGAGAACTGTGCCCCACAGTACTATCTTGACTTCTCCACCAAGACATGCAAAGGTGAAGCTCGTCCTGAATTGTACAGTTCTTTTACCAGTGATGCCCCTTTACTATAGATGTTCATCCCCCACCTTGGGAAAATACTGTCATCATGCATTTAGACTTTCTCTGATGATAGCAAGAGTCATTATGTATGTATGTATTCATGTATTCACTCATTAATTTATGTATTAAAGGTTCAAGCAGGGAGATGAAAAATATTTATTAGGTTAAACAAATATTTTTGAGCACCTACTATGTACCAGCCATTGTGTAAGTTAATAGTAACGAGACCAGGGGTGGCAAACTGAAAACCCTCTGGTTGTATTTGGCCCACCGAATCTTCCAGTGTTTCAAAATGTTTAATATTTGCCTTTTAAAAATCAGAAAACATACCATACAAAAATTGAGATTTTTCTAAGTCAGAAGATCTGGCAAAACTGGATTTGCATTCCCAGAATGCGACAGGAGGTTGGCATGAGTAGCTTTTGTCTCTGTTGGATAGAGCATGATCTCCGAAGGTCACCACCGTCCTCATTGTTCCCTATTCCATCACACCAGGCCTATTTAAAAGATTTACACTACCTTCCTGGGCCCCATAGGCACTTGCATTTACAACTCTAGAATGCTAGACTCTATGCTTAATGCAGACAGGAGTTGTATCTGATTTGTTCATCTCTGCTTAACATACTGAAATGAGTGAAGACACAGTCCCTGTCCTCGAGGAGTTTATAATGTCAAAAACCAATTGCCTTTTTCTTTGTTCTCCGGTGGTTGGAATTCTAGGGGATTTTGCTCTTTGAATGGCAGTGCTCAGCCAGAGGAAAAGCAGAGTTCAAGGGTGATTTTCCTTGCTCTTGTTCTTTCCCTTCTCCATTCCTCCATTCCACATTTCCCTCTTATCTCCAGTTCTACCAGGGAAGCTAGGGCTCAGATATGGAGGTCAAACGTCTGTCCGGTAAACTTGGGATGCTTGAAGCCTTTGCAACATTGCACACTATCCATTCCAGGAAATTCTCCTTGGTTGTCAACTTAGGTGGTCTGCTGTGCTCGAGACCAAAGAAGCTTTTCTGTTTCTTCCCTCCTAACCAGTGGTTGTTAGTTTGCGGTGAAAAACAAGATTATCACAAATCCTCCCTGTTGTAAATGATTTCGTAACCATGCTGGCAGTTTTCAAGGCTCTATGTTAGTCATTTTCCCTCAGGACTGATTCAGCCAAATAAATGAGTGAGATTAACTTTATAAATCTTCTTGGAAGCACATGTACTGTCTTGCACGTTTACCTGCTTCCTTGGGACTTAGAAATATTGCATCAAAGAAGAGGAAAAGTGACTAATGAGCGGTTTTCCCAGCTTCTTCTCAGGGAGGGGAGGTGGGCTGAGGCAGCACTGAGTGGAGATATTTCTCCAAGATAAACAGTTCAGCAGCAAACCTTTAGGAAGCTGCTACCATATGTCAGGCACTATACTGCGTTCTTTACATTCATTATTTTAGTCTTCACAGTAGCCTGATGCAATAGGTATGATTCTTTTTTTCCAGTTAAAATATATTAAAATTTATTTCAAAATGCATACAATATTATTCTGTTACACTGATTTGGCTTAAGCTCCAAAAATGCTCAAATATTCCTGTTGAAATTAGAATAGTTCGATTGTAGAGAAGAAGCATCAGACATTTTGAGTCTATAAGTACTCTTCAAGGATGAGGATTTCCATATTTAGAGAACATCATGTCCCTAATTATTTATTGTGGCTCAAGTCTAATTCACCCATGCTATATTTTAGTTCTGCTCAAATATTTCTAGAATTCCAAAGTATCTCTAGCACCAGTTCCCTGACAAAGTTAGCTGTTTAAATTAAGCCAAATATTTTTCCATACCCTGGATGAGATAGATGATAAAAATGCAAGCACACACTCACACAAAAAACACACACAAAAACAAACTATTTTTTGCACCGTTAATAGTTCCTTTTTCATAAATGTTATTTTAAGTATCTGAGCACCTTACCCACAACAATGTATTTATACCCCACAAATCTTCCCATGCAGAGATTTTGCATACTACTAAATCTCCATCTGAGGGCTACAACCCATTCTAATTCTATAGCACCAGTTCCCTGACAAAGTTAGCTGTTTAAATTAAACCAAATATTTTTTCATACCTTGGATGAGATAGATGATAAAAATGCAAACACACACTCACACAAAAAACACACACACAAACAAAGAAACTATTTTTTGCACTGTTAATAGTTCCTTTTTTATAAATATTATTTTAAGTATCTGAGCACCTTACTCGCAACAATGTATTATACCCCACAAATCTTCTCATGCAGAGATTTTGCATACTACTAAATCCCCATCTGAGGGCTACAATCGATTCTAACTCTACTATAGACACTAGTTATAATTAAAGTATCAATAGGTATGATTCTTATTTCTGTTTTACAGACAAGGATACAGGCTTAAAACGTTTAAGGGAGGCATGTGAGATATGCAGATAAAAAGCAGCAAAGCCACAACTTGCATAAAGACTTACCTAACTTCAAAACCAAGCCCTTAACCATGCTGCTGTCCCATCTCTCATGCATGAAGGACATACCTTATTAGCAAGCACTTTGTTTTCAAACAAGAGTTTTCTGACTGTATCTGAACTGCCTCGGCCATTAAAACAATAGCAACGACAGCTATAGTAATCACAGTAACAAAGCAATAGCAGCAGCAACATGTTTTTCTTGCCTCAACCTCTGAGATTGACTGTAGTTCTGATGTCAAGCCTGATCACCTGTTTCTTTTATTTCTTTAAATATGTTTTTATTGACTTCAGAGAGGAAGGGAAGGGAGAGAGAGATAGAAACATCAATGATGAGAGAAGCATTGATCCGCTGCCTCCTGCACACCCTCTACTGGGGATGGAGCCCACCATCTGGCCCTGTGCGCTGACCAGGAATCGAACCATGACCTCCTGGTTCATAGATCGACGCTCACTCAACCACTGAGCCATGCCGACTGGGCCACCTGTGTTTCTAACAACCCCACTGGATTATTTGGGCCACATCTCGGGCTGGGACCCACTAGAACATAAGGTCCTTGAGGGCAGGGTCTACACCTCTCACTTTACACCCTCGCTCAGTGCTGAGTATCCTGCAGGTGCTGGCTGAGTGGATGAACCTGTAAATGAATCGGTTCTGCTCTACGTGAGATTGTCTGTTCCTTCAGTAAGCCTTTTATTCTGGACAGGTCCTTCATGCCCTGTCTAACTCTACCATTGTTGGTTCTTTCTGTCCTGTTGGTCAGCACCTGATTTTTGAGAAGTAGAGAGTTGTGGGCTGATCATGGAGATAGCAGATGCATTCTTAGTTGACTCTCTGACATCCTTTCTCTCTCAAGCATTTGGAGGGGGTCTGCAAATTGGCCATTCCCTACAGCAGTCTTTGCATGAAGATGTGTGACTCAGGGATAAAGAACTGGGGGCTTGTGGAATAAGATCGAGTTGACTTGGCTCCTCAGCAGCCCTACTGACAAACAGGCTCAGGAGCAGGAGTGATCCATGTACACGCTCATGTCTAACATCATTAGGAAACACTAAACCTCAGAGAAGTGCCCGGGCTACTATCAGTAGAGTCGCTAGAGCTCACTTGTCTGACATCTCTTACGTGGGACTCACTTTCCCCCTTGCAGCTGCAGGCAGTATCCTCATAAATTAGGTGCGGAAAGAAAGGAAGCTGGTCTAACGTGGCCTTTCTTTCTAGAGTGTGATTGGAGTTGCAATGCGTGCAGCGGGCCTCTGAGGACAGACTGCCTGCAGTGCATGGATGGCTACGTTCTCCAGGACAGCACCTGCGTGGAGCAGTGCGCACCATCATTCTACCGGGACTCGGGCCTCTGCAAGGGTAAGTGTCTGGAGCCCCTGCTCTGTGCTCATCCAAGCTTCAGCCTCTTCTCGTTGTGCTGTTCTGAGAAGGACCCTGTGGCTGGTTCCCATCCTGGCTTTGTGTCTAATTTCTGGTTTCTTTTCTGAGAACTTTTCTTTGGTATAATGAAAATGTCTTTTTCCTTTCTCTGGTGCCCAAATACATTTCCTAAAATTTGAGGGCACTGTGGAAATAATGGGAATGTATGGCCATGGAACAGGTATGTTTGGGCCATTACTTTTGGGTTTCTTTAAAAATTGAACAGGCCTGCACTCCAGATGGAAAGGTCTGTGTCCTCTGGTCCCTTGAGTACATGGACAGACCTCATTATTCACCATCTGTTTCCCACAGCCCTCCATACAGCTTATATCTCACCATCACCTTTCTCTGGTCCAGGACCCCGTCAGCCTCAATTTAACTCCACAAGATCTTCAGACCTTGAAATGCCCACCCAAAGTGCCCAGAAAACATTCTTGGGAGCATTGTTGAGAGACTCTGATAACTGACTGGGTGAGTCAGGAAAAGATTGACATTTCAGCAAAAATGGTACAGAGAGCCAAGGACTAGTTAATAACAATAACGGCTAATACCTGTTCATTTCTAGTTTGCCTAGTATTTTCCATTATTTAATTTGATCTTCACCCAGGGAGCTAAGGGGATAGTATGTCCACTCCCATTTTGTAGGAGAGACCACTGAGGCTCAGAGAAGTGGAGTAACTAGTTCTGTCCTCCAGCTGGTAAGTATGACAGTCTCAACCAGGAGCCCGACTCCTTGCTCCTGTCTGCAGCTTTGCCCAGCCACAAGGTTATATCGCTCATTGCTGTCTAACACTGCCTCACTGTCAGGACCAGGAGCCCCTGGGAAAGCCATACACATTCCTGTCAACTTGACTTGTCTTTCAGGCTGTGACAGCCACTGTCTCCAGTGCCAAGGTCCCCAGGAGTGTACCCGCTGTGAGGAACCATTTCTCCTCTTGGGAGCCCAGTGTGTCCAGGAATGTGGGAAGGGATACTTTGCAGATCATGCCAGTCACAAATGTGCAGGTAACTTGGAAACCAGGCTGAATTCTCTAGAAAAACGTAAAGGAGCAAGCTATTCAGGTGTGCTGGTCCTCAGGTAACCAAGGAGAATTGGAATCAGAAGTAGCATGAAAACCCAGGGAGCTTGGCCTAAGCAATTGATGACTTCCCATGCACTCCGCCAATTGCTGGTTAAATGGAATATAGAAGAGCAGGCCAATAATTCTCTTGCACAAATCAATATTGTCCCTAACAGTCTTTATGGAAATGAGGCCAATATTTTATGGAATGTAAAGCTTACGTATACCCATTAAGAGTGGATCAGCCCTGTAGATATGAGCATAGAATTTTCAGTGTGTAGACTAAATAACCAGTGATCCTGATAGTTGCCATAATATCCTTGAAGAGTAGAATTTCTGGAGATACGTTAGTGAGACACATTAATCTTTTATTATGAAACTAAAGTTAAGCCCAGAGTCTAAATTACCTTGTCTATTGAGTTATTGAGGAGAGTTTCCTTAGTGTGTTCTCATCATTTCTGTCAAAACTTAGTACTGTTTGCCCCACTTTAATGAACACCTGACATTTAATAGTAATGCCATTACCCAGGCTTAGCATTTTATACTTCACCAAATTTCCTTCATCAGCATTGTATCATTTGATATTTACAATGGCCTGGTAAAATATGGCAGGCACTATGAATCCTGTTTTGCAAGTGAAAAAAACAACAACAACAACACACACACACACACACACACACACAGGAAAATCAAAGAGGCTAAGAGTATTAAACAGGAGGGCAACATAAAATAAAATATTAAACCCAAGTTGTTTTGTTCTAATCCAGTGCCTTTTAAACTGTACTGTGCTGCATTTCTCTAACAAAATCTTATTTACCGAAGCAGAAAAATAATTCTAGATTATTAACTTGACCCAAAGAAATCATCTATGGTCCTTTAAATAGCTTGATCACCTGTTGCATTTAAAATAATAATAACTAAAAAAAATAGGAGAGTAGCAGTGATAGTTGTAGGGCGATTGAGCCCTTTTGTGTGCCAGGCACTGTTCTACTCACGACGTACATAGCACACGTATTCCTCCCAACAATCATTTGTATTAGGTGCTATCAGTTTCCCCATTTTTTGAAAAAGAAACTTGCACCACAGATTGTTAGAGGAACTTACCCATGTTTGGCAGCTGGTAAGTGGTAGCGGAGGAACGGTACCCAGAAAAGGCCTATGCTCTTAATCACTATAAACTGCCTCTCTTACAAGTCAATATGGTTAACTTCTAAACAATTCATTTATGTGAAACATTTTCAGATCACAGTGTATAAGGCAAGAGTGCTCCTCCCTATCACTTCCCTTCCGAGGGTTGATCAGCTCTCTGTGAAATTCTGTAAGAGACTGTTGGAATTCTCTTTTGCTGCAGTTGGCGGCCATGTGTGCTTGTGCTCTCACTCTTCTTTGCTTTACCCTGGTGGCCCTGGCTGGGTGCCCGTGCCTTTGTTGTGCATCATTTAGTGTGTCCTCTCTTCAATAGCCTGCCCTCGGAGGTGCTTGCAGTGCAGCCACAGAAGCCGGTGTCACCGCTGTGACCATGGGTTCTCTCTGAAAAGTGGCCTTTGCGTTTCCAACTGTGTTCCTGGCTTCTCTGCCCACTCATCTAACGAAACATGTGCTGGTAAGTACTTCTCCACTGGTGGCTGATGAGTTCACCTGCAGTTTCTACATGCAGAGGCTGTGTGTGCACATGCAGTGGACTCATGTGGTATAAAACGCAGGATTCCCATTCCTGGGGAAAACACCGGTGCCGCTAGGAATAAGGAAATCTTTATAGAATGTGAGAGCTTGGGAAAACTCAACTTCTAAACTTTTTAGAGAAGATAAAGAAGCAATCTTTTTAAAAAGTGAACTGTGCCCTTGCCGGTTGCTCGGTGGCTAGAGCGTTGCCTTGCAGACCAAGATCCTGGGTTTGATTCCTGGTCCAGGGCATGTACTTTAGTTGCGTGTGTGGTAGGCAACCAGTTGATGTGTCTCTCACATTCATATTTCTCTCTCTCTCTCCCTTCCACTCTCTCTAAAAATCAATGGAAAAATATCCTCGGGTGAGGATAAATAAATAAATAGAAAGTCAATTGTCAGATCAGAAATTTGGCATAAAACTTACTTATGTTCTTGAATTACAACTATGTTGCAGAAAATTACATATATACTTATATAGATATAATTTATTTATATTTATATAAACTTGTAGAGTGATAATGCCAGGATGCAATGGTGCATCCTTTGTGCACATGCTGGAGATAACTTATAAGTAAATAATGAATAGTGTGAGGAGCTTGCCCCATTAGGTTCATACATTTGAAGCAAATAGATTTCAAGCCATATTGTTTGCCATTAAGAATGACCTCCTGTTTTTTAATTTTTTTCTCCAGTTGCTGTTCAGATTGAGCTTGTTTCTCTGCCTTATCTTCTAACTCACTAATTCGGTCCTCTGCTTCTTCTAGTCTGCTGTTGAAACTTTCCATGGTGTTTTTGATTGTAGCTATATCACTTTTCATTTCTTCCTGATTCTTGCATAGGTTGTTGATTTTCTCATCCATCCAGTTAAAAATATATATTTTTTAAAAAAAGAATGAGGTAACAAGTTAAAAGGGTGGAGCTAGTCTTGTCCAAAATATCAATGAACACTTTATATAACAAAGAGAAGCAAATTTAAATTGTCTTAATTTTCAACCTCAAAAGTTTTAGAGGGGAATAAAATTTGGGAGTTCTGTTAGAGCTGAGCATTCCTTGGCTTTGGGTATCCTTTATCAATAACAGGAGGCATACTTTAATGCATGCAGTCAGTCATATTTCCCATCTCTGTATTTCTGACCTCTAAAGATATTAAAACTTCACATGAGAAAAAGTATCTTTGTCTTATTTTATTGGGATCCTTCTAGAAACAACAAGTACTTGAGAGTCAGCTTGTTCCTCTTAGGATGTAATACTAGTCAATGTGCGAATGTGAATTACTCTCACCTTCGTTAGTAATCTTACAAAGAAGAAGTCCCCCTGAAAGTTGGCATCGCTAACTGTCCTGTCTGGCCTACCTTCAAGTCCAGGCAAAACAACTCGCAGGAGACAGAATGGTCAGAAATCCTAATTCATCCATCGGATGTTTCCTGTGGACAAAGATTGTAAAACTTTTAAACAAAGTGTGTATATTTCACATGAATTCTGAATATAAGCCATTGATAATCCTACTTCAATGGAGATTAACTGGTACTATTCTAGCAGTGGTATTAAACACTTACCTCTTTTCTTGCCCTTGGTGGGTCTGATGGCCAGATATGACAGATGTCTTAGGATTGTGGTTCTCAACCCTGGAGCCTATTGGGATCGATTGCCTGGGAGTTTGTAAAATCATGCAGGGCCCACCCCAGAACCTGTAAGTCAAGATCTCTGGTGGTGGAGCTCAAGTATCAGTATTGTTTTAAAGATCCCTATGTGATTCTTTACTGCTATTATTATTGAATATAATTCCCATACCATAAAATTCGCCCTTTAAAGTATACAATGCAGCGATATTTCATATATTTTTAGTATATTCACAAAGTTATGCATCCATCACCACTATCTAATTCCAAGACACTTTACTTACCCTAAAGAGAAATTCAGTAACAATTAGGAGTCTTCCCCCATCACTCCCTCACCACAGCCGCTGGCTACCACTGATCTACTTTCTGTCTGTACGAATTTGCCTATTTTGGACATTTCACATAAATGGAGTCATACAATATGTGGCCTTTAATGTCTGGCTTCTTCCACTTGGCATAACGTTTTCAAAGTTTCTCCATTTGTAACATGTATCAGTATGTCATTTCTTTTTTTATGCTTGAATAATATTCCATTGTGTGGATATACCACCTTTTTATTCCTTCATCAGTTGAACATTTGGCTTGTTTCCACTTTTTACCTATTATGAATAATACTGCTATGAACATTTGTGTAGAAGTTTTTGTGTGGATATATGTTTTTAAGTCTCTTGAGGATATGTCCAAGAGCAAAATTGGTGGGTCATATGATAGTAGCTCTATATTTAATTATCTGAGGAACTACAAAACTGTTTTCCCAAGTAGCTACACTGCTTTACATTCCTACCAGCAATATATGAGGGTTCTAATTTCTCCACATCCTCAGGAACAGGTTTTACCATCATTCCTAGTGGGTGTGAAGTGGCATCATTTTGTGGTTTTAATTCGCATTTTCCTGATTGTTAATGATGTTGAGCACCTTTTCATTGTACTCATTGGCCTTTTTATACCTTCTTTGGGGAAATGCTTATTCAAATTCTTTGCTTATTTTAAAATTGGGTTGTCTTTACTGCATTGGAAGAGTCCTTTATATATTCTGGATTCAAGTTCAGTTTCAGGGATATCTGACTTGTAAATATTTTATCTCATTCTGTGGGCTATCTTTTCACTTTCTTGCTGGTGTCCTGATGAAGCACAACATTTTTTTTTTAGTTTAATGATGTCTAATATATCTATTTTTTTCTTTTGTCACATGTGCTTTCTGTGTTATAGCTAAGAAAGCATTGCCTAATTCAAGTTCACAAAGATTTACTCCTTATTTTCTTCTAGGAGTTTTATAGTTTAACACAGGGATGGGGAACCTGTTTTCTGCCAAGGGCCATTTGGATATTTATATCATCATTCGTGGGCCATACAAAATTATCAACTTAAAAATTAGCCTGCGATATTTGGTCAAACATTTAATTAACTCACCCCTAATGCCTAGGCAGGGCCAGGCCAAATGATTTCTTATTTGGTCCTCGGGCTGGACATTCCCCACCCCTGTAAAAGAGCCTGTGTTCTTTCCCTGTGCATCCACAGTGAGAACCACTGGATTAGAAGGAAGCTTATGGTGGACAGTAGCCTAGAGCCTCATCTTTGTAGTTCTCTGAATGAACATTGCAAGCCTATTTCTTTAAATACACACACACCCCTAATTTGTGAATTACCAAGCCTGACCTTTGGATCCATGTTTTCCAGGCAGAACACACACTCCTGGTCTTCATGTGAATGGTTCTCTCACCCTGGCCATTGGTTTAATGAAGCCACTGGATTTTTCCCTCCTGAACGTCCAAGACCAGGATGGCAGGGTCGAAGACCTCCTGTTCCATGTTGTGAGCACGCCCACCAACGGGCAGCTAGTGCTCTCGAGGAATGGGAAAGAGGTGCAACTCGACAAGGCTGGCCATTTTAGCTGGAAGGATGTGAATGAGAAAAAAGTGCGCTTTGTGCACAGCAAAGAAAAGCCCAGGTGACTCCGTGTTCCATTGTTTTCCTCCTGCCTCCTTTCCACCAGCGCTTTGCACCTCCCTCATCCCCCCAAACTCCCCTTTTCTCCACAGTTATCCCCTTCTCCTCTGAGAAAGACCCATACTCCACAAGTGCCAAATGCTTTCAGCTGCCTGTCATCATTTCCCTGTAATTGCTCAGAGAGTGTGCTTCTGTTAGAGGCATTTTCATTTTATCACATAATTATGGGTAATTCTCTGATGTGACAGGAAAGATCCTGGTACAATTACCCAGCTTTCTGGCCCAGCAGAAACAAAACTAGTTATACACCCAGATGCTCCAGCTGCTTCTTCAACATTATTGTAATATACTGGGAGGGGGGAGTGGCTGGAGGATAGAGTGCATGCTTTTCAAGGTGTTGTATGGGTCTTAGAATTTCAGAGTTGGAAGGAAACAAAGAGTCACAGTTTACTTTCTATTATCCACTTTATGGGATTAATTGTGGTTAATATTTAAGCCTGATCCAGTTTTCCTCTGATGTCTAGCATACTTCTGGCTGTCTTCCCCGCCCCAGCTGACATATGCTTCAGGAATGCAATTGAATGTTAACACTAACCCAAGCAAATATAGCCATGTAATTAGCAGAGTAATTCCACTAAGCAGAAATCAGAGAATGCACCCCAAAGATTAGCCTCTTGGATTATCCTTCACCCTGCTCTGCTTCGTTAGTGCAGGAAATTCAGACTAGTTTATTTGTAAACAAGGAGTTGATACCCAGGGAATAGTGATAAGGAAACAGTGAATATTTTCTACTGTCACCACTAAACTTGAGATTTTGTTTAAGGTTTGGGCTAGGACATAGGTGGGGAGAAAAGCAAATGGCACTTTCTCCACTTGCAGTTGAGAGCTGGTGAGCAAAGAAACTCTTACAGAAATAAGAGCAAGTAACATTCACTGAACACTAGCTATTAGCCAGGCACTGTGTTAACTACTTTATGTAAATTCTGTATATTTGTATTCCCAGTCTCCAGGCCTTCAGAGTATAAAGTAACCTTACCCAAGGCCTTGCATCCTATGATGCACAGCTCAGACTCCAACCCAAGGCTTTCTGATTCCACAGCCCATGCCTTTAGCCACTATGATTTCTGTCTTAATAATAGTAGGAATAATGGGCATGCTTCCATCTCCGCAGGCATGCAGAAGTATTGCTATAAACGGTGCTTAAAACTCTAGTACTTGATGCTATAGAATCACCCGTCAAACTCATGCTCCATCTCCTGCATTCCTTTTGCTGCAAGTATAGTTAAATGTTTGCATATCTCATACACACACACACACACACACACACACACACCTGTAGTTGTTTGTCTTGGAATCACTTGTGAAATGTGTATAAAGTACTTTAAGCTTCAAAGACAACCAAAGTGAAAAACCTCTTGTTTCTCTAAGCTTACCTTTTTAATCTCTCATCATCTATTTCCTCACAGAGTCAGCTTTGTACCCATAAACAGGACAAAGAATGGCAACTATTTTTAGGAAATTTTTAGCACCTTTTTGGGGTACACATTTAACATTGGATTTTCTTTATCTAAAAATTTAAACGAAAGAAAGAATAAGAGGAATAGTAAAAGAAACAGGCTTGGCAGAAACTCATGAAAAAAGGAAATGGTATGTCTCCGAATGATACAAGAACAAAAGACACAACCTGCTACACAGGTTTGTGGTTTTGCCCCCCCCCCCCGTGCAAACACTGACCCTGATTCTTTAGGACCGGAATTCTTTAGGATTGCATTCCTCTAGGGTTGGAATGCTCCTGTGGAGTACAAGACAGATTGTAAATATAGTCATAGGAGACAAGATAAGCTCCATTGCTGAGATGCTGAGCACAGTTATTGGAAGCTCACTGCCAACAAAAAATCATTTTCCCCCAGTAGGTTGGGAGTAACTAGCCCATCATTTGTATTCTCTTGAAAGCTGTAAGTGGGGATGGAGAGGAGCAGGATTTAAATGGGGCAGAAAATGAAGGGAAAAATAAAATTGGAGGGAATACAGCAAACTTTTTTAAATTAAGTTTTCTGAGGTACAGTTTGCATTTAATAAAATTTCCTATTTTAAATTACTGTTCTATGAGTGTTAACAAATGTATACTGTCTTTCAGTCTTGAGAACACAACCACATTCAAGGCATAAAACCCCCAAAACTCCATTTACAGTCACTACCTTCCCCAGTTCCTGGTAAACACTGATCTGTTTTCACCCTTGTAGTTTTGCCCTTTCTGAAATGTCATGTGAATGGAATCAGCAAGTATGGAATCTTTTGTTTCTGGCTTTTGCCGTAATGCTTTTGAGATCCATCCACATTCTTTCATGTATTGGTAGTTAATTCCAAGAATACCTTTTAAAGAACTTTGAAAACAGTGGTCCCACCATAGACCAGAATTCAAACCCTCTCATATACATTAATTATGTCTTATCAGGCCACCGTGAGTTCTGTGCTTGGTTTGGCTTGAAGCGGGCAACTCCTACCTTTCCTTCTAGTAGTCTCTGAAGCTGTTGAAACAACACTCTTTATGAGAAGTACAAACCACAACAAAGAGTGAGCCTTATTTTGTTTTCTTAATTAGGATTCTTTGGTTGTAAGTAAAGGAAGTCAACTTGAACTAGATTAAGGAAATAGTAAGGTGTGTTGTAACATTGCAGGTGTGGCCTAGATCTCAAACACATCAAGGGCAATGGGCCCCAGGGCCAGCCTGGAAGCTAGAACCAGGACCAGGAAGCAGGACTCGGTTCTTTCTCTTGTCTCTGTGTCTTGGCTCATAGGCTTCATTGACCTCTCTCCTACAAACCGGCTTTCTCCACATCCTCATCCACACTATGGTTTCCCAATAGTCAATAATCAGACATCCTTCCCTAGTCAAGTCTACATTAAATGTTGCATGTGTGTGGCTGGACAGATAGAGTTATGTAATGAAAGCATTGCAAATATTGTTATTTGGGACCCACTCATATGAATTGGGTAGGACTTGGCAAGAGGGTTTGCAGGGAATAGGGACTCATTGAGATCTACTCAAAGGTTTTGAAAGATTCCTTTTTCATTCTTTAGTTTTATTTACCATTAGCCTACAATATATTACTAACCTTTCTTGGCCCAAAAACTGATTTTCATCCTTTTATAGATTCAATTTAGAAAAATAGGGAAAAATTATATAATTGTTACAATGAGATCTAAGAACACACAATAGTTTTGTCTGCATTTCACTAGGTTCATATTTATCTGGTCATTTTTATTTATAGTATGAATGTTATATTACTATAGTGGTTTGATTCAAATTCATCCATGCACATATCCTGGAAATGTTTTTAATCATTGTCAATCTAATGACTAATTTAATGGTTGCATTTTCTCATTTCTTCTTTGGAATTTCTTTTAGGAAAGGTTACTTTTCCCTGAAAATTAGTGACCAGCAGTTCTTCTCTGAGCCACAGCTGATCAATATACAGGCATTTTCAACACAGGTAATAAAAATGCCACACTATTAATAATTTTATGTGTCTACCAATTCTCAAGCACCAATAAAGATTTCTTGTAGTTGTAGATAAATGAATGAGCTGAATTAATCTTGTCTCAGTTTTCTCCTGAAATAATTTTTTAATGCTTCTAGGCAATAACAATAGCAGCAACCATTACTAATACATCTGCAATACTCTTTGTAGTGTTTCTCATTTAATCCTCATGCCATCCCCATGAGGTATTATTATCCCCAATTTACAAGTGAGAACTCTAAGTCACAGGGAGCTTAAGTAACTTGTTTATGGGGATACACCTAATCAATAGAGAGCCAAGATCTGTGCTCATTAACTCTGAATGCATATTCTTTGTTCTTGATCATTAGATTATGGTGCCATCTTTTGCTATACTGAATAGGAAACTAGCCCATCATAATAATTTGAAGTGGTTCTAGTTCTTAAGACTTTCCTTATTCTTAGATGAGTTAGTTTTGTAAATGTTTCTTTCTCATGGGTATGGGATTATGTTGGCTACTTTTGCCTCGGCCTGCGGACTGAGGGGTCCCGGGTTCGCATCATAATAATTTGAAGTGGTTCTAGTTCTTAAGACTTTCCTTATTCTTAGATGAGTTAGTTTTGTAAATGTTTCTTTCTCATGGGTATGGGATTATGTTGGCTACTTTTGCCTATCTACTATTCAGCCAGACTGCATTTATCTTAGTTGGCAGTAGTTAGATGATCTTATTAAGGATATTCTTAAATGTTGTGCCTGTGGGTCATCAGCCAAGCACTGGTCGGAGGAAATCATGGTAGCTGTTGTAAAACTCAGTGTGATGATTCTTCTCTTCTCATCACTCATCTCTGTCAAGTTGTACTTATGTGTGCAGAATACATATAGTGGTAGAAACTCTGAGTAATTGGGCTTAAGAATTTGAACATCTGAAATGTGCAAAGAGAGCAGGAAGATAGATATACTCTTAAGTTGTGAATGGCAAGAGAAAGGGACATCATGGGGAGCCAAGGCTACCTAAATATCCAGATCTCAGGAGTGTATTAGACATGATTCAAGGAAGGACATGAGGTCATTGTTTTTAAACTGATATTTTTATATCTTTGGTCCAAAAATGAAAGGACCATAGACTGTGAACCAGAAGCGGCTGCCAAATGATATGAGCAGCCCAGCTCAGCTCTTCTTGATGGCATTCTCACTTCAGGGATGACTGAAATTAAGGAATGATTAGAAATTGGTCCTAAATTAATTTGATCTCAGAGTTGAGCTAAGAGTATGAATTTTGTTTTAATTGTAGCTAAAATGTGATCTCTGTAAATATGGGCCAGAGGGTGACATCAAGCCTCAGGACTTATTGACTTAGATGTTTTTCAGTACTTAAGCTTAGGAGTTTTGTTTTGTTCTTTTTGTTTGTGTGATATAGTTACGCTAAACATGTGAATAAAAGGCCTAGTGTAGGTGTAAGCAAGTGGCTTTCTCACTGAGATGGTGAGTTCTGATGATTCCCTGATATTTGTTGTTTTCCTGAAATCAAGTGAGTAGATCGTGAGGGCACGTTTTTATTTTATTTATGAGAAATTTTTATCATTTTAACTTTTCAAAAATGGGATTTTAGAAATGAATTTTAACTTATTTTTGTTCCTTTACATTTCTGTGATATTTGAACATGGTCTTGAGGCTCCATGGCCTTTTCTCATGTAAGTTAAGTCAGTCTTTTCCATTTATGGATTTTGATATCACCTTTGACTTCTCTCTTTAGAATCCAAGAGGCCTTTCATTCCCATGTGTAGAATCACAACTTTGAGTTTTCACTTGGGAATTCTCAGTAGCTATTTTCTAGTTTCCCATTATGTGATTATTATAATCATGCATTCATTAGACATTACTCTAATAGATATTGAAATTCCCAGGAGGTCAGGAGGGCTAGTTTTAAAAGAAAGCCATTTGGATTAAAGAAGGCAATGTGCTGAGAAAAGTCCTAGATGGTTCAACTTCAGAGGATATAAAAAACTGAGAGAATGTTTTTTTTGGCTTCTGGCCTTGATATATATTTTTTTTCAGGGATTTTTTCTATTACGGTTCATTAACTTTTATCTTTGTGAAGGAACATTTTATCTGCTTACTCAAGTTGGTAAGAGCACACCTGATAATCCTAAGGAAACATAGTAAAATTTGCTATATGAGCAGTGCCACTTGAATTAACCAGGTGCTTGCCTTACTCAGATCAGGATCTTGTCAGGATTTATAACCTGAGCTGGGTTGGGTCCCTTCAAGATATGAATGAAACAGCTTGAAGAAAATTACTGGGAGGGACCAGAAATAGCATGAATTCAGAATGCAAAATTATCTTACTCAAAGTCAGCATGCTGCAACATGGACTGGAATGAAGTGCTCAACTGCCAACACAAATGCAAAAATTCCATATGTCTTTTAGCATCTCTTGGATGCAGACAACTGACCGGGTTGCCTGACCCTGATCTGATCACAGTTACAGTGAAGGGGATGTGGTATAACTCAAGACAGCAGAGACTTCAAAGATTTAGAAGCAAGCAGTTCTCCTTAGTGGCCTCTGATGAATACTGTAGTCCTGAAGTGGCTAGAGATGCCTCCAGAATCAGAGATGTGAACCTTATTTGCTGTGATTCCTATGACCAACCCTATCTTTGACAAATACTGTGAATATGCAATAGTTTGGCACTTTGCTAGGACATCTAAAGTTCTGTAAAAAGCATCAAAATATCAATTAGGTTGCACACAACTGATATCTAGCCCACTGGGTGGTCCTCTCTTTTCCTGCTCAATGTTTTCTTTCTCTTCTTCTCCTTCATTCCACAGCCCCCCTATGTACTGAGAAATGAGGCTCTCCACATTAGGAGAGGAGAGAGGGGAACCATCACCACCCAGCTGCTTGACATCCGAGATGATGACAATCCACAGGATGTGATAGTTGAAGTGCTGGATCCTCCACTTCATGGCCAATTGCTTCAAACACTTCAGTCCTCTGCAACCCCTGTCTATCAGTTCCGGCTGGATGAAGTCTCCAGGGGCCTTCTCTACTACGCTCACGATGGTTTGGATAGCACATCTGATGTTGCAGTCTTGCAAGCCAATGATGGATACTCTTTCCAAAATATACTGTTCCACGTGAAGATTGTACCCAAGGTACGTGTCATTCCCAAAGGTACCATTTCCTTTCTCCTAGATGTTAAGTTTTGTTGATGATATCATTTTTTAATTTCATAAAGATATGGGTGGTTATTTATTTCATTTGTTAAGCACCTATTATGGGGATACTTAGGACATTCAAAGATGAAGAGAACATATTACCCAATCCCAGGAGCAGTATATATTTTGTTAGGAGCACCTTTGATTTGAAAAACCTGGCCCCATTCTCTCTACAAAACGTAAACTTTTAAATCTTTATGTTGACTTGCTTCCATAAAAGTGCTTCATTGTCCACGGATCCTTTTGTCTCCTGCCTAAGCATGATCATAATCGAATGCACCCCTGTTCTTGTCTGCTCTTCTAAAACAGTTCATGAAATATGTGAAGCTCATAGTCCAGGTCTCATAATGCATCAAAAAGGATGAGTTCAGCTATTCTGTTAGCCCACAGAAGCAGGAGTGGGAACTCTTTCTTAGTTATGATAGGAATCATTGGCCTATGGGGTAGAAGCAGTGTTTCTCAGCCTGAGTCATTCCTGTGCTATTTCTGTATGTTTCTGCCATATGTGAAAGCACCTGCCCTGTTATTTACTTTGAATCAACTTCCTATTTTACTGTGCCCTCATCCTAATAAACAATAGTTGTGAAATCATGGGCTTAATGTACAATTATACTTTTTTCTATAATGTTAAAATTAATATGTAACCATTTTATAAAATTTCATTCATGTCTTTCATAAAATACTAGAGGCCTGGTGCACGAAATTCATGCACTCGGGCGGGGGGGAGGGGTGGTCCTCAGCCTGGCCTGCTCCCTCTCACAGTCTGGGACCCCTCGGTGGATGTCCGCCTGCTGGCCTAGGGCCGCTGAGCAGGCCTACGCTGGCAAGGCTTCCACCACCACCACTGCACTCAACGGCCGTGAGCCAGGCTGACTGCTCCTTAGTGCTGCCTCGGAGGTGGGAGAGGCTCCTGCCACTACTGCTGTGCTCGCCAGCTGTGAGCCCAGCTTCTGGCTGAGCAGTGCTCCCCCGGTGGGAGCACACTGACCACCAGGGGGTAGCTCCTGCATTGAGCGTCTGCCCCCTGGTGGTCAGTGCTTGTCATAGCGGCCAGTCGTTTCACCATTTGGTCGATTTGCATATTAGGGTTTTATTATATAGGATTCTTGGGATAGCTATCATATTTTAGGGAAATAGTGAGCTAAATCTAAGAGATCTATTGAAAAATATTTTCTAAACCATTTATTACTTGATGATACTTCATTAGAAGCTATTTTCTCTTATAAAAAGAATGGCCCTTTCCATAATGGTAGACTGAGATACATAACTTTTTGAAACTTTTCATTCCAAATATTGGTACCTAATGAAAGGTCATTAGTGATCAGCTAAGGAGATTGATCACTTGTCACTTTCTCACCAGTGATCACTCAAAATTTGTGATTGATCCTCATGAAGGTGAATATCTGAATCTAAGATTGTCTGCTCTCTAGTTTCTCAGGCTCTTGTCTCATTTTCAGATGCTGAAAACAGGGATGGTGAGATAGATGGGAGTAACTGAAGGCTGATTATGAGACAGAGTTGGCAGATAGCCACCTTGTAGCTAATCCTAATTATCACCCTCTCACAATCGCCCTGGGAAATGAGGTTTAGTTCTGAAGAGATGAAGTCTATACAGACACAGAAAGTTTCCTTTCTTTCTTTTGTGGTTTCTTTTCAAAGATTGTTACAAGACTTCAGTGCAACCCTAGCAGCTGCCTTCCTTATCGTGGCTTCAGTCTCCATGTGTGGAGCTCAGTTCAGTGTCCTGCACAGTAATTTGTGTGCAAGGTTGAAGTCCTAAGGTTGAAGGGTATTTCTAGGATTTTTGCTGCTTTCAGTATACAAAAAAAAGAAAGAAAGAAAAATAGAGTTTTACTGTATAAGTAAGGCATAAGCACAGAATTTGAGAATCCTTGTGGTGTTATATTGAGAGTCATGTTGCAATTTATGGTGTCTATCCCTCCTTCCCCTGCCATCTCTCATCCCCTGTCATGCTGTGCTTACCTGTCCATCAGGTGAACTAGTGGTTTATAGGCCAATGAATTGGGGTAATGAAACCAGTGGCCAGAGCCCCAACATTCATCTGGATGTACTACTAATAAATTTGCTTCTGTAATACTGATAATGTTTTATAAACATATACTACAGGTTTTGAAGGAATTCAAAGTATTTTTCCTCTTATTTATTCTACCAATCTTTACAATATCTTAGTAAAGAAGATTAGAATAAAACTTATATGACCTTATTTCTTATAAAGGAAATTTTACTATGGGTGGTAGATGTTTTTGTTTGTTTTGTTTTTTAATCTTTATTGGGCACTAATGCTTAATGTAAATTATTTCATTTTATCTTCATAATCATTTTAGGATGTTTGTGCAATTATTATGTCTAATCTTTCAAAAGAGGAAACTAAAATGGAAGTTTGAACATGTTTAGAGGCTTAAAACATTGTTCATAAATGCATTTAGCGCTGGAACTGAGAATTCAATTCAAGTGCGTTCCAGCTCCTCACACTTAACCTCATGGGTCTTTTCATTCTAGTCCATCTTTTTCAATATTTTGGTCATATATTTTCTTATCCCCTTAATGGACTGAATGGATACAGTAAGTTAGTCATTTTCTCAATGTCCTATTCAAGCAGTCTAGGCCTGAAACCTCCTGAAATCTTCCCTCTGGGCTCAGCACATCTTGTTACAAGTGAAGCTATTTGTAACCATAAGTCTACTTATGGAGCCCACGAAGAAAAAAATTGCCCAACTGTTAATAGTTTCCAGTAGATGTGAGGTCAGACATGAGTGATTTCCATCTGATAGCTATTTCTGAAAATGGACATCCAAGTCCTTACCCTGAGGCTACCTGTGTGTTAAATTTGGAGTGCGGCCAGTTACTGGGCTGATGTCTAGCTGGTGGCTTAAATGGAATGGCCAAGGGATTTAGGTCTAATTCCTAGTGAATGGATATACAAATTAATCCTGGTGTTGTTCAACAGAAAACGTAACCTGGTAAGATTGATGGAAAGGAAGAAGAGGTAGAAAAAGGAAGCTTTGTGAGAGCAGAAACTATTTCAGTCTGACTCTCTTGAGCCAGGTAAAACGTAGAAGTTTAGTAGGTTTTTATTGGATAGGTAGATAGATGGATGGAGTGCCTGTGTCCTGCCTTTGAATGGATCTCTTGCACCAGATGAGAAGCCTTCAGAGCATCTCTGCTGGTGCTGGGGTAGCCCGTTTGGGACTGAGGATGGGCACTGTTGGTTCCACTCTTGTTTCTCGAGTTCTACATCACTTCCCAAGATTATGTTTTTATGCTTGGCCTGGCAGGGAGTAAACTTGACTGTCACCTTCCAGGCCTTTTTATTGAGTGGTTGAGGAGGGAACAGACTCAGGACTGGTGCTGAAACATGTTCTGTTGAAGGGAGGAGGCAAAAGAAATAAAAAAGATTAAGAAGTAATAAAGAATGCTGTGCACAGCAGGCTTTCATTAATTGGGTGGATTAGCAAAACCAAGTCTGCTAGATGTACTATTCTAAAGCAGTTCAGCTTTTAATAAGTAAAAGTGTGGTGGGCAGGGAAAAGTCAAGCTTATTGGCGAATTACTCTCCACCGCTGGGCTTTCAAAGAATTACCTTCCTTTTTATTAATTAAGGCATCTCTGAAAATCGTGTGTCTTTTTCCACATTGGCAATAAATCTGATGATCCTTCTGACCTCATTTGTTGTTGTTTGAACAGTTATTTTCTGCAACTGGGTAATGCTTTGATGTTAAAAGCCCCCGAGTGTCATGCTTATGAACCGAAAGGAAAATTCAATTATTGAGAGTCCGTTCTGGCTGTCTGACCTTGGAAAGGCTCCTGTGCAGCTAAAAGCCTTGCTATGCTTTCCCTCAATTTTCGTTATTTTTAAAAATCTTTATTGTTAAAAGTTTTACATATGACCTGTTTTCCCCCCATTGAACCCTTCTTCAATTTTCTTTAAAGCTCTCCTCCCAATGGTTGTCTTGCAGGAATACAGTTTGATAATTAGGATGTTTGTGAGAATCATAAATATCAATGGCACAAAAAATGTTTATTTTTCTCAAGAAGAGTCTATGTTGTAAATAAATCCTTATCACATGTTAGGGTTTCACCTTTTTTGGACTTGCTTAAGTTGTTCAATGTATTGTCTTTAAGATGTATCACTCAAAGTATACATTCAAAAAATCTTTGTTGATTCCAAAAAAAAAACCTGTTTGTTTGTTTATAAAGCAGTTAAATCTACATGAAGAGAAGGTTCTATATTCTTGACCTGAGGGAGCAAAGCTCTTCATACACCACATTGAGAAACAC
>NW_005353789.1:4741017-4747598 GCF_000412655.1 Myotis brandtii | reverse complement strand
CATCTCTTGGATGCAGACAACTGACCGGGTTGCCTGACCCTGATCTGATCACAGTTACAGTGAAGGGGATGTGGTATAACTCAAGACAGCAGAGACTTCAAAGATTTAGAAGCAAGCAGTTCTCCTTAGTGGCCTCTGATGAATACTGTAGTCCTGAAGTGGCTAGAGATGCCTCCAGAATCAGAGATGTGAACCTTATTTGCTGTGATTCCTATGACCAACCCTATCTTTGACAAATACTGTGAATATGCAATAGTTTGGCACTTTGCTAGGACATCTAAAGTTCTGTAAAAAGCATCAAAATATCAATTAGGTTGCACACAACTGATATCTAGCCCACTGGGTGGTCCTCTCTTTTCCTGCTCAATGTTTTCTTTCTCTTCTTCTCCTTCATTCCACAGCCCCCCTATGTACTGAGAAATGAGGCTCTCCACATTAGCAGAGGAGAGAGGGGAACCATCACCACCCAGCTGCTTGACATCCGAGATGATGACAATCCACAGGATGTGATAGTTGAAGTGCTGGATCCTCCACTTCATGGCCAATTGCTTCAAACACTTCAGTCCTCTGCAACCCCTGTCTATCAGTTCCGGCTGGATGAAGTCTCCAGGGGCCTTCTCTACTACGCTCACGATGGTTTGGATAGCACATCTGATGTTGCAGTCTTGCAAGCCAATGATGGATACTCTTTCCAAAATATACTGTTCCACGTGAAGATTGTGCCCAAGGTACGTGTCATTCCCAAAGATACAATTTCCTTTCTCCTAGATGTTAAGTTTTGTTGATGATATCATTTTTTAATTTCATAAAGATATGGGTGGTTATTTATTTCATTTGTTAAGCACCTATTATGGGGATACTTAGGACATTCAAAGATGAAGAGAACATATTACCCAATCCCAGGAGCAGTATATATTTTGTTAGGAGCACCTTTGATTTGAAAAACCTGGCCCCATTCTCTCTACAAAAGGTAAACTTTTAAATCTTTATGTTGACTTGCTTCCATAAAAGTGCTTCATTGTCCACGGATCCTTTTGTCTCCTGCCTAAGCATGATCATAATCGAATGCACCCCTGTTCTTGTCTGCTCTTCTAAAACAGTTCGTGAAATATGTGAAGCTCATAGTCCAGGTCTCATAATGCATCAAAAAGGATGAGTTCAGCTATTCTGTTAGCCCACAGAAGCAGGAGTGGGAACTCTTTCTTAGTTATGATAGGAATCATTGGCCTATGGGGTAGAAGCAGTGTTTCTCAGCCTGAGTCATTCCTGTGCTATTTCTGCATGTTTCTGCCATATGTGAAAGCACCTGCCCTGTTATTTACTTTGAATCAACTTCCTATTTTACTGTGCCCTCATCCTAATAAACAATAGTTGTGAAATCATGGGCTTAATGTACAATTATACTTTTTTCTATAATGTTAAAATTAATATGTAACCATTTTATAAAATTTCATTCATGTCTTTCATAAAATACTAGAGGCCTGGTGCACGAAATTCATGCACTCGGGCGGGGGGGAGGGGTGGTCCTCAGCCTGGCCTGCTCCCTCTCACAGTCTGGGACCCCTCGGTGGATGTCCGCCTGCTGGCCTAGGGCCGCTGAGCAGGCCTACGCTGGCAAGGCTTCCACCACCACCACTGCACTCAACGGCCGTGAGCCAGGCTGACTGCTCCTTAGTGCTGCCTCGGAGGTGGGAGAGGCTCCTGCCACTACTGCTGTGCTCGCCAGCTGTGAGCCCAGCTTCTGGCTGAGCAGTGCTCCCCCGGTGGGAGCACACTGACCACCAGGGGGTAGCTCCTGCATTGAGCGTCTGCCCCCTGGTGGTCAGTGCTTGTCATAGCGGCCAGTCGTTTCACCATTTGGTCGATTTGCATATTAGGGTTTTATTATATAGGATTCTTGGGATAGCTATCATATTTTAGGGAAATAGTGAGCTAAATCTAAGAGATCTATTGAAAAATATTTTCTAAACCATTTATTACTTGATGATACTTCATTAGAAGCTATTTTCTCTTATAAAAAGAATGGCCCTTTCCATAATGGTAGACTGAGATACATAACTTTTTGAAACTTTTCATTCCAAATATTGGTACCTAATGAAAGGTCATTAGTGATCAGCTAAGGAGATTGATCACTTGTCACTTTCTCACCAGTGATCACTCAAAATTTGTGATTGATCCTCATGAAGGTGAATATCTGAATCTAAGATTGTCTGCTCTCTAGTTTCTCAGGCTCTTGTCTCATTTTCAGATGCTGAAAACAGGGATGGTGAGATAGATGGGAGTAACTGAAGGCTGATTATGAGACAGAGTTGGCAGATAGCCACCTTGTAGCTAATCCTAATTATCACCCTCTCACAATCGCCCTGGGAAATGAGGTTTAGTTCTGAAGAGATGAAGTCTATACAGACACAGAAAGTTTCCTTTCTTTCTTTTGTGGTTTCTTTTCAAAGATTGTTACAAGACTTCAGTGCAACCCTAGCAGCTGCCTTCCTTATTGTGGCTTCAGTCTCCATGTGTGGAGCTCAGTTCAGTGTCCTGCACAGTAATTTGTGTGCAAGGTTGAAGTCCTAAGGTTGAAGGGTATTTCTAGGATTTTTGCTGCTTTCAGTATACAAAAAAAAGAAAGAAAGAAAAATAGAGTTTTACTATATAAGTAAGGCATAAGCACAGAACTTGAGAATCCTTGTGGTGTTATATTGAGAGTCATGTTGCAATTTATGGTGTCTATCCCTCCTTCCCCTGCCATCTCTCATCCCCTGTCATGCTGTGCTTACCTGTCCATCAGGTGAACTAGTGGTTTATAGGCCAATGAATTGGGGTAATGAAACCAGTGGCCAGAGCCCCAACATTCATCTGGATGTACTACTAATAAATTTGCTTCTGTAATACTGATAATGTTTTATAAACATATACTACAGGTTTTGAAGGAATTCAAAGTATTTTTCCTCTTATTTATTCTACCAATCTTTACAATATCTTAGTAAAGAAGATTAGAATAAAACTTATATGACCTTATTTCTTATAAAGGAAATTTTACTATGGGTGGTAGATGTTTTTGTTTGTTTTGTTTTTTAATCTTTATTGGGCACTAATGCTTAATGTAAATTATTTCATTTTATCTTCATAATCATTTTAGGATGTTTGTGCAATTATTATGTCTAATCTTTCAAAAGAGGAAACTAAAATGGAAGTTTGAACATGTTTAGAGGCTTAAAACATTGTTCATAAATGCATTTAGCGCTGGAACTGAGAATTCAATTCAAGTGCGTTCCAGCTCCTCACACTTAACCTCATGGGTCTTTTCATTCTAGTCCATCTTTTTCAATATTTTGGTCATATATTTTCTTATCCCCTTAATGGACTGAATGGATACAGTAAGTTAGTCATTTTCTCAATGTCCTATTCAAGCAGTCTAGGCCTGAAACCTCCTGAAATCTTCCCTCTGGGCTCAGCACATCTTGTTACAAGTGAAGCTATTTGTAACCATAAGTCTACTTATGGAGCCCACGAAGAAAAAAATTGCCCAACTGTTAATAGTTTCCAGTAGATGTGAGGTCAGACATGAGTGATTTCCATCTGATAGCTATTTCTGAAAATGGGTATCCAAGTCCTTACCCTGAGGCTACCTGTGTGTTAAATTTGGAGTGCGGCCAGTTACTGGGCTGATGTCTAGCTGGTGGCTTAAATGGAATGGCCAAGGGATTTAGGTCTAATTCCTAGTGAATGGATATACAAATTAATCCTGGTGTTGTTCAACAGAAAACGTAACCTGGTAAGATTGATGGAAAGGAAGAAGAGGTAGAAAAAGGAAGCTTTGTGAGAGCAGAAACTATTTCAGTCTGACTCTCTTGAGCCAGGTAAAACGTAGAAGTTTAGTAGGTTTTTATTGGATAGGTAGATAGATGGATGGAGTGCCTGTGTCCTGCCTTTGAATGGATCTCTTGCACCAGATGAGAAGCCTTCAGAGCATCTCTGCTGGTGCTGGGGTAGCCCGTTTGGGACTGAGGATGGGCACTGTTGGTTCCACTCTTGTTTCTCGAGTTCTACATCACTTCCCAAGATTATGTTTTTATGCTTGGCCTGGCAGGGAGTAAACTTGACTGTCACCTTCCAGGCCTTTTTATTGAGTGGTTGAGGAGGGAACAGACTCAGGACTGGTGCTGAAACATGTTCTGTTGAAGGGAGGAGGCAAAAGAAATAAAAAAGATTAAGAAGTAATAAAGAATGCTGTGCTGTACAGGCTTTCATTAATTGGGTGGATTAGCAAAACCAAGTCTGCTAGATGTACTATTCTAAAGCAGTTCAGCTTTTAATAAGGGCTAAAAGTGTGGGCAGGGAAAAGTCAAGCTTATTGGCGAATTACTCTCCACCGCTGGGCTTTCAAAGAATTACCTTCCTTTTTATTAATTAAGGCATCTCTGAAAATCGTGTGTTTTTTTCCACATTGGCAATAAATCTGATGATCCTTCTGACCTCATTTGTTGTTGTTTGAACAGTTATTTTCTGCAACTGGGTACTTTGATGTTGTTAAAAGCCCCCGAGTGTCATGCTTATGAACCGAAAGGAAAATTCAATTATTGAGAGTCCGTTCTGGCTGTCTGACCTTGGAAAGGCTCCTGTGCAGCTAAAAGCCCTGCTGTGCTTTCCCTCAATTTTCTTTATTTTTAAAAATCTTTATTGTTAAAAGTATTACATATGACCCATTTCCCCCCCCCCCCATTGACCCCTTCTTCAATTTTCTTTAAAGCTCTCCTCCCATTGGTTGTCTTGCAGGGATACAGTTTGATAATTAGGATGTTTGTGAGAATTATAAATATCAATGGCACAAAAAAATGTTTATTTTTCTCAAGAAGAGTCTATGTCATAAATAAATCCTTATCACATGTTAGGGTTTCACCTTTTTTGGACTTGCTTAAGTTGTTCAATGTAGTGTCTTTAAGATGTATCGCTCAAAGTATACATTCAAAAAATCTTTGTTGATTCCAAAAAAAAATTATTTGTTTGTTTGTTTATAAAGCAGTTAAATCTACATGAAGAGAAGGTTCTTGACCTGAGGGAGCAAAGCTTCTTCATACACACATTGAGAAACACCAAAACAGTCCAATTATCTTTCCATTATTCTTCATCTTGGTAAATAGCATCAAAGTTTCACCTTACATGCGCCACCCTGCACGATCCTTCCCTAAAATCTATAAGATTAAGGGATGGAAGGGTGGGTGGGAAGAGATTTACCAAAGAGCTTAATATGGGTATACGCATAACTCCTGGACATAGATAATAGTGTAAAGACCTTGGTGGGGGGAGGTGGAGGGGAGAAAGGGTCAGTGGGGAAAAAAGGGGGAACCTCTGTAATACTTTCAACAATAAAGATACATTTAAAAAGTAAAATAAAAGCTATGGTATAAATGAGCCTTTGCAAATTAAAGTTTATTTATAGGATAAATAAAACGATAGTGTTGACATTGACATAGATTATATCCAATTATAGTCATTTTCTGTTTAAGTTTAAAATTTTTTATCTTAAATATTTTGGCCTGGAGTTGAGGTACACTATCATTTGAGCTCATCATTTTGTCCCAAGCTTTAATTTAGAAGTGGGGAGGATTTCATTGTATTTGTGGGATTATTATAATTTGGTTTACAACATTAATATTTTTATTTGTAATACAATAAACAATAGCAAAACTTTATTACCAGCATTTCTGTATGCCTTCTGTCCTGTGAAATGAACTTTTTAATTTAAAGCACTGTTTTAATTATGCCCCCTTAATCTGTTGTTGGGATTTCATTGCCTTATAATGTGATACCCTGAAGGATATATAAAACATCACTAGGCAGAAGATTAGTCAATTGATATTAAGGCTGATTTCTTGAATTTACAGGGATATATGCACCATTGTGCCGAAGGAAAAAAAAAACCTACAAGGAGGTAAAGAAATTGTAAATGTCAGACCCATTGGGGCAATTTTTGGCTTTTAGACACTTTGGCTATAGAAAAATAGTGTATATAGCTTGCCATTCATCTCTTCTTAAATCTTTCCTGCACCATCTCCCAAAAGAAAACAACTGAAAAACCATCTTCATCATAATGAATAGGAAGAATTATCCTTTTCCTTAGATAGTTTTCTGTTTCTTCTTTAAGTACTATAAACAAATAATTAAGAAACAGAGGAATATGTATTATCCTGTCTAATAAAAGAGTAATATGCAAATTAACCATCACTTTGCGATAAAGATGGCGGCGCCCACAGCCAATAAGGAGGGGATATGCAAATTGACGTGACAAAGATGGAGGAGCCGGCCAGATCCACGAAGCCATGGAGCCAGCCAGAGCAGGTGGGAGGCTTGGCTTCCTGGATCACCCCAGTGACTCAGGAAGCCAAGCCGGGCTCCATGGCCACCACCCAGACAAAGCCATAGTGGCAGGGCTGAGGCAGAAGCAGTTAGGGGCAATCAGGCCAGGAGGGAAGGGCAGTTGGGGGTGATCAAGCTGGCAGTGGGGGAACTTGGGGGCGAGCAGGCCAGCAGGGGGGACCAGTTGGGGGTGAGCAGACCAGCGGGGGGGCAGTTGGGGGGCAGCA
>NW_005353789.1:4735075-4740952 GCF_000412655.1 Myotis brandtii | reverse complement strand
GGGGGTGAGCAGGCTGGCAGGCAGATTGGTTAGGGGCGATCAGGCAGGCCGGCAGGTGAGCGGTTAGGAGCCAGCAGTCCCGGACTGCGAGAGGGATGTCCAACTGCCGGTTTAGGCCCAATCCCCCAAGGAGTTCCAGATTGGAGAGGGTGCAGGCCGGGCTGAGGGACACCCCCCCACCACGTGCACGAATTTCATGCACCTGGCTACTAGTCCTGTTATAAACATAACCATACTAAATGCCTGCCTGTGCATTTTTTGGAAAATCATTCCAGACCCATCATGAGCTCTACCCTAGACCATGTGTCTCACATGACTCCATATCTGATTGGGATCTTGTTAAAATGCATGTGGAAATGCATCCAACTAAAAAGCTGCACAGCAAAGGAAACAATCTACAAGATGAAAAGGCAACTTCTGGAATGGGAGAAAATATTTGAAACCATATATCTGATAAGAGATTAATATCTAAAATATAGAAGGAACTCAAACAGCTCAATAGCGACGAAGCAACTTGATTAAAAATGGATTAGAGACTTGCATAGATATTTCTCAGAAGAAGACATACAGTAGCCAACAGGTACATGAAAAGGTGCTCAATGTCACTAATCACCAGAGAAATACAAATCAAAGCCATGATGAGATATCACTTCACACTTGTTAGAATGGCTATTACTAAAAAGACAAAAGGTAACAAGTGTTGGTGAGGGTGTGGTGAAAAGAGAACCTTTATACGCCATTGGTGGGAATGTAAACTGAGGTAGCCACTTTGAAAAACAGTAAGGAGATTTCTAAAATAGTTAAAAATTGAATTACCATATAATCCAGCATTCCCACTTCTGGGTGTTTATCCAATCAAAATGAAATCAGAGTCTTGAAGAGGTATCTGCACTCCCATGTTAATCGAAACATTATTCACAATAGCCAAGATATGGAAGCAATCTAAGTGTCCTTCAGTGGATAAATGGATAAAGAAAATGTGGTCCGTATGCACAATGGAATGTTGTTCAGCCTTAAAAGGGAAGGAAATCCTGCCATTTGTGACAGCATGGATGAGCCCGAAGGACATTGTCCTAAGTAAAATAAGCCAGATACAGAAAGACACATACTACATGATCTCACTTAAATTTGGAATCTCAAAAACTTAAACTCATAAAAGCAGAGTAGAATGGTAGTTTCTGGGGGTTGGGGAAATGGAGAGATGTTGGTCAAAGGATACAAAGGTTCAGTTATAAGGGATGAATAGCTTCTAGAGATCTAATGTACAGCATGGAAACTATCCTATATAATAAAAGTGTAGTATGCAAATTGTCCCCTCCACCGGAGTTCTTCCGGGAGTTTGACCAGGGGGCGGGCTGGCCGGGGGAAGGGAGGGAGTACCCGGCCAGCACCCAGCAGCCGCTAAGGACCCTACCAGTGCACAAATTTCGTGCACTGGGCCTCTGGTACTTAATAAAAACGTATTTTATACTTGAAATTTGGTAAGAGAGTGATCATGTTTTTAGCACACCAAAAAAGTCATAGCTATGTGAGGTATACATACATACATCAAAACATCACATTGTATTCCTTAAATATACAGTGGGGCCTTGACTTACGAGTGTCCCGACTAACGAGTTTTTCGAGATACGAGCTCCGTCTCTCGGCCGATTTTTTGCTTTGAGTTGCGAGCTAAAATTTGGTTTACGAGCCAGCTTCAGACACCCCACCGCTAGTTGGCGCAGCGAACATCACAGTGAACGCCACAACATCAGCCCAGCATCACGTGTCTCACTCTTTCACTTTTTGATTTGACATACGAGTAATTTGAGTTACGAGCTCCGTCACGGAACGAATTAAACTCGTAAGTCAAGGCCCCACTGTATACAGTTTTTATTGGTCAAGTATACTTTAATACAGCTGATGAACAAAACTAAAATGCAGATTCTAATTCAGAAGGTCTGATGCAGAAGTCTGGGGTAGGTGCCTGAGATTCTTAACTACTAATGCACTTTTAGACGTCGCTGATCTCTGAACGCCAACTTGCAAGGAGTACTGTCTCCTAAAAATGTCCTCACACAGGAATTGTAGGGGATTGTGCTGATAAAGTATAGTCAAGTAAGAGAGGTGTCTGGGACATGCATTCGAGTCCCAGTGCTTACTTGCTTGGAATATGAAAAGCCACATTGCCTTGTCAGTCCAAGATTGTGGTCTTTGGTGTATGGCTGATCTCTGTAACCATAGTCAAAGTTGACGAGGCTTTTTAGCAGTTGAGACACCTGGGTCCAAGTGTATTATGTTTTGCAAAATTCTGCTAGAGTTAACAAGGCCTTTCCCTCCAGAGTTCTGGTAGAGGACATGCCAGGTTCTTGACACACGGTGATATTTTTGTAAATAATATTCTATATCAATTGTGAAAGGAGAAAGCTCTCCGGGATTTTGCTCTCAGGCATTCGTCACAATAGAAGGTGCCCTGGCTGTTGTTCTCCTGGGCGCTGTTTGACTCAGTTTCCTGGTGAAAATATCTGTGACCTCTCCTGACAGGGGCAAGTGCTCTCCTGTCAGGTGACTGGAAAGAGTATGTTGTCTTCTGTTCTGAATGCTCCCTCCTGGGAGTGCTGTTTACTCTGTTCTCTTTGTTAGCATTTTTGAAAGTAATAACAATAATTTAGAAAAACACCTGTTCAGAAATGCCATATTTTAAAATATCAGATTTACTGACTTTTAAAGTATGTAAACAGACTGAAAACTGAACACGAGCCGCCTCACTAATCTCATCCGCGGAAAGTGTCAATTAGGAGGCTTTGGAAGAGGTGCGCTCCTTGCCAATCGAAGTGGCAGTGTTGTTGACGACACTGGCTTTCGAAATTACAATGGTCCCTTCTCGGGAGTGCAGTTAGGGTGACTCCTTCCAGTCAGCTATTCCCAGCTATTGTTTCTGAGGCTTCGCTTTCAGTCATCCAGGCCTGTCAGTTTGGCCTCTGTGGTGTTTCTGGGATCTGTTTTTAACTATCCATTCCCACTGCAACTACCTTCTCATCCTCTCTCACCTGAGCCCTGGTAAGAATGTGTCAAAGGGTTTCCATAGCTCCAGATCACCCCAACTCCAGTCCCTTCCATCGCTTGCTGCTGGAGGCTTTCCACAACCCAGATCTGATCATTCCATTTCCTTCCTCGAGACTCGTGCTGACTTTACAGGGCCTGCAGTGTAAATTGAGTCTTTTAACAGCTTTTGCCTTCTACCAGCCAACAAGAGTCATTCTTCTTTTTTTTTTTCAACCTTTTTAAAAAAAATGTATTATGTATTGGTTTCGCGTACCGCTTAGTGGTCAGACAATCATATACTTTATATCATGTTCCCTTTGATAGTTCCAGTACCCCAACTGGTACCATACATAGTTATTATAATACTAGAGGCTCTGTGCACGAATTCATGCACCATGGGGTCTCTCGGCCTGGCCTGCAGGATCGGGCTGAAACCAGCTCTCCAACATCCCCCAAGGGGTCCCAGATTGTGAGAGGGTGCAGGCCAGGCCGAGAGACCCCACTGGTGCATGATCAGGGCCAGGAGAGACACAGGAGGTTGGCCAGCCAGGGAGGGACCACAGGAGGGCTCCAGCGCGTGTCTGGCCCATCTTGCTCAGTCCCAGTTGGCCGGATGCCAGCAGCAAGCTAACGTACTGATCGGAGCGTTTGCCTCCTGGTGGTCAGTGCATGTCATAGGGAGTGGTTGAGTGGCCTTAGTATATCATTAACATATTACACTTTGATTGATTGAATGGACGACCAGACAGTTAGAATATTAGGCTTTTATTATATAGAATTATCAACTCTATTTCCTATGCTTTACTTACTTTCCCATGACTATTTTATAACCACCAGTTTTTATTTCTTTTTAAAATATTTTTATTGAATTTTAGAGCAAGGAAGGAAAGGAGAGGGAGAGAGAGAAAAAAACATTGTGGCTCAGTGGTTGAGCATCAATCCATGAACCTGGAGGTCATGGTTTGATTCCCAGTCAGGGCACATGCCGAGTTGCAGACTTGATCCCTAGTGTAGGATGTGCAGGAGGCAGCCAATCAATGATCCTCTCTCATCATTGATGTTTCTATCTCTCTCCCTCTTCATTCCTTTCTGAAATCAATAAAAAAAAATTTTTTTTAAAGAAACATCTATGTGAAAAAGAAAAATTGATTGATTGCCTTCCTTATTCACTCATAGCATTCTGCTTAAGCTTCTTATTGAGCATCACTTGTGATGCATCCTAATTATTCATGTCTCCCCCACCAGACTGTCAGTTCTGAAACTGAAGTCGTATTTCAGCCATCCTTATGTACCTTAGCCCTCTAGCAAAAGAGCTGAACGAATAGTTCTTGAATTTGGATGGATAGGGAGAATGGAAGGACAGGTAGATGGACAAATGATAGAAAGCAATGAAGAGACTTAGTCTTCCTGAAAGAAATAAGTTATTTTCTCATGATAAATTAAAAGAAAATGCAAGAAAAATACATATATGTGTATACACGTATATATATATATATATATATATATATGTATGTATATATATGTATATGTATGTATATCTACACATAGTGTACACACATATACAGTTGACCCTTAATGTGGAGCTGGGGTGCTGACCACCTGACAATCAAAACTTCGTGAATTACTTAATTCAGCCCTTTGCATAGGGGTTCCTGACCTTGGTTGCAGATTCCTAACTGTCAAGGTGACCCTTGAACAACACAGTTTGAACTGCACCAGTCAATGATAGCACAGGTCAATTGTAAAAACAAAACCATTTATCAGTGGACTCATGCAGTTCAAACCTGTGTTGTTCGAACAACTGTAGTTCATAGTGTGACTCTAAAGCCATGACTCTCTCTTACTAGACAATCATTAGCAGCAGTGGTACCTGATAACATGTTTTTAAGGACTGATATTTTCTTATTTTGCTTGGACCTAATTCTGTACTCTCTCCTTATTCTAGAATGACAAAGGTCTTCGGCTTGTGGCCAATTCAATGGTGTGGGTTCCGGAAGGGGGAATGCTGCAGATTACCAACAGGATCTTACAGGCCGAAGCCCCAGGTGCCAGAGCCTCAGAAATCATCTACAAAATTATGCAGGACCACCCCCAATTTGGTAACTGCTCTTTCCTTTGCCATGATGTCATCACTGTGCTCAGTAGTCTTAGACTTGCTTTTGTAAGATGCCATACAGCAAGGCTGTGACTTCAATGAACTTGACTTTCTAATACCTCCCACTTCCCCTTTAAAAACAGGATAATCAAAGGAACCACCACACTGTACATATGTTATATACTAGGTAGTATACTCAGTAATATAAACATCTATATATAAAGAGCCAGGGTCTCTCACATCCAAAATGACCAGAGGGACGACCGAATGCCAGGCTGCACTCGAGGCAGGCTCTGGTGGGTGGGGACTGGTGAGTGGGCTGAATTGCTCTCCTGGGTTCTGGCCACCTGTGGTAGAAGTAAGTCCTGGGTCCTGGAGCAGTGGTGGGGCAGGGGGAATTTCGTGGAGCGTGGCAGGGTGGAGGAGCATCATGGAGCAGTGGTGGGGTGAGGGGAGCCTCTCGGGGCAGTGGCAGGGCAGGAGGAGCCTCTTGAAGCAGTTGAGGGGCCATGACCATTGTGGAGTGTCCCAGGGTGGGGAGCTTCACGTAGTGTTGCAGGGCGGCAGAGGCCACGTGACTGAGGCCAGACTAGGCCTAGGGACCCTAACTGCACACAATTTCGTGTGCGCTGGGCCTCTAGTCTATATCCTATCTAATAATAGACAAACATGGTAATTAACCATACCTCTGCTACACTTCCCATTGGCTAATCAGGGCGATATGCAAATTAACTGTCAACAAAGATGGCGGCCGGCAG
>NW_005353789.1:4590146-4734103 GCF_000412655.1 Myotis brandtii | reverse complement strand
GAGTGCACAAATTTTTGTGCACTGGGCCTCTGGTAAATATAATGAGCCAGGGTTCATAACGACCGAAGGCTCAACCTAACACTGGAAGTCAGTGCTGGGTTGCTGTGGTGACCCAGCACTGACTTCTGAGGGGCTGCAGATTAGGCCTGGAGAGAGGCCTGCAGAGAGAGAGGCAGGGTCTGATCTGCAGCCTCAATGGAAGCTGTTGATCAGCCATTGCCTCTCTCTTTCTCTTGGGGCTTTACCAGCAGCCATGACTCTGTTTCTCTCTGGGCCTCTGCGGGGCTGCTGATCAGCCCCACCTCTTTAATCAGGCCCAGAGATAGGCCCAGAGATACTGTCTGGCATAGAAACCGACCAATCAGAACCAAATCTGGGTGAAGTGCCAGGAGCCAATGGCTGCCTAGGAGGCAGAGCTTTTGACCCTGCTTGCCATCAAAACTGACCAATCAGAACCTAATATGGGTGAAATGTGAGGAGCCAATGGCTGTCTAGTAGATGGAGCTTTTGATGCTGACTGGCATAGAAACTGACCAATCAGAACCTAATCTGGGTGAACTACAAAGGCAGAACCTAAGGTGGGGGATGAGGAGGGGTTTTAAGGGCAACAGCTGTTTGGTGTAAGGTGTAAGAAAGAGGTTCATTTTTTTAATGACCGCTTTGGCAGTATAGTGCATATGGTTGGCTATCAGTCCGGATATAGGGATTATGTGTTTTTTTGTCTGCCAAGAGCATCTCCTCCTGCTGAAAAAGGCTTTTCCCCTGCGTTTAAGCAATCCTATTCTATATAATCTATCCTATCTAATAAAATAGTAATATGCAAATTAACCATCACTCCGCAACAATGATGGCGGCACCCATAGCAGCCGGGGCGGGACACTGGTGGCATTGCCCTGGCAATGCGAGCCCAGCGTCCGCTCCTTGGCTGCGCAGAGGGAGGGGAGGGGCCTCTGGCCAGAGGCCTGGAGTGGGACACTTGGCTCACATTGTCCCTGGCTTCTGTGCCCCAGCCTCATGGAGGGAGGGGAGAGGCCTCTGGCTAGAGACCGGGACGAGGGACGCTGGCGTTGATGCAGACCGGGCTGAGGGACCTCCCTTCCCCCCGTGCACAAATTTTTCATGCACCAGGCCTCTAGTCTATACTAATAAAAGGGTAATATGCTAATTAGACTGGGTCAACCGGCCATCTTCCAGACATCTGACTTCCTTCCAGACAAAGCCATGGTGGTAGGGGCAAAGGCAGAGGCAGTTAGGGGCGATCAGGCCAGCAGGCAGGTGAGCAGTTAGAAGCCAGCAGTCCCAGATTGTGAGAGGGATGTCCGACCACTTGTTTAGGCCTGATCCCTGCGAGGCCCGGGGCTCAGGCAGCTGTGAGCCCCAGCGGCTGCGAGGTCTGGGGCTCAGGCTTCGCAGCCACTATGGCTGGCAGTGGCAGCAGCAGTGGGGTGATGGGGACGGTGCCTTCCCCTGATCAGCCCGGTAGCCTCCCACAGAGGAAGGCCAGACTGCAGCTTAGACCCGCTCCCAGGGGGAGCAGGCCTAAGCCATGAGTAGGACATCCCCCAAGGGATCCCCAGTTGGAGAGGGTGCAGGCTGGGCTGTGGGAAATCGCTAACCCCCATGCACTAATTTTGTGCACCATGCCACTAGTCCTATATAATAAGAGAGGGATATGCTAATTAGCCCTAGTAGGCTAATTAGTCACGACCAGTATGCAAATTGACCATCAGTCCAACACACAAGATGGCTGCCTCCATGTGGTCAAAGATGGCCACCCCCACATGGCCACAAGATGGCTGGCAGGGGAGGGCAGTTGGGGAGGACCAGGCCTGCAGGGGAGGGCAGTTGGGGAGGACCAGGCCTGCAGGGGAGGGCCATTGGGGGTGAGCAGGCCAGCAGGGGAGGGCAGCTAGGAGGGACCAGGCCAGCAGGGGAGGGTTCTCCCCCGGGGCCCTCCCCCTCCCCCAGAGCCTCCCTGCAGCCTCCCCACTTTCATCCTCTCCCTGGGCTGCTGCCCCCTGGGTTCCTCTTTCGCACCCACTAGTGCTGCCCACACACAGGACCCTCATTCCCAGGGGACACCCAGAGCCAGGGCAGCGCCTGGGGAGGGACTGCCAGGACATAGCTGCTGACCAGCCCAGGAACCGGCGATCCCCTGCCCGCTCCTCTGCCCACTCTCTGGGAGGCGGGCTCTTGCCTCGGCCTGCGGGTGAGGAGCCGCTTGCTGACCCACCCGAGGCGCCAGGCACGGATTCCTCTCGTGGGGTTTTAAGGGCGATGCCGCCCGGTGAGCCGCAGACGTGGCTGCCGCATGATGAGCCCTGAAAGCCCTGCGGTCACCGGCCAGGGAGCATTTGCAGAGTTTTGGCAACTGACTTGGTTACTAGGGCGAGGACTCAAAGCCTTTCGAATGTCCAAGTTCCTTTGCAAAGGCCGTAGCCCCCCCCCCCCCCGGGGCGGGGGGGGGGGGGGGGCCCGGCGGGGGGGGGGGGGGGGGGGGGGGGCGGCACTGGCACCCGCCTTGGCTGGCTCCGCCCCCTGCCATTGGTCACCTCCCTCTGTGGGCTGGGGGCAGCTCCTGTGTTGAGCGTCAGCCTCCTGGTGGTCGGTGCGCATCATAGCAACCAGTCATTCCACCGTTTGGTCGATTTGCATATTAGGCTTTTATTATATAGGACTAGTGGCCTGGTGCACGAAAATACGTGCACTGGGGGGAGGGTCCCTCAGTCCAGCCTGCCCTCTCTCACAGTCTGGGAGCTCTCAGGGGATATCCCACGGGGAGCGGGCCTAAGCTGCAGTCTGGCCTCCCTCTGTGGGAGGCGACCAGGCTGATCAGGAAAAGGTGCCATCCCCATCACCCCACTGCTGCTGCCACTACCGGGCATGGTGGCAGCGAGGCCTGAGCCCCGGGCCTCGCAGCTGCTGGGGCTCACAGCTGCCTGAACCCTGGGCCTCACAGCCGCTGGGGCTCAAGGCTGCCTGAGCCCAAGGCTGCCTGAGCCCTGGGCCTTGCAGCCACGGTGGTTTTCTCCGGATGGACGTCCAGAAGGCGTCTGCCCTAATTAGGAGGCTGCCTGAGCCCAAGGCTGCCTGAGCCCTGGGCCTCGCAGCCACGGTGGTTTTGTCCGGATGGACGTCTGGAAGGCATCTGCCCTAATTAGCATATTACCCTTTTATTAGTATAGATAACATGCTAAGAGTTGCCCACCTAATAGATCTCCATTGTTACTTGAACTTCTAGCAGGATAGTTGAGCATGATAATCTGAAAAGTTTTCCATCATTATCAACTAGAAATGCTGGATAAAAGATTATAAGAACTATAAGGCATTCATAGCTGATTTTGCAAGGATAGAAATAAGTCTTGAAGTGTCAGAAACAAAGAAGGAACTAAAGCCAGTCTGGGCATGCAATGATGGGAAGGCTTTCCTGAGAGGAGCTGTGTGTGTCTCAAGAACCCAGAGGCTTGGGATTTAATGCCTATGCAGAGACAGAGACAGTAAGTTGTAATTAATATCCTGCATAAAACCTGGACTTACCTTCAATTACAGAAACAGAATAGAAAACAAGAAGCTCACCAGCACAGAGGACTTGCAAGAAAATCTACATGTGTTTTTCAGGGCTCAGAGTAAAGCCAAAAAAAGTCTGCTGAGAATTCAGAACTTCAAGCCCATTTTTCTTGCAGATCCAGAATTAAGTTATACTGTGTACATGTTTGAGAAACCCAGGGCCAAGACATTAATATGAAAATTAATCTCAGACATGGTATTTCTTGGGTTTCTTATAGAAACTAATAGAAACTACTGTAGAATGCCCACCCTCAATTCCAGAACACTCAGGATTCTCACAAATAATACCACTGAAGATTAGCTCAGAATTCAAAATTACAGAACATGCGACGAGGAAACCATAAGTAAAACAGAAGATTAAAACCCTAAGGATTTGGAATAAAGGAACAATCTTATAAAAACTGAAATAAGTATATCTAAAATCATGTAAAGCCCAGCCAGTGTGGCTCAGTGTCGACCTATCACAGTTTGATTCTCAGTCAGGACATACACCTGGGTTCCAGGCTCCATCCCTAGTGTAGGGCATCCAGTAGGAAGCCAATCAATGATTCTCTCTCATCATTGAGTTTCTATCTCTCTCTTCCTCTCTGAAATCAATAAAAATATATTTTAAAAAATGATTTAAAGAAAAAAAAGAATTAAAACTGTAAGGAAATAAAAAACTGCTATAAACATAAAAGAATAAGCAGATAGATTTTTACAAAAATAAATAGATAATCTGAAAATGAAAATTATATTCATTAATAGTAAAAAATTTGCTTGGCATGCTAAATAGAGGAATAATTTGTTTTTCCTCTAGGTTTTCAGATTTTCAAAACTATATACTTTCTATAGTAAAGAAAAATTAACTTTTGTATAATTTTAAAAATAATTTTAATATCCACAAAGATATAATATCCACTGATATAATTACAAAGCAGTAGGTCTAGCTGAGATGTCATTTATTATAGTTGTGTAACCTTGAGGAAGGCAAGTGGAGCCATAAGTTTCTTTGAAAGATTAAACTAGATATTTTTTAACTTTTTATTTTAAAGTAATTTTGGATTTACTGAAAAGTTGCAAAAATAATATAAAGAGCTCTTGAATACCCTTTATCCAGTGTTCCCCAATGTCAGCATTTTACATTACCATAGAATAATGATCAAAGCCAGGAAATTAGTATTGATAGAATACTATTAATTAGTTCACAGACCTTATTCAACTTTGCCTTACTTTCCCCCACCGATGTTAAGCTAGATGATGTTTAAGAGCTTTCTAGCTCTAAAAGTCTTTGATATGCTTGATGTATTACATTCTCTACCTTATCTTGATTATTAAAAACCAAAGATTAAATTTTCTAGTGACAGCCCACTATTCCAATATTCTGTTTAAGTATGAAACAGAAAATTGCTGAATTAAATTATTTTAAGCCATTTCAACTTGAAAAATACCATGTAGGCTTGACTGTGACCCTTTCCTACTATAACTCTCTTGATTAACTTCTTCCTATGAACATAATCCTCTTTCTGTGTCCAGAGCTCTGTGTTAGTAATAAGCAAATCACATTACCCTTGGGAACCATTCAAGAGTAAAAAACGTGGTGGGAACTAGAAGCCCACCCAACTTAAATCTACTTACACCATCTATCCCAGGGGTGTGAGGTGTGGAGCTTTCCCTCTTTGCCACCCCAGCTACTATATACTCACTCAACACTTTAGAATCTTCTAGTTGGAGTTTAGTCTTTTTGTGAAGACCTAATCATGGAACGGAACAAAATGTAAATTGCTGGTATAGTCTGTGCATAAAGGACCTACCTTCAACCCCTGGCAGACTCCTCACTGTCTTCAAGTATACATTTAGATAAGTGGATTACTACTTGTACCTTTAGCTACTTCACAGGTTAGAAAGTCAATTTAATGAGATGATTTTAATGAATTATCTTCAGTATCATTTGAAGAAGAACCTGACTTAATCCAGTACACTACCAACTCTAAATTATTTAGCATAGTGTAAGAAAACTCTGCTATAAATGATCTCAATCCCAAATGAATTCATGGTGATTTCAATGAGATCCCAATTCTTAATGCCTATTAAATTTTTCCTTCAGAATTCTTGGTTAAAATATAGATGTCAGTATAAAGGAAATCTGAAGTAGAGATTATTTTCTTATTTTTTTAAACCTGCATTTTCATATATTTAAAGGGTCATCTTCTGATATTTGTCATCTATACTAATAAAAGGGTAATATGCTAATTAGACCAGATAGACCAGACATCTTCTGGATGTCATTCCAGAAGTCCTTCCTGACAAAGCCGGGGCCCAGGCGAAGTCACCTGGGGTCCCTGGTGCCTGTGGCCGGCCGGAGGAGGGAAGCCCAGGTCCCAGGTGCCGGAGGAAAGCCGATACTGGCAGCCGGGGGAAGGAAGGCCTACTCTTGCATGAATTCTCGTGCATTGGGCCTCTAGTATTACAATAAAAGTGGAGGTGAGGTACTACACAAAAGCCCTCACCTCCCTGGGGTGAACCCTACAAAACACTGGTATTTCTTCCTGTCTACTCATGGACTTGTCACAAAGGCACCTTTTATTCAACATACTCAGTGCTGAACTCTTCATCTTCCCTCCAACCTGCTCATCCCCGTCAGTGGCATCACTTGCCTACCCATTGCTTCACCTCGTAGGTGATTCTCCAATTCCTCCCTCTCATCCTTCACAGCCACATTTGTCAGGTCTGTTACTTTCACTTCCTCAGTGGCTCTTGTGTCTGTTTATTTCTTTCCACTCTTACCTCTGTTGCCTTAGTTCAGGTCCCCATCTCTCATCTGGATTTTACAGTAGCTTCATAATTGGTCATACTGTCCATATAAATGTTAGCTACTATTGTTATCATTTTTTATAGAATCAAATCCAGTCTTTTTAACATTGGACTGGATTTCAGGCCTCATTGGCTCTTTGTATTCTGATCATGTACCTTCCATGTTCTAAATCATTCACCTACTGAAAATCTCACAGGGACTCCTAATTGCTTATGCAGGGGGGCTGATCTTCAGGGGAAGGAAGAATATTTTGCTAATTGTTGAATTCCCCAACCTTAAGGGCCTACCACAGCAGCCAGCACCTAACAGGTATCCATTGACTATTTACTAGGTTGAAATTAATGGAGTTAGCCAATATCCTAGGATGCCTGTTAATTTTCATAGTATGACAACGATTTCCTATATCTTAAAAATAGGTGTATTTCATTGTTAGGAAAAGTCTGCTTAGCTTTTACATTATAAAACAGAATAGCTAGGAACTTGGCATTTAAATATTTTCTATCCTCACTCTCCACATTTTCATTGTGGAAATCTTTTAAAATAGTTTGCAGCTGTACTCACATTCATAAACAGTCCACATCCTGGAAGAGCATGTTTATTAGTAGCATCTTATGAACAGAAGCTGAACCAGGGAGAGACATGTAATGGAATTTGTGACTTAGGTACAAATGAGAAATAATACAAAAAAAGAAACTAGAGTGAGTTGATTCTGCACACGATTATGTAAAGAAGAGTACTGCTATTTTTTTCTTTAGTATTTCATCATCATCCAGGATATTACATTGATTTTTAACTTGAATTTAGTGCAGATAAATATTAGAATGGGTATTTCCTTTGAGAAAAAAAATAATTTCTAGGGTGATCAAAGTATGTTATCAATTGCCCAGTATGTTTAGTGTACTAAGATCTGGGTATCCTCCTACTTAACATTGTTAAACATGCACAGTTTCTCTCTCTCTCTCTCTCTCTCTCTCTCTCTCTCTCTCTCACACACACACACAACACACACACACACACACACACGCTTAGAGGATTAGAGAGGCTTCTTTCATATTTATTGTTAGGTGCATTTTCGTGAGAACACAGTTTCTATTTTCAGCAGTATATCCATTCTTCTGTTTGGTCTTCACTTGAAGGCATATTCTCCTTGTGAAATTTTAATTGTTTCTGTAACACCTCTGTATTTGCAGTCTCACTTTTAAAAGCTAGTAGCTTCAGGTGAAGAATAAGCAATAGAAACAGATTGGCTGTTGGTAGTGGTGTTATTTAGATTTCCTTGCTTCAATTCTAATGAAGTTTAGAGAATGAAGGAGGAGAATGTTTATCAGGGTAAATATTGGCCTGTGAACACAAAATAATCATGATTGTTAACAGAGTTTCATGACCAAGAATATGAGATTAGGATTCAAATCCCAGCTGCTCCACTTATCATTTGTATGACCTTGAACAAGTTATTGAACTGCTTTGAGCCTAAAGAACTTTGTCTTTAAAATGGAGATCACAATAGCATCTTCAGAAAGAGTAAAAACATAATGAGAAGGATGACCGACATTTTTAAAGCACCTAAGAGGTATGGATCATTATTCTTGTTTCACCAATGATGAGCAGAACTTATAGAGCATAAGTCAGCTCACACAGTTGGATGTGATGGAGCTGGGTTTGAACCACCACATAAAGTGCTTCATGCAGTGCCTGCCATATGCATTCCCGTATTAGCTGTTATTATGTTCATTATACAGAATTCTCCCAATGATAACTTTTTCTGAATTTTTTTTTCTGATTTCCCATTGTGTTTACACCAAAAACTTTCTGGTTGGAAAGCATTTTCTGTTCATAGGAAGTTGTGGGTAGAAATGAATGCAATTTCCCAGTATTTAAAGATTTGTTTGCAGTGTTCATGGCTGTTTGGGTCTCCTTATGTAATTTTAATAGATACAAGGTAGTACTTTCATATATGAATTAACCTTAAATACTTTTAGTTCTTTTAGCTAACATACTGGGAATTCTATATCTGAAGATGGGTTCAATGATATCTATTGGATTCTGCATTAATGTTCTTCCTTTTACCTTATACAAGAATACAGAATTATATCATTTCTTTTCTGGAGGGGGGAAGTGGTAGAAAGGAGATGAGAGCTCTGACTTTTACTTTTCTCAGGAATCCTCACTAACTCTGTGGCTTTTGTAGGGGAGGTGGTCCTTCTGGTTAATATGCCTGCAGACAGCCCCGCTGAAGAAGGCCAGCACCTGCCTGATGGGAGGACAGCAACCCCCACCAGCACCTTCAGCCAGCAAGACATCAATGAAGGCATCGTGTGGTACAGGCACTCAGGAGTCCCAGCCCAGAGTGACTCCTTCCGCTTTCAGGTACCCTTTGCTTCCTGACTTTTCTGATGTCTGAATGGTCTGATGAAAACCATCACCGTTATTTATAGGCAACTTGGGAAATTTTCTGTGATTGCCTAGAAATCATATTTGGGGGAAGAGGAAATGTAACTAATAGTATTGAGAGATATTTTTAATCTGCTAATTCAATCTTATAAATATCTCTACAAGCAGAGTCATTTTACAGCAAGGAGATTTATAATAGATAATGGCTAGAGTGTTTAGGAAAATAATGTTTCCAGAATATTAAAATACTTATTTTAATATAGTCTTATTTTCTTTTTTTCAAATGTTTTTGGAACATTTACCATCTTCTGATAAGATCATAGACTTGATAGCCAAACCCAGTGGGTTCATATTTCAGTTCTGCCACGTATTAACTAATTTTGGGGGCAATTACTTGGAAAAATACTTGTCCTTCAGATTCCTCACCTGTAGAATAGAATTATTGTAAGGATTTAATGAGTTAATACATAGAAAGCATTTAGAATACTGCCTATCACTAGGTAAGGATTGTTACTACCACCTATAAAGATTGGTCAGATACCAGTACTGTCAACTGAATGTTTGTGTTCTGAAATAATTAATATCTTCATATCCGCCCCTCCCCATGTGGTAGGTGATTAGCATTAGATGAGTGGGATTAGTACACTTACAAGAGTCACTGGAGAGCTGCTCCCCTCTCTACTCCCCACCATTGGGCTACAGTGAAAAGATAGCAGTCTACAACCCCAAACCCAATCCTGCTGGCACCCTGACCTCAGACTTCCAGCCTCCAGAAGTAGGAGAAATACATTTCTGTTGTTTATGAGCCACCCAGTCTGTGGCATTTTTGTTATAATAGTCTAAGCCAGCTAAAACAACCAGATCATAAGAAGACTGTCAATAAATGAAAGAACAAGAAATGGTACTGGGGATATTCTCTGGTTATTATGAAATACTAGAGGCCCAGTGCACGAAATTCGTGCACTTGGGAGGGGGGATCCCTCAGCCCAGCCTGCGCCCTCTCACTGTCTGGGAACCCTTGGGGGATGTCCAACTGACGGAGCCATCAGTTGGACTTCCTTAGTGCTGCTGTGGAGGCAGGAGAGGCTTCTGCCACTGCCCTTGTGCTTGCCAGCTGTGAGCCTGGCTTCTGGCTGAGTGGTGCTCCCCCTGTGGGAGTGCACTGACCACCAAAGGGCAACTCCTGCATGGAACGTCTGCCCCCTGGTGGTCAGTGCGTGTCATAGCAACCGGTTGTTCTGCCTTTTGATCAATTTGCATATTAGCCTTTTATATAGGATAATTAGAAATCCATTTTAAAAAGGTAAAAAAGTTCAAACCATTTGGAATTTTTAAAATAGTCTCTCAAATAATTATACTTCTTAAAGGAAATCAAAATAGCAAACTATTAAGAAATAATGATGAAGAGGAAATAAATTATCAGTACTTCAATGATCTGGATAAAATAACACTCAAGTAAATTGATGGTCTTAAGCTCTTATTATTGAGCAGAAGATCATGAAAATAAATCAACTAAATATTTAGCTCAAGAAGCTAGAGAACTACAAAGGAAACCTAAGGAAAGGAAAAAAGGAAAGAAATTAATAGAGATAAGCACACAACTAATTATAAAATGCTAGAATTGATAAATGAGTACAAAACCTCATTCTTTGGAAAGACCAATAAATTAGACAAACCTCTGTCATGGACAAATTGGAAATAAAGAACTGAACAGAAGTACAAAGGAATAAGGGAGTATGAACGAGAAAGAGCATTTAAACATAGATGCAGAAGAGAATTTGGGAAAATGTAGAGGAAATATAGAGATGCATTCATGATTATCAGCCAAAGCCCCTCTGAGTCTGAGACTTCTTTTGTCTCGAATCCAGCTGGAGGTAAACTACCCCAATAGCTCACCTTGTTAAAATTATCATACATTCTGCCTCCGAGGCCTGGGGTGCACATCCTCATTGCTTGACTCATTTATATGATATAAAAGATGTGCTTTTCCAGAGAGCAAGTTGAAATAAACTTGGGAACCATTAAAAGGAGATTTTACTAGCACATTAATGTCCAATGAGTGAGAGCAAACATTTGCCCTTTACTAGAATTAACTTTTCATTTTTAGCACCTGGGGACTCAGCAGCTCTCAAAGAATGAGTCAGAATGGAGGCAAAGACCTCAATCAAAGAAGTCACCTCAGCAAACTAGAATCCTCAGCTCTGCCTTTGCTGTCCTAGGCCTGAGGAAGAACATTATCAACATGGAGCATTTCCCCAGAAAGGGATTCTCAGCACCTGCTCATAATGATATTTGATTGCTTTTGCAAGTTGGTTACTAAGTGGGTAATTATAAAATAGCTAAATTTACTGATTTTTTTTTAAACAAACTCACTTGAGTTTAAGACATTCTGTTGAACATCATTACTTAGTAAGTGGTTCCCTTTGAAGAGTCTTCACACATTTTGCTCAAAATGTGTTTAGAACTCCTATTGGAAATCTCCTTCCAAACCCATGGGATATTCTGAAGAATATCCTCAATAGTGACGGTATGGCATCCTTTGGAAGTAGATTTTAAAATGTAACCATATAGCCAGTCATTCAGAATCATGTCTGGTATGAAGAAGAGAGTAGTAATTACTTTGGGTCGAAACAGGGAGTAATTATGAAGTAACAAGTTCAAAGTGATTTTTGAACTCTCTTGGAAGGCATTTCAAAAGTGCATTTTGAACACTCACAGCGTCTTTATTGCACGTATGAAACAGCTCTCTGAGATCCTGTTCTCCTGGATGTAAAAGGTTTGGTGTGCTTATTTTTAAAGTCTCATTGTTTTATGGACTTACCTCATATTCTGATTTGAAATGACGCAGACACTTTAACTATGTGCCAAAATAAACAGCAACTTTTCCCATTCATTTTAATGTCCCTCAAGGATTTTAAACTAAAAGAAGATGCTGTTTTCATGATTCTTCTTTTTCTTCCCTTTTTCCTTTCAAGCAAAACTTGCAATACAATGAGTTGCATCAATTTCATTTCATTTTAATGTTTATGTGCTGTCATGAGCCATCAATGCATTCCATCTGTTACTTTGCCTGTAAGACGTGGGATTTATGTAATGCTTGTGGCTTTTCAAAATAAAGCATGGCAGAGGGAGAAGAAAGCACGCACACTTATGTCACTTTTGGCCTGGGCAGGGGCCCTGGTCTTGATATATTCAGATCATGTTGACATAGCCTCAGGGGATGTGGTTTTAAAAAGACCAACATGGTTCACACCAGTATCTTGACTAAGGAATCAAGAACAGATTCCCTTGCTTGGCAATATGCTCACATTTTATTACCTGCATAGCGTTCTTCAAGAGATGGGAGAACATGTTTTCCTAAAGCTTTGAGACTGAGTCATCTTGGTTGGTAGGAAGACCATGGTCCTCTAACCTGTTAAATACCAACCCTTTTGTTTTTGTGTGATTTTTGACATTTTGCTTGACTTTTTTGAGCATCAGTTTCCTCCTCTGTAGAAAAGGAGATAATATCCACTCTGTGGGTATTATATATAGTGACTTTTAAGAAGTAGCTAGCCCATGATAGACATTTAGTGAATTATAGCTGTTGTTACTCATATTATATATAGTGATACTGTAAGATGGCGCCTTGACAACCTGTAGATATTCTGAATTTAAGCTCCAGGCATTGGATGTGATTAAGATACAGGGAGGACAGTTTTTAAAATTTCTTTTAAAAAAAATAGTTTATTGATTTTTTTATAGAGAGAAGAAGGCAGAGGGAGAGAGAGAAACATCGATATGAGAGTGGACATCAATTGGCTGCCTCCAGCACGCTCCCTACCAGGAATGAAGCCCACAACCCAGGCATGTGCCCTGACAGGGGATTGAACCTTCAAACTCCTGGTGCATGGGACAACACCCAACCAACTAAGCCACATTGGCCAGGGCAGAGAAGACAGTTTTGTTGTTGTTGGCCTAACTGTAGAAGACATAAGAAAGGGCTGCTATTTCTGCCTTTTTCTTAGAATTTATGGCACCCTGCTCCCTCTCATATGAAATTAATGCAACTACACGTGGCCACACAGGCCTTAGCAATTCTTGTAACAAGCCTCAGCTGGAGCAGACCACAGAGAAGAGAGTGTGAGGGAGCAGCTCAGTAGCCCTGAAGGAGGGGAGAAGCTGCAGTAGGAAAATCATCACTGTTTTCAGCATTTTTGAAGCAAGAAAAATTTGATTTTGCGATCACTAATTATTATGACTCTTGCCTTGCAGTGATTAGGCTATGATGTGTCATTTATAACCTGATGTGTCTGTGCTTGGGTACAACTTTTAAAAATGGAATAAAAATCACATATCTAACATGTGTTGTGTGTGCTCACAGTGAAGCATTATGCAGCTATCAAAAATTGTGTTTTGAAGAATGTTTAATGTATTATGTTCAGTAAAAATGTACAGGACGAAAATGAATATAGAGTTTGACATATGCATAGGAAAAAGATTAAACTAAAATGCATCAATGTGTCAATAACCATTATTTGTAGGTATTGTACTTCTAGATGATTTATTTATGTCATATTTATACTTTCCTGCATTTTCAGGATTGCCTAAAAGGATTATGCTACCTTTGTAATGCAGGAGCAGATGGAATTCAAAGACAGATGATTTAAAGGTGGGGCAGGGGGATAAACACGTGCAACATGCTCTGCCCGACCGAGGCTCACCAGTAGGACGTTTCTTTCCAGGTTTCCAGTGCCACCGATGCCCACACCCACCTGGAGAGCCGCATGTTCAACATCGCGATCTTACCGCAGACGCCTGAAGCGCCTCAGCTCTCTCTGGGAGCGTCTCTCCATATGACTGTGAGTTGGGTGGGAGGGCTCGCGGTTTCTGAGGCACGCTGACGGGATCTGACAGAATGACCTGTTTTTTGTATCTGGTGAATGCCTGGCCCAGAACCCAGACCATACCACCCTGTAAACACATTTCTCCTTGACTTGAAAAAGAAACTTCAATTCCCAGAGTGACAGGAAACATAGATGGAATTCACTTCAAACTCTTATCCATTGCTGGTGTCCTCTTTTCAGCATGACAGACAGACAGTCACAGGACTCCTCCTTGAGTAGTTAGAAGGGATTTCAGGCCTATATCTGTTTAATCAGTACCTTTTGGGTATAATTACTCAGCTAGTTATAGCTCCATATAGCTGGAGAAACTGACATTCCATCTTAGAGCCCCAGTAGAAGTTTCCTTTCTGTTATCAACGTTTCCCAAAGAAGCGGATATCTATGCTGAGTCCAGAGAGATAAGTAGCAATTATCCAAGTGAAAGTTTTGGGGGCAGGTGATGGCAAAGGGCACTAAAAGACATAAAACATAAAAACAGCACATGCAAAGACCCAGAGGCCAGCGAGAATATGATCGTTGGGGGAAATTGTAAATAGTTTGATAAGACTGGAGAAATGAGGACAGCAGAGGAGAAATGGTGAGGATGGGGAGGCCGTGAGCTCCATCGCAAGGGGACCTGCCTGCTGTGTGGGAAGAGCATGGGCTCATGGAAAGGTGTGAAGTGAGGTGACAGCTATATTAGTTCAGACAATTAGCAGCCCCACTGCAACCCTGTATCTAGGGGCAGGGGCGATGCCAGGACCCCTCTTTAAGTCAGAGCCACAGCATCTAAGCCTGCAAATGAATCATTATGGACCTGCATTTTAGTTAGCACCCACATAATTACACTCCAAAGTGTATCAGCCTTGAGCCATGACAAAGAAATCACCTGTAGTTTTAGAAATTATGGGTCTGGGGCACGACAGAGACATAAAAGGGGAAATAGGAGGTTTTTAATGAATAGCTGATATCGACATTTCCACTGTAAACCATAATTTAAAGAAATCATAATTCAGTAGCACTATAAAGTCTATAATTCATCATTCTGACTGGAGGAACTTGGATCAGAATTTCCTTTAAAATGTGAAGAAAAGTGTGCATGCATGTTTTTTGCCAAATGCTAATGCACTGTTATTTTGACTTTAGAGGGGAAAAAATGGGCCAGGAGCCACGAAGATGGCGCCGTTCCCACTCCATTGCTATGGACCCCTAGACTTTTCAAGCTCCTTGACCTTTAGGGTCTTAGATTGCTAGTTTTCAAACTAGATCTGTCCAATTTAGGGTGTCACAAAGGTTAGTTTACCATAAAATGCAATTAGCTTAATCTTCAGTGCCATAAAATATACATAGTTTGTATTTCTTTTATTTTTTTAATTTTTAAAATATATTTGTTTATTGATTTCAGAGAGGAAGGGAGAGGGAGAGATAGAAACACCAGTGATGACAGAGAATCATTGAATCTTGCATGCCCCTCCTGGGGATCAAGCCCGCAACCTAGGCATGTGCCTGACTGGGAATTGAACCATGACCTCCTGGTTCATAGTTGACACTTAACCACTGAGCCACACAGACTGGTCTTCAGTCATACATTTTTGAGCCCCTAATTTGTGCCAAGTGCTAGAGAAGACATTGGTGGTTTGATGACCATAAAATACAGTCTCTATTCTTAAGGAACTTAGAGTCTAAAATGGGAGAGGAGCGAATTAACAAACACTGACAATATAATGATACATGCCATGACAGGGACATGATATGGAAGCAAATAAGAGACACCTGACCCAGTGCAGGGGCAAGGGGGTGGCAAGGTCATGGAAGGCTTCCTGGACAGGGACATGATATGGAAGCAAATAAGAGACACCTGCCCCAGTAGGGGGGGAAGGTGGCAAGGTCATGGAAGGCTTCCTCGAGAGATAGAAACACCAGTGATGACAGAGAATCATTGAATCTTGCATGCCCCTCCTGGGGATCAAGCCCGCAACCTAGGCATGTGCCTGACTGGGAATTGAACCATGACCTCCTGGTTCATAGTTGACACTTAACCACTGAGCCACACAGACTGGTCTTCAGTCATACATTTTTGAGCCCCTAATTTGTGCCAAGTGCTAGAGAAGACATTGGTGGTTTGATGACCATAAAATACAGTCTCTATTCTTAAGGAACTTAGAGTCTAAAATGGGAGAGGAGCGAATTAACAAACACTGACAATATAATGATACATCATGGAGGACCTTAAGATAAAATGAAGGGATTTCCACTGTGTCCTGAAAGGCTCTTGGGACAAATACTATGTAGCAGACAGGCAACCTGATCAGATTTTCAATTTAGGAAGGCCATTCTGGCTGCAGGGTAGAGAATACTCTAGATGGGGACTAGATAGGGAGCACGGAAATGCATCACAGCAGTCATCTAGAACAAGAAAGGTTAGTGGCATGATACCATGCAGTGGCAATGAAGATTAAAAGTTAGTGAGATCTTGAAGAGATACTTGTTCACCCATGCTCATTGCCGCATTATTCACACTGGCTAAGAGGTGGAAGCAGCCTAAATGTCCTTTGGCAGATAGATGGGTAGAAAAAATGTGGTATACACAACAATGGAGTATTATTCAACCTTCAAAAAGGAAATCTGGTCATATGCTACAATATGATTGAACCTTAAGGACATTGTACTAAGTGAAATAATCCAGTCACAAAAAGACAGAGTCTGATGATTCTACTTATATGGGCTATCTAAAATAATCGGACTCTTAGAAACAGAAAGGAGAATGGTGGTTGTCCCTGTGAGGGTAGGGGTGGAGGTGGGGAGAGGAAAAAGGGGAGTTTTGTTCAATCCATACAGAGTTTCAGTTTTGCAAGTGGAAAAACTTTCTAGAAATCAGTTGCATAACAATATAGTTAACAGTACTGTATTATACACTTAAAAGTATTTAAGGTCAGGGGGGACATTAGAGAAAGATTAAGAGATATTTACAGATATCCTGGTCAATTAGATGTGACAGGAAGGTGAAAAGCCCCAATTTCTGAGTATATTAAGAGGCAATCACCTCATACCTCTTAGAATGGCTACAATCAACAAATCAACAAAATGATAAGTGCTGGTGAGGAAGTGGAGAAAAGGGAACCCTAGTACACTGCTGGTGGGAATGCAGACTGGTGCAGCCATTATGGAAAACAGTGTGGAGTTTCCTAAAAAATTACATATGGAATTGCCATTTGATCCAGTGGTCCCACTTTTAGGAATATATCCTAAGAAACCCCAAACTCCAATCAGAAAGAATGTATGTACCTCCATGTTTATAGCATCTGGAAGCAGTCCAAGTGCCCTTCAGTAGATGAGTGAACAAAAAAGTTGTGGTACCTTTTCACCATGGAATACTATGTAGCAGTAAAAAAGAAGGCTCTCTTACCCTTTGAGGCAGCAATGAGGGACCTAGAGAATATTATGCTGAACAAAATAAGCCGGTCAGAGAAAGACAAATATTACAAGATCTCACTCATATATGGAATCTAATGAACAAAATAAACTGTTGAACAAAATAGATTGAGAGACATAGAAACATGGGACATACTGTGGAATCCCAGAGGTTAAAAAAAAAATCAAGTTATCATCCACAAAAGCATTTTAAAGAATCTGTAAATTATATATTTTCACATAATAAACTTTTTTTTTCAAAAAATTATGCAAGATAGAAATTCATCAAGATAGAAATTTATGAGGACTTTAGGGGGAAGGGTGGAAATCATGATGAGTTCCGTTTGGGGTGCGTCTATTAAGGGTGGTTAGGAGATCAGTAGATATTCTGGGTGAGAAATAAACTATTAAGAATCACTATTAGTTCGTAGTGGTTAACTACGAACATAACTGGTACATAACTAAGAAAGATTGAGTAGAGTGAAAAGCAACATAATCAAATACCTATCTAAATTGAAATTGGTTCTGTGGCCTTTCTGTAATTATGTTATTCATCGAATCTAAGATCCTCTAAATGGGATCTTATGGTTTAATTTGCAGTGTTCATCAGAATTATATGTAACCCACATACATAAGATATGTATATACATATGTATAATATTATAAGATACAGAGCTATATAAGTATATATGATACATATACATTTAGGATACATAGTATATATGGGCAAGGAGATCCAAAAACATGCATGTTATCATCCACAAAAGCATTTTAAAGAATCTGTAAATTATATATTTTCACATAATAAACTTTTTTTTTCAAAAAATTATGCCATTCATCAAGATAGAAATGTATGAGAACTTTAGGGGGAAGGGTGGAAATCATGAGTTCTGTTTGGGGTGCGTCTATTAAGGGTGGTTAGGAGATCAGTAGATATTCTGGGTGAGAGATAAACTATTAAGAATCACTAATGGTTTGTAGTGGTTAACTACGAACATAACTGGAACATAACTAAGAAAGATTGAGTAGAGTGAATTATATGTAACACACATATATAAGATATGTATATACATATGTATAATATTATAAGATACAGAGCTATGTAAGTATATATGATACATATACATTTAGGATACATAGTATATATGGGCAAGGAGATCCAAAAACATGCATATTTATCAATAAATATCATAGCCTAGATAGTATAAGATTATGCAAATGAGTTAATAGGTTCACATCAACTCAAAGTTTTCCAAGTACTCATCCCTATTTGACTTGGAAAATCCTTAAGGGCAAAACCTTTGATTAATTAATCTTGGTATCTTCCTCAGCATCTCACACAATGCCATATACAAAGTAATTGCTTAGTAAATATTTGCTGATTAAATGAATATTGTCAGACCTATTTTCTCATAATTAATAACTCCCTAAACTGTATCCCCTTCAAATTCAAATAAATTAATCATATAGGCATACACACACACAATTTGAATGTCATATTTCCCATTCCTTTCTTAAAGGGAAAATAAACTCTATTATCTCTTAATGTGAAAGACATATTTATTATTTCCTTTTTCAAATGGTTGCAATACTCAGGGTTGGGTTGGCCAAAGTCACCACTTGTGGGAAAGGCCTTGAATAAGCTTTTCTTTCCCGGTTTCCTTTGTTTTCAGAGTGATTGCTGTAGCAGAGTTCTCTTAAGACCACTCTATTGGGCCCAGCAGGGATCCAGTTAGATGATCTCTTTTGTGATGCAGACTCAAGTCTGGGCTTGCTCTATTTATTGTGTGGCAGCCAGCTTCTGTGTCCATGTTTATACTTGAGACCTGTCAAAAACTAATAGGATTATTATCTGCAATCTCTGGAAACGTTTGTTTACCCTTGGAATTCTTGCTGTGCTTTATCTGAGCCTTTCACACCACTCAGAATTTCCTACCTTAGATTTATTTATGATTTTCCCCTCCAAAAAACTAGAATTCCTTGAAAAAAGGGTCTATATATGATTTATCGTGTATGTCCCACAGCTCTTTGCTTGGTACCTTGCACATAGTAGGTTCTTAATAATTTGCTACGTGAATATATGAATGAATTAATTTGCTGTCCTAACTAATAAACTATGGGAGAAGATAATTTCTTGTAGGACCTCCATTTTATCTATCTCATCTCATTATTCATGGGTGCCTGATTTCTCAGGCCCACTGTGGGCTTTGGTCTTTAATAGAATGGCAGTCAACATGTGAAATTGATCTTTTTAAATAGAGGGTGAAATGATAATGTTTGTAAATCCTGACCTAGAAGTTTAAGTTATGCACACTTTGCTAAGGCTTAAGTGTTAAAATGTTTGTGTCCCCATCCCCCATCCAATTCTTCAGATGACATTGAAATGCAATGGAAAGTATTATAAAAAAGTTACTGATTATGTTATTATACAAAGTATTTTATTGTTTTATTTCTTAGCTTAATCTTTTTATGATGATATGTGTAGGGAGCGGCTCTAGAGTTAAACCTCGGATTGACCTGTGGCAGAGCCACAAACAAGTCCCAGCTTAGAGAGCAGAACCCTCTTAGCATAATTAAGTCTGACCTTATGGCCACCCCCTAGATCCTTCTTGGGTAGCTAATGGGCTGTGGGAGGTGCAGCAAGTGCTGCCAAAACAAGTGACACTCACAAGAACATTGTAACTATGTTTACCACTACCTTGTTTTTCTCTGGCTATAAAATAAAGCCTCAGCTTGCTGGCTGGATCCTTCTCTGTGGCCTCATCCAGGCACAGGAGATCCACCAGCCCCAGCTGTATTCTCTTTGTCTGTCTTTTCTTTAATCCTTCACCGCCCCTATTCAGGCTCACCAAACCCTTGGCTGTGCTGGCACGGCACAGATATGTTTCATTCACTCAACACATTTTTATCAAGTAATATGTGCCATATGCTAGGTGGTTGGGATCCACCCACCCATAAATGAACACAATCCTTGTTCTTATGGAGTTTACATTCTCTTAGGTATAAGTAATAAAATAAACAACTCACTTATAGCATGTTAGTGAGAAGTGTTATGGTAAAACAAAATGTAGGTCAGAGACAAGGGTGTTAGAAATGCAGTGGTGGGAGCAGAGGAGACCTATGTTGTAATTTTAAATAAGGTGGTTGGCATGGCTCAGTGGTTGAGTGTCAACCTATGAACCAGGAGGTCACGGTTCAATTCCCTGTCAGGGCATATGTCCCAGTTGTAGGCTCGATCCCCAGTGTGGGGCCTGCAGGAGGCAGCCGATCAATGATTCTCTCTCATCATTGATGTTTCTGTCTCTCTCTCCCTCTTCCTTCTCTGAAATCAATAAAAAATGTTTAAAAAAATAAATAAATGAATAATGTGGTCAGGGTGGACTTTATTAAGATAATGACATTTAAAGAAAGACTTGTAGGAAGTGAGGAAGATGGCCACGGCCACGCACATATTCAAAAAAGAGCATTCCAGGCCCAGGGAACCATGCGTTTACAGGCATCCAGTTGAGAGCTTGCTTAGATGTTCAAGGAACAGTAAGGAAGCCAGTAGGGCTGGAGCAGAGTGAGTGAAAGCAAGTGTAATTGACATGAATTCACAGATTTGCTAAGTGTGTGGGGGAGCGAAGGGGACAGATCATGTCTGGCCTTGCCATTATAGCAGTGATGGCAAACCTATGACACGCTGAACTCATTTTTTTGGTTGATTTTTCTTTGTTAAATGGCATTTAAATAAATATCAAAAATATAAGTCTTTGTTTTACTATGGTTGCAAATATCAGAAAATTTCTATATGTGACACGGCACCAGAGTTAAGTTAGGGTTTTTCAAAATGCTGACACGCCAAGCTCAAAAGGTTCGCCATCACTGCATTATAGGGATTTCGCTTCTATTCTGAGTAAAATGGTGAGCCAATCAGGGTGTTGAGCAGAGGGCTACTGTCCTTGTTAAAGGGATCATGCTGGCTGCTGTGCTGAAATAACCTGGGGGCTGTGGGATGGGGCAGGAGAGCAGCTGGGAGGTCATCCTGGTAACCCAGCAAGGTGGTGGCAATGGCCGTGGGGAGAAGTGGTTGGATTCTGGATATATGCAGAAGCAATATGAGTATTATAAACTCATTATTCTGTAAGATTCTCTTGTTGACAGATATTTTAATAAAAAGTGTCTTCTGTAATGATTTCTATGAAATTTAATTTCTCATTTCTTACTATGGTTAATTGATGAGTATTAAACATTCCAAATAGGCAATATTAAAATTGATGATACTTTGATACATCTCAACCTTAATATTGCTTTCTTTGGAGAATTAAGTCCTTTTTCTACCTAGTGTATATTTCTATTAGTAGAGAAATAGTATCCATAAATTTCATGGATATGAAATATCGGTTGCCTTGGCTGCTACATATTTCTCTTTTCCATAGTCCTATGTCCATGCTAATTCTCTCTTCTTATCACTTTATTGTTTTAGGAACATCTAGATTTTAAAAAATATCTCATAATACTCAGGATTTGCAGTCATTCTGATGGTTTTGAGATTACGAAGGAGGCAAACAGACCAAACAATATATTGAGCCTGCACCTTTTTGTCCATGTATCTGTGCACACACACGTCCACATTTATAGCTGTGTGCACACATTCATGGGCTGTAAACACCTTCGATAGGGCATATGTTTTTAATTTGTTGCCCTTACTTGTTTTATTTTAGGGTGAGACACCAGGTACTATTTTGCAATCCTGATTTTCCTTGCTCTGTACATTCCAGAGCCGAGCAATGGCCTGAAATATGACTCTTTACGACAGGAGGATTGTCCTAACCTGCTACTGCTGCCTCTCCCCAGGACAAGTATGCCTTGGGGACAATTAAAAGAGCAACTGTAACCTTCAATCTTTTTGTGGTTACAAGGAAGAACACCACGCCCTCCTCCGTGAGAATTACTGAGCCCTACTTTCCTAAAGAGGGAAACTTCTTCTGAAAGAAGGAAAGCTTCAAAGAGCAGGAGAGGCTGTCAAACTCTAACCCTTCGGGGGTTAGGAAGAGCCTGCAAAGAGCCTGATATTTCCGTTCTGATTTATTGACAGCTTGTGTGACCCAGTCAAAGGGCCCATGCTCACCTTACTTTCCCCTCTCTTCCCTCCACTGTGTTTTTGCTGCTGTCCCCAACTCACTGTTATGCCGGGTCAAGGGATTCTGAGTCTTTCCCCCGCCCCCTTTTTTGAGTGTTGTCACTGTTAGTCGGTGATGGATGTTCACAGGTGAATGGATAGTAAAAGCTACGTACACATTGGCCTTCTGATTAATTTTGCTTGAGTCTTCATTGGGTTCTGAAAACTAGAAGAGAAAATCAATATCTAGTTCATTTGGGTAGTAGCATGGAGACAAAGAAATATTGACTATTTCATGATTTACTTTAATAAACAAATAATTCTTAAATCTCTGAATTCAAATGATGAGCCTCTGTTGGTTTTTGAGTTCGTCTTTAGTCCTTGAATCCATCACAGTTTCAAAAAACACACAAACCAAAGCAGAAAGAATCAAAGTTCCTGTCAGCAAGGCTGGGGAGGCGGGAGGGCGGGTAAGAAGGAACTTTTTACCAGATGAACCATAGCTCGTTAAGTTGGAGGAGCAAAGATGTAGCAATCCAGCTGTGAATATTAGAATATCCAGCTGTGGTGGCTCATTTTCAAACCTGCAGCACTGGGAGCTCCACCTAGGGAAAGTGATCATATTAGGATTCCCAGAGCATGCACCAGCACGAACCTGGGGCAGAGGGCAGGGGGAGAAGAGTCAGGGTGCAAGAGGATCTGGAGAGGACTCTATAATCCTGCGAGATTCCTAAGGCTGGGACCAGTCTGTGGTGCAAGAGACCAGCCCCTTCTGTTGAATTCTCAGAGAAGACTTTGTTATGTGTGACTAATTTAAAAGCCCAGAGTGAGTTTGTTTTAATAAGGTTTGTTTTTGCCTCTGACCATTCTTCCTTCTTAAACTTTGTTTAGGCTCGGGAAGATGACCTGACTGTGATTCAGCCTCATTCTCTCTCTTTTGTCAACTCTGAGAAGCCAAGTGGAAAGATTATATACAATGTCACTTTACCTCTGCATCCAAGTCAAGGTAAGATGTGCAGTGAATGATCTCTTAAATGATGTCTTCTAGCTGTCGATGAGTCTTAAAAGCTCTGGAGTTTTGTCCGCTTATACTTGTTGAATTTGTAGAAGTAACAATTATTGATACCCCTTGTTCCCATCCTATGAGTTTAGAACCAATTGAGAAAGAGAGAGAGATTGTGGTCAGACCTATGGAGATGAATGTGTCAACTTAGGTATCAACAGAGTTGTACTGGAGAACATAGTGTGCATATAACTTCATTCACTGGATTGAGCTCCCCCGCCTGTGCATAGGCAGAATTGGACAGACACAGGCACTGTCTGTGTGGACAGAGCCTGCCCTGGTGTGGTTAGAGGTGAGCAGACCAGAGAATGTGCTAAGGACAAGGAGCTCTGCCAGAGAGTTCAGAGGGGACTGAGCCACCCATACTCAGTCCCTTTCCCAATTGGATAAGTCTCTCCTCCTCCCATAGGGGATCATTGGAATGTGGAACTACAGTCAGAGAAGAGGTGGGCCCCTACCATGAGTCCTCAGCCTGAAGATCTCTGAACGCTGGGTTTAACTAATAGGCCTATGCCCAAAGAGAGGTGGTGGAGAGGAGATCAGCTTCTATTAAGATAATTCTGCTTCCGGCTCTCAGGCTGCCCTCCCAAGACCAGTCCCTGCCCTAAATGTAAGCCTTTCAGATGATCAAATTCCCAGGGAGAAATCAAAGTCTAAAAATTCCATTACCCTTTTGATAAAATCCAAATAAATTAAAAGTCTAAAAGTCTCCATCCACCATTTTTACTCTGCTAAGTCATAGCTAGACTCGTTCTCCCTGTGTTGCTGGGGAGAGATGAAGTACTTTCAGACTTGCGTCCTGATGGACTGTCTCTCAGCCCTTCAGAAGTTGAACTAGTCCAACACTAAGCCTCACTCATGTCCTCCTTTGGAAGAGGTAATAGGACATGAAAGATGATCACAGTTCTGTACCTGAAAAATTTAGAAATGACAGGCAAATAGACAGCTCCTAAGCATTTATCACAAGCAAAGTGATCATTGTAAATCCAGGTCTTAGAATAGTCAAGACCCATGTTACTATTGCCAGAGATCATCACAGAGACTAAGGAGTTCCTGAAAGGAAGAGGGTAGATGGATAAAAATCTCTCTGCAGCTCACCAGGAGACCAGTCTGTGCCATTCCCCAGTCACCTTGACCTTTGAACTTAAACTCAATAGAGAGAATCTCATAATTACGGTACAGTGTTTATGACTTCTGCAGAATTACCTGGGCTCAGCTACAGTAGGGGCAGTTTGTGTCTTTCTATTGTTTATAGTCAATGATTCCTTGTCAAGAGTCTATTTGGGTTTCAGATTTGCATTTTCTTGAATAACAGGAGAATAGTATACCAACAACAACCTGAGAGCAGTAGTTCCTGAAGGATAAAAGGCTCTCGCCAGTGGGAAAGGCAGCTGATGTCTCTGGTGATTCGGTTAGTCATCCAGAACTACTGCTGATGCTCATGCCCAGTCTCCTTCTCCCCAGGTATCATCGAACATAGGGACCAGCCCCACTCTCCCATCCGGTATTTCACACAGGAAGATATTAACCAGGGCAAAATCATGTACCGCCCTCCCACGGCAGCCCCCCACCTCCAGGAAATCATGGCCTTCTCCTTCGCTGGTAATGCTTTCTTTTCTGTTTTCAGGCACCTAAACTATCCTCTGTGGCTCTTCACGGCAGGCTCACCCTAACTCTTCCTGTCGTCCTCCTAGGTAGTTAGGTGATGCTGCTTTATAGCTGTTCAAAATAGCTTGAGATTTGCAGGTTAATATGTACCTTGGGCTCAGTTCATCCCTTTTCTTAATTTATTCATGCATGCAGAAATACCTTCAATAAATATTTATTTTATGCCTACTATGTGGCAATCACTGAGTGAGGCCTTGAATATCTAGTGATAAGCAAAAAGAGGCATGAATCCTGTTCTTGGCGACTTTGGGGTTCTAAGTGCTGTACAGAGACAGAATTTGGTAAATAATCCCAGTAATGAATGTTTAATTGCAGGCTGAGATAAGAGCTCTGATAAGTGGTGGAATTAGATGTAACAACACTGACCTAGACTGGAGGCTCAGTGGAGGCTACCCAGTGTGGTATGGACCTGGGATAAATAGGGAAAAGCTAACTAGGCTAAGTGTGCATATTGGGGTTGTTTTGTTATAGAACATTCCCGAAGAAAGGACACACACCCCTTGTGCAGAGTTCCTGGCGAGGGAGCGAATGTGGTATTCTTGGGATTGAACAAAAGTCCAGTGTGTCTGGAATGTGGATGGTTGAGCAGAGCGGGATGGGTCTGGGGGGAGATGGAGGCCAGACCTTAGAGGCTCTGTACACTTATAGAGATTTGGATCTTTATCCCAACAACAAGAACCCAGTGGAGGGTTTAGGATCTAGGGGGATGTCTTTTCATAAAGAACTCTTCAACTGCAGTGATATGAATGGATTTGAGGAGGAAGCCAGGGTGGATGGACATGTGGGTGAAAGGAATACAGTGAGAAGGATCCCACAGTGCTTCAGGGAAGATCCCATATAGGAGTGGAGAGTGCAGGTGACCTTTTGGGATTAAAACACGGATTTGTCAGGAGGTACCTTTTTAAAGGAAGAGAAGGCTAAGTAAAAGAATAACTGAATTTTTAAATCAAGCCAGTATGTGCCCTGCCACTACGCCAAGATAGCCTTAATCCTTACTGCCCCCCGCCCCCCTTATGTCTCCCCTTGACCCAGTAATCAGAGCTGCTCCTGAGAAAGCAGGAGGTTGAGTCCCTATCCTAAATATTTTTGTGCCTCGAAATGATTCTAAAAATCTTGAAGCTATTTCTTTATGATTGTTAAGGTATATGTATTACATAATACAACTAATATACAGTATTATTTTTATATGGTAACTTTGATAATATGGAAAAGCCTTTGATGTCTTATGATGAGTTGAACATGGATAAAATAATTTTAGAGTTCTGTTTTAAATTATGGGCAACATTTAAGTAATAATTGCCATTATTTATATAACTGTAATTGTCTAGGACATGATTAATTACTCAATTAGATTAAAAATCTCTAAGGATAGGGGTAGGCCACTTCTCTAAGGAGTATCCCCAGTATTTAGTAACTGGGTAACCAATAGCCCATGAAAATGTTCATGGTTCCCTAACCCCTACTTTGTAAGACCTACTTTACAAGAAACTCAGGATATCCTGGGATTAGAGAAAAAGAAAACATGTCAGCCATGGTTGAAGTTATTTCCATATCCATTATACTTGCCTGAGTTCCTAAAGCCTTTTTAGAGAGAGCAGAATCCTGTCCTGTATAATCTATGGGGTAAATGCCATGAGATAAATCTCTCACACTGTTACAGTGTGTAACTCATTGTCCCAGGCATCACTCAATTCTACAATGGAATTGACCCACCAGACAGCCTTGTCAGTGATATATGACATCACCCACACTCACGGATTTGTAAGGTTTTATGTACTGATAAAATGGGATCTGAATGAATGTATTATAAATCACTCTGACTGCTGTGATATAAAATTATACCACTTTGTGGTTCTTTTGGTTACTTAAAATTAGTGGTGACACTAATTTTAAATTCAACATAACATTATCTAATGGCCTGGTAGCCTTTCCTTAAACTATAATAATTTAGATGAAAACATCCTTTACTTTTCTAACCTCTGCCACATATTTTATACCTTCCCCATCTATTTCTGACCTCAAAATGTTTAGTACACTGATTTTCTCTCTTCTGTTCTTGCAGGTCTCCCAGAATCGGTGAAATTCCACTTTACAGGTGAAGATTTTAAACTCAATTTTATTAGAAAATGGAATTTTTCCTTTCCTTATTAGTCCTTTCTTTTTTTTTGCTCTCTCCATCATCACTTTTAACTATTTCCTAAGAACTGCTTAAAAGTTACATGAGACAAGTTTCTTCTAAAATAATCACATGGCTAGTTAAATAGTCATACCTTAACTTTGTATTCATAAGAAAAACAATCCACCAAGGATACCAAAGGTTAGTGTTGTTTGAGTCCCATTTCAACTTGTTCAAATACCTATTAAAAAGAGGTAATAGTGGTTAAGATGATAGACTCTGGATATAGGCTGTCTGGGGTTCAGCCTACTCTGGGAAAGTTTCTTAACCTCTCTGTGCCTAAATGCCTCATCCATCAGTGGGGAAAATAAGTCATGATTATATTTATGTAAAGTTCCCAGGACAATTATTGGCACATAATCATCTCTATGTGACCTAGTGAAAGTGGTTGTATATAGTCTTAAATAGAGCCTTTCGTTGAATACCTTGTTACCGGAGGGAGAAGTGTTATGGCCCAGAGAGTGAGTTGTGAAAGCTGTGTGTAGGAGACCTCAGCATCCCAGCTTTAGTTCACTGTCCATTAGAAGCTGAGTGCCAACAAGCAAAAACAGAGTTGGATCTGACATCTATGCTGGGCAAAACAGAGACAAGCATTCTTGTTTAGATCTAAAGTGAGGATGGTTGATTATAAATGGCATCCTTAAATAGCTGTCTAGTTAGGATTGACTATTCCATTAGAATCAACCATCCATATGTCCTGTCACTTTTTTCATGTTGGTGTGGGAGGGAGAATCACCTTCCTCAAACTCCCAGACCTGCCTTTTTTCTTTGAGGGTTAAAAATCACACTTGAATCAACAGTAAATTTTAATGTTATATCATGTTTTTAAATTTTTTATTGAGATATTTATTGACATATAACATATTAGTTTCAGGTGTACAACATAATCAGTTGATATTTGTATATATTGAGAAATGATTACCACAATAAGTCTAGTTAACAAAAGTTACCATATACGGTTGCAAAAGTTATTTTCTTGTGATGCAAACTTTTTTATTGAATTTACTGGGGGTGACATTGGTTAATAAAATCACATAGATTTTTAAGTGTACAATTCTACAATACATCATTTGTATATTGTATTGTGTGTTCATCACCCCAAGACAAGTCTCCTTCCATCACCATTTATCCCCCCTTGACCCTCTCCTACCCCCTTTCCCATTGGTAATCACCATACTGTTGTCCATCTATGAGTGTTTTGGTGTTTGTTTGTTTGCTTAATCCTCTCAACTTTTTTATCCAACTCCCTCCCCTCAGTTGTCAGTCTGTTCTCTGTATCTATAAGTCTGTCTCTATTTTGTTTGTTAGTTTATTTTGTTCATTAGATTCCACATATAAGTAAAATCATATTGTATGTACTTGGCTTTCTCTTTTAAAACATTTTTTTAAAGAAAAAAAAGTATTTCAATTATTGTACAAGCCAAAGTAATGTACAGTATTGTCTTATTTCACTGGCTTATTTCACTTAGCATAATACTCTCCAGGTCCAGCCATTCAGTTGTAAAGAGTAAGATTTCCTTCTTTTTTATGGCCAAGTAGTATTCCGTTGTGTAAATGTACCACAGCTTTTTTAATCCACTCATCTACTGATGGACACTTGGACTGCTTCCAAATCTTGGCTACTGTAATTAATACTGCAATGAATATAGGGGTGCATATATTCTTTCAAATTAGTGTTTTGGGTTTCTTTGGATATACTAGTATTCCTAGAAGTGGAATCAATGGGTCATAAGGCAGTTCCATTTTTAATTTTTTGAAATAACTCCATCCTGCTTTCCACAGTGGCTGTAGCAATTTGCATTCCTACCAACAGGGAACAAGGGTTCTCTTTTCTCTACATCCTTGCCAACACTTGTTGTTTGTTGATTTATTGATGAAAGCCATTTTGACAGGTGTAACATGGTATCTCATTGTGAATTTCTCTAATGATTAATGACATTGAGCATCTTTTCATGTGTCTATTGGCCATCTGTATGTCCTCTTTGGAGAAGTATCTATTTAGGTCTTTGCCCATTTTCTTAATTGGATTATTTGTTTTTAATGGTGTTGAATTTTATAAGTTCTTTATAAATTTTGGATGTCAACCCCTTATCCGATATATCATTAGTGAATATGTTCTCCCATTCAATGTGTTGTCTTTTCATTTAGTTGTGCAAAAACTTTTTAGTTTGATGTAGTCCCACTTGTTTTTTTGTTTGTTTGTTTCTCTTACCCAAGAAGATATATTAGAAAAAAGTATTGCTACCAAAAATGTCTTACATTTTACTGCCTATGTTTTCTTCTAGGATTTTTATGTTTTTTGAGTCTTCCATTTAAGTCTTAATCTATTTTATGTATAGTGTAAGAAGGTAGCCTAGTTTATTTTTTTGCATATATTTGTCTAATTTTCCCAATACAATTTAGTGAATAGACTATCTTTACTCCATTATATGTTTTTGCCTCCTTTGTCAAATATTAATTAGCCATAAAGGCCCTGGTTTATTTCTGGGCTCTCTATTCTGTTCCATTGAACTGTATGTATGTTTTTTATGGTCGTACCATGCTGTTTTGATTACTGTGGTTTTGTCGTATAGTTTGATATCAGATAGTGTGATTCTTCCAACTTTGTTCTTCCTTCTCAAGATTGCTGTGATATTTAGGGTCTTTTTTTTTGGTTTCTTATAAATTTTTGAAATATTTGTTCTAGTTCTATGAAATACACCATTGGTCTCTTAATAGGAGTTGTCCTGAATCTATAGATTGCTTTGGGTTGTGTGGACATTTTAATGATGTTAATTCTTCCTATCCATGAACACAGTATATGCTTCCACTTATTTGTATCTCCTTCATTTTCTTTCTTCAGTGTTTCATAATTTTATCAGTATAGGTTTTTTTACATCCTTGGTTAAATTTATTCCTGTCTAATTTCTTTGATGCAATTGTGAATGGGATTGCTTTCTTAGTTTTTGATAGTTAATTGTTGTTGTATAGAAATGCAACTGATTTATTTTGCACCCTGCTACTTTACTGAATTCATTGATCAGTTCTAGTAATTCTTTGGTGGAATCTTTAGGATTCTCATAATCTGCAAATAATGACAATTTTACTTCTTCTTTTACAGTTAGATGCCTTTTATTTCTTCTTCTTATCTGATTGCTGTGGCTAAGTCTTCCAGTACTATATTGAATAAGAGTGATGAAAGCAGATATTCCTGTCTTGTTCCTGATCTTATAGGAGATGCTTGTAGCTTTTGCCCATTGAGTATGGCTGTGGGTTTGTCATATATGGCCTTTATTATGTTGAGGCATGTTTCCTCTATTCCCATCTTGCTGAGAGTTTTTGTCATAAATGGATGCTGTATTTTTTTTAAAATGCCATTTCTGCGTCTATTGATATGATTATGTGGTTTTTATCCTTCATTTTGTTTGTGTGATGTCTCATGCTTAACTTTTAAGATCTACTCTCTTAGCAACTTTCAAATATGCAATACAGTATTATTTACTACTAGAGGCCCAATGCACTAAATCATGCATGGGTGGGGTCCAGGCAGCCTTCCCCAATAGGGACAGTTGGGGTAGGCCAGCCAGGGAGAGGGGCCACAGGCTGTTGGCTGGCCGCCCCACCCCCTGAACGAACTCCCAGTCAAACTCACAGTTGAGGGGACAATTTGCATATTAGCCTTTTATTATATAGGATAGTCACCATGTTGTGCATTACATCCTCAGGGCTTATTTATCTTATAACTGGAAGTTTGTACCTTTTGACCACCTTCACTCATTTCACCCACCTCCCATCCCTTACCTCTGGCAACCACTAATCTGTTCATTTTTTAGGGTCCACATATATAGTAAGTGAAATCATATGGTGTGTCTTCAAGGTCCATCGTGTTGTCTGTCACAAATGGCAAGATTTCATTCTTTTTTATGGCTGAATAACATTCCATCACATATATATGATGTTTTCTTTATCCACTTATCCATTAATGGACACAGGTTGTTTCCATGCCTTGCCAATTATGAATAATGCTGCAGTAAACACGGGGATGCAGATATCTTTTCAAGTTAATGTTCTGGTTTTTGTATTTTTTCTTTAGATAAATACCCAGAATTGGGATTGCTGAGTCATATCGTAATTCTATTTTTAATTTGTGAGGAACCTTCACACTGTTTTTCATGGTGGCTGCAACAATATATATTCTCACAAACAGTGCACAAAGGTTTTCTTTGTCTTACATCCTCACCAACACTTGTTAATTATTGTGCTTTTGATGATAGCCATTCTCACAGGTGTGAGGTAATATCTCATTGTGGTTTTGATTTGCATTTTCCTGATGATCAGTGATGTGAACACCTTCTCATGTACCTGTTTGTCATATGTATGTCTTCTTTGGAAAAATACAGATCAGATTCCTATTGACTGTTCCTAAGTTCAGAAGAAAGTGAAGGAGGAAACCAGTTTCTTATAACCAACCCCTCTAAAAACATAGCACACATTTAAAATAATCCATAGTAAATAAAGTTAGAAAAATAAAGTAATCAATAGTGCAGTTTTCTCAATTGCTACTACAAATAAACACATCAGTGAGCTGGTGGGGCAGGCAGTCCTCCTGGCTTTTAGAGAAGCAAGGGTGTGTTAAGTTATGGGAAGTAGAAATACGAATCAAGGATCAGGCAATTCTGCTTTCATTTCCCTCAGGTGATCAGTATTCACTTGGCTGTCAGGTAATCCAGGGAAATAAATCTTAAGGTCACTGTTTTGTTCACAAAGGTGTCTTCCACTTATTGTGTTGTGCATAACAGCCAGGTAAAAAAGGGTCTGCTTACTTCCAACCAAATTCCATTTAAGATGTTTGTATGGACATTTTCTGTCCTGTTCAAAAGCTATTTTCTAAGGAGACATGGACATGTCCTTTCTAAAAGAGATTTCTTGAAAAAAAAATCTTTCCCTGGAACATTGGAAGAATGAATTTAATTAAAAAAATAATCCCATAAATAAAAGCCTTTACCAACATCATATAAGGGTACAAGTTTTGTATTATTTTTCTTTCCACTAACATTTATCAGTATCACGTTGTTGTGAAACTTGCTTCTTAAAATGAACTTGTTGTTATGGCCCTTTACCCTTTTTGTTATCCCCTAGAAAAGGTTTTGTTAGAATAGCTCACAGTATCTTGCTTACTCACTTTCCCCATTTGTCAGCATCTCTTCAAAGTGCTATGGTAATCTAAAAAACTCTGGCTACACATTTATGGAAATAGCCTGAAGGTGACCAGCCTACAGCAGATTTATGTGTGTGTTCCTTTCTAGTTTCGGATGGAGAACACACGAGTCCGGAGATGGCCCTCACCATTCACTTACTTCACTCGGATCGGCACCCCCCAGTGTTCCAGGTCACAGCTCCACTGCTCAAGGTCAGCCCAGGAGGCAGAACTTCCATAGGTAAGAACTGGGAGCCCGAAAGAAGCATGGCTCTGAAAATGGAACCATATTTTAGCAATGGTTCCTGTTCAAACCTCTTGATGCTTACCAAAAAGTAACGACCTCCTCTTCCAGAAGGTACTTGCTCCTCATCTATATCCTTCCCTCTGCCCATTTCCATGAAAATAGAAACAGCACAGAGAGAAGGCAATAAACCCTTCAGAGGCCAATGCTCGGGGATGGAATACAACACAGAATTTATTGTCCAGCCTCCAGGAGATTTGTGGCCATCACTAAAATATAAAGTAACAGAGAGCAGAGAGAATAGGGGGAGCCTTTTCAATGACTTCCTTCATTTCCTATTTAGAAAGTAAAGAGTAACGGGAGAAATGACAGATCACAGTAACCTTGGGAAGCTGTGAAGAGTTAGTGTTGGCCCAGTTCTTTTGTATGTGATTTATCTATTACTATACTCACTCTTTAGAAGTGTATTCTTTTGCCAAGAACATCCTAAGTGCAGATTCTTATCCAGTTTCTACATGTGGGTATTGGCCTAAAATTAATTATCATCCAACTTATAAACAACTGTCACTTTCACCCTGCTTCTCACTCCAGTGAGGGCAGGAGCAACTATTGTTAAAATAACTTGGCTCTTATGTAGATTCAGAGAAAGAAGAAGGGAAGAAACAATGAAAAACAAAGTTAGTTTCTGGGAGTATTTTTTGGAAGAAAACCTACCCGAGCTAGTCAGGTAAACCTGACCTTTTTGTGGGCTTCCATACCTTCATTTGTGTGGAAATAAAAACGGTGTCTGCATTCAGAACTACCTACTTATAAGTTAACTTGTGGAAGAATCTACTTGTAATTTGGGAATTGACTGTATTATCAGTTTTCACTCCTTTGTGGTTGATTGGGGTTAAGCAGTGCTTTCTTATAACTATCAGATTACCCACAACATGGCTTGCAGCCTGGCCTGTGGCTTCAGTGTACACAGAGAATACAGTTTTTAATGTACACACCTTCTCACCAGGCTTTATTCTCCTGACTTCAGGGCTGCAGGTGGTAATAAGAGACACCGAGACAGCGCCTGAAGAACTCCTCTTTGAGCTTCGGAAACCGCCCGAGCATGGCGTGCTCCTTAAGGACACAGCTGAGTTCCCAGGGCCCATGGCCCCAGGTAGCTGCTCACTCTGTCATCGAGGGATTTCTTGCTCTGCAGTCAGTTTTATGTGTCTCAGACAATAAGTCAGCAATTTTGTGGGACAAACTATGAGGAGATAACTTAGAAAGGGGGGAAATTAGTGTTTAGTTCATTAGCTGAAATATTTGGGACTTCTCTGTGCCACCTCCCATGCCCAAAACTATGAAGCTGTTTCCTCAAATTGTAGGTGCAATTGGTTGATTTTTGAAACCTGGAGTAAATGCATTCAGAACAGCCTCATAGGAGTTGTCAGCTGCCACTCTCCTATAGGTTGTTCATGGACATGAATTTGTTTCCTTACTATGATATGTAAATCTTCACAGTATTTATAGCACTGTGATTCCGATAGTGTCAACTACATGTATCTTCATAAAAAAAGGGAACACATTTTTAAAATAGTATTTACGCAGTATAACAGTGTGGTGATGTGACGAGCTTTCCAAAATAATATTTACTGCACTTTCTCCAGCTATAAAAAATAACACGTATTGTTTAGAAAGTATAGAAAAGCACAAAGAATATAACTAAATCTAATTTTTAATAGTCATCCCTTATATATCAAAGTAGATATTACCCCCTTGAAAGTTGTCACCTTGGGATGCTCTGTGCTTATTCTGACAATCTGTACTTTCTCAAAACCTTCATATAATTCCTAGTTGTCGTGTAAAGATGCATTATTCTGAATATCCCTGCAGAGGCAGGGGGCATGTGTTTGACCTTGAAGGTAGATTGAATTTGTGAGAACAAGCAGTAGGCACTTGGGAGTCACAAAGGCAGATTTTTTACCAATTTACTGAACAACAAAAAAAAGGATATCAGAATAGATTCCTAGTATCCTAAGGGAACTACTTTAGGAGCATAATAGTCATAGCCCAGTTTTGTGAACATTATATTTCACCTATATTTGTGTAATTAACATAGAGATCCAAAGATGTTAGTAAAATGTTCTTTTTAATGTGTTACAATAAACTTATCAGTTTTATTACTTTTTTAAGCACACCACCACTAGCACCAGTAAATCACCATAACACCGTGTTGAAAGAGAAGGCTTAGAAGACTAATACAGAGCATGAATAAATTATTTAGTTTAATTACACCACACCAGTTATGAGAGTCAATTATCTATCAGGAACTAGAATTGAATATAACATCCAAGAAGACCAGTACCCTGACTGTGCTCTGTGGAATTGTTGGGACCCAGGACACTAAGTGGCATTTCTCATAAAAAAGGGATCCTTGACCAAACAGTTTTGAGAAGCTTTAATATTGTACATTACAGATTCTAAAATTCTAATAAATCCTGCAGTTTAAAAGTCAGAGAAAGGCAAGTACCATATTGATTTCACTCGTATGTGGAATTTAATGAACAAACTGAACTACCAAGCAAAATAGGGACAAACTTATGGCTAGAGGAATTTATGTGAGGGGGGTTGAGCAAAAAAGAAAAAGGAGAGATAAATTCATGGACATGGGCAACAGGGTGGTGATTGCAGGGGCGGGGGAGTGGAAGAGGATAAATAGTGATGGGAAAAAAATAATAAATGAATGGATAAATAGATAAAATCAGAAAAAAAAATTAATTTTAAATTTTGTTTAAATCTATTTTTCCTAAACTAATATGACCTTTTCCACACAGCACATATCAAAGCTATCATGAATTAGTGCTCCAGACTAAGTTTCTAACTTCGAGTACATTTTTTAATTTTTAGATATTTTTTAATTAAAAAAAATCTTATACTCTCAATTAAAACAAAGACCTCTTACAGGTTCTTTATGCATAATTTATTTTATTGTTCAAGAAATTTTCCATATCAAGATTAGGTACTAGAAGGACTGTCATAAAGAATAAAGGCTTGTCCTTTATTCTCTAGACCTGAGAGTGATGAATGGATCTTATAGAGGCAGATTTTTTAAAAAAAACACACACGAAACAAACAGTAGAGCTTCCTCCCGTGGAATGAGCCACCTTGTCTTATAGTGAGCCTTTCACCTTGAGAAGTGTTGAAGGACAGGCTAAATTCCTTTTTCAAGGGTAGTGTAAAGGGAATTCTATATTGGGTGGGTGGCTGGACTAATTAGCCTCCGTCTCCCAGTTTGTGATCCTATATGTGCTTTGAAATACTGAGATCAAAGGTGTTATATAAATGAAAAGCGTCATTCCCAGAAGTAATTGGTTCTGTAATTTGTTTTATTCTTGAAAGGTGACACTTTCACATATGAGGATATTGAGAAAAATGTGCTGCAGTATCTCCACGACGGCTCCTCCGCACGGGAGGACAGCCTGGAGATCTCGGTCACAGATGGCCTCTCGGCGATGACCGTGGACGTGAGAGTGGAGGTGTCCCTGTCAGGCGCCCCAGCGCCTCGGCTGGCTGCCGGTGCCTCTCTGAGCATGACCGTTGCTAGTGAAAGCACAGCTGTAATCACTAGATCTCACCTTGCTTACGTCGTAAGTGCTTACACTGCCTTCCTCTTCTCTGTGCCCTCTGACTGGGCTGAGTAGTGAGCAGTGCCATGACTGAGTATCTGGAGCGTCAGGTAGATGGCCATATGAAGAACTTTTTCTCAACTTTCCTATAGCTCTGCTCTTTGGAATAGTTACACTCTTTATTCCAACAGCTCTCGGTGTCTCATGCACAGACAAGTGAATGGGCAAACCTTGATGATCACACAATGTGTATGTGTAAGGACGGGTGCTTGTCAACAGGAAACATTACCAATGTCAGAAAAGCCCAAGTCCCCACATTTTAAGCTCCATCCATAATGTTTCAAATGAGAATGTTATGGAAAGAGCATGTCAGAAGAACTTCCCTGGTCAGTGACTAATAGGTAATGATATTTCATGGCCCACTTTTCTAAGAGAAAGCCCACTCTTCACCAGCTTTGGTCTCAGGTCCAGCTCTAGACAGAGCACTGGCTCACCCCTTGGCAGTGCCCCTCTGCCAGGCCTCCTGGGCAAAGTTCCGGACTCCGCCTCCAGTCCATGCCCCGAGAGAAGCAGGGTGGTTGGGGGACAAGGGTAAGCTCAGGAACTCTAGTTTGTTTTTTTCCTTATCTGACCTTAACTTGATAATAATTCTTGTTAATTAAAACTCATCTTCTTTCTTTGATTTTACCTCTAGTGTTAAGGAATGAGGATCATTCATTTTATTTTTCAATTATGTATGTTGTAAACAGATATGAACTCTCAACAGATATGAACTCTCAATATAAACATAATAATGAGAAGTTTTGACAAATGTCTTGACAATAAGAATGATTATCTGAGTGGTAGTCATTCTTAGTATTGAATTTTTCCTCTACTAGTCTTAAAATTCCAAGCAATGATCTGGCCTTTTTTCTTTTTTCAATTGATCTTTTTAGAGAGAGGAAAGGGTGGGGGAGGGGGAGAGAGAGAGAGAGAGAGAGAGAGATGAGAGAGAAACATCGATTGGTTGCCCCAGCAGGGGATCAAATCAGAAAACTGGGTATGTGGCCTGACCTAGAATCGAACCTGCCACCTTTTGGTGTATGGGACGCCTCCCCAACCAACTGAGCCACCCGGCCATGCCAACCTTTAAAAAAAAATTATGTAGTTTTAAGTAATCCTTTACTGGGCTGAAGAGTCTGGCTATAAAAGCTAGTCCTAAGTAGTTGTATGAAAGATAAAGCATTGGCCTGGGAACAATTTCTTCAATTGCTTTTGCACAGATTTCCCCCTCAGATTGTCTTTTCTGAAATGATGGGAAACTGTATTCCATCCTATTCTTCTCTTGGGTCTAGTACAGTTTCAGAACAGTTTTGATTTTGTTTTGTTTTTTAATTGACAGGTGATTTTTACCATAGGTTATGGTCTTAAATTGTATGAAACTCATGAATTCATAAAAAATGTATGAATACAGATTTAATCAATAGATCACTAAGGCTTGAAAAATGTTTGACAGACCAAAATTGCACTCCAGGAGCAGTTCCTGCCCATTAACTGCGTATTATAAGCTGCATATCAAAAATGCAAGCCCATTGGCAACTGAACGTGTATTTTCAGAAATTGATTGAATGAGAATTTACCCACTAGAGCAGAAAGACTCCTAAAGAACTGTCCTAGCCTGCCGAAAGCATAGCATATTTTAAAGACTTTGCTAAAGCATAAACTAACTTTCTCTGAGGGCTGTAGAAGAATTTTATACTTAGTATAATGGGGAAAATTTTTTCTAGATATGCATAGTTAGTAAGTTTGCAGTGAACATTCAGAAAGGTTGGAAAAGCCATATGGAATCTGATCATTAATGAAGCAGAATATAAAGGGAGAGGAGCAGGTGAGCCTATTCTTAATTAGAGTTCATTAATGGGATGTCGGGAGAGACAAAAGGCAGAAATGGGATTCTATGTGATTTGCTTATTAATGGTGGTTCTTCTACACCGTTTATATGCACTGCAAGTAAACAAGTAGGGGAGGGATGCTATGGATTTTGTAGTTAGAACAGATGGGTTTTAATCCAAGCTCACCACTTACTGGCATAGTAATCCTTAGCAAGTTACTTAACTCTCTAGAGCGTAGTTTTTTTCATCTGTAATATGGGGAGGGTGATATAAAATTAATCTTAAAAAGTTAATGGTGTTTATATGTACCAGCCAAAACTACAATAATTCAGCCCTGGCCAGTGTGTCTCAGTTGGTTGTCATCCCATGCGCAGAGAGGTTGCTGGTTCGATTTCCCGTCAGGGCACATGACAGGGTTTCGGGCTTGATCCCCAGTAGGGGGCGTGCAGGAGGCAGCCAATCTGTTTCTCTCTTATCGATGTTTCTCTCTCTCTCTCCCTCTCTCTTCCACTCTGTAAAAAACAACCTAATAAAATACATTAAAAACTACAATAATTCAAAACATGATACCATCTATAATAATATTGTATAATACATGTCTAGGGATAAATGTAACAAAAGGTGCATAATTCTAGGGATAATTAATGCTATGACTGATTACAAAGAAAATCCAAAAGAATCTCTTGACAAAGTATTATAAATAAAAGAATTTACCAAGACACAGATAGAAGATCAATAAAACAATAGCATTGCTATACATAAGCAAACAATAGCCAGTAAATGTAACTAAAAATAGCTTATAATGGCATTACAAAAATCATGTCCATTGGACAAAATCTAACAAAAACCAGGCCGTTCTTTCACAGGGAAAATTTATCACTTCACTAACAGACATTTTAAAAAGCACTAAATAAATTACGTGTTTTCCATTTTCATGAATAAGAAGATTTTGTATCAAAAAGGTTATCAGTTTTCCCACAAAATGATCTTTCTGTTCAGCTGAGATCCAATCAAAAGCCCAGTAGCCTTTTTATGGCTTTTGATAAGCTGATTCTTCAATATATAAGGAAGAACAAAGGGCCAAATTCTGAAAAAGAATGATAGGAGGGTAGGCATTTGTCCTATCTGATATCAGGCTTTATTATGAAACTGCACTATTTAAAGCAGTGTAGCACAGGAATATGCTGAAGAGTCCAGAAACAGACCCACACATGGGACAATATAAAACGGATGCAGCAAGCTAGTTCTGTGGAAACGAGAAACTGATTAAGACATGGATCTGCACAAAATGAGTACTCGTGGAAAAACAAAAGAACTTGTACTCACACCCTACACGGATATTAACTCCAGGCAAATCACGTACTTAAGTATCATAAGCAAAATTTTATAATTCTTTTTAGGATATAGGTGAATATATTTATGATATTGGGAAAGAATTTCTTAAACTAGAAACTATAAAGAAAAGATTGATAAATTTGACTATATTAAAATTAAATTTATGTTTCCTAAAACACACTATAATTATAAAAAACTGACAAGTTAAAAATTTGGAAAAGGTATTTGTAACACATATAACCAAAAATAACACAGAAAAGATAAACAATATCTGCAAGTCAAAAAGCAAAAGCAAAGCTAATCCAATAGAAAATGAACAAGAGACATTAACAGGAATTTCAGAAGATGAATCATAGGGCCAGTAAATCTCAGAAGGGATATTCACCTTCTTGTCATTAGGGAAAGCAAGTTCAGGCTACATATCATTTTATACCAACTCAATTGGCAGAAATTTAAAAATCTGACAACACCAACTGTTAGGAAATTGGTCTAAGGAAGGTTTTTGACTTTGCTCATGGAAGTATAAACTGGAATGACCATTTTGGGGTGAATATATACCTTAACCCTTTCACTCCTAGATTCCTATGCAAGATAAACTTACACATTTATACTAAAGAATATGCACAAGAATGTTCATAGCAATATTATCTATTACAAGCCAAATGCCTATCGCCAGGATAACAGATAACTTGCAGTATATTTACTCAATGGAATATTAAAGAACACTCAAAACAGATGAATTATTTCTTAAACAAATGAACTATTGCTACACAAAACAAAATTGATGGCTCTTAACACTCCACTATTAAATAAAAAGAAAAATAAATCCCACAAAAGGAGAGTCTAACTGCCTTTCATAAATATTAAAAAACCACTAAAATATTTTGTAGTAATATATCAAACTATATTGCAAAATTCTAAGAAATAAGAAACAATATTCAGGGTAATGGTAGACCCAATGACAGGATAGAGGAAAAACACATAGACAAATATTAATCATCAAAGTACTAGTCCTAGTGTTGAATCGATGGGAGATAATACATTTATAAATAATAAAAAGAAAATGACAAAATGAATTAATACAGAAGGGGTAAGAAGGTCTTCAAGTAGAAAAGTTACATGAGAACAAGCTCTATATTCTTATAAAATTTTTAAATGTATTTTTTTTATTGATTTCAGAGAGAGAGAGGAGAGAGGATAGAAATGTCAATGATGAGAGAGAATCATTGATCAGCTGCCTCCTGCACGCCACCTACTGGGTATTGAACCATGACCTCCTAGTTCATACCTTGATGCTCAATCACTGAGCCATGCCTGCAGGAGTTAGAAATTTTTGCATCTACAGTGTCGTGGATATCCCAAAATAGTAATTTCTTTAAATTATGACAGTATTTTCAGAAAAAAAAAATCTAGCTGACTTCACACTTTTTCAAACCCAGCAGCTGCTTGAGATTGGAAACATTATAATAAGGTGTGCCAGACATGAAAAAAGTATTTCTTTGCCAAATTTGCCAGTGAGGAATTTAAAGTCAGGAGCTCTGTCCTTGTACTCCATTGCCATTCTGGAAGACAATATTTAGAACTCTCAGCTGCCTTTTTAAAATTCACTTTCAGGGAGTACTCACAGTAATTAAGAGGTAGTCTTTTGGAAGTCTGCATATTGTATTTGACACCCCATGTGGAAAAATAGAGAAACTTTTAAAGCATAAATTTAGGGAAAATTTTCTGAAGTGTTGCAGTCTCAATGAATTTGAGTTTCCTCTCTTGCTAGTGTCAAAAGATGTGAGGAAATCTGGAAAGTTCTGTGATCTTGCCTTGAGGCTCTGAACAGCCAACTTAAAAAGGCCTCTGAGGCTAGAAATGAGAACTGATTAAAACCACCAGATCACTACCTACCCGTGCTCACATTTCTTCCCAGGACCTCAGCTAACTGTACAACATAGCTGTGAACATTTGCACTTGAGAGTACACCCAACTATGCAATATTGACCTTCACTGCTGCTATGGTAGAGTGTAAAGTGCCCCCGTGTTCACATCAAGTGCTCTGAAAGATGAGTGACTTCCAAGAAAACCTTTCAAGAAGATGTTGCCTATCTTCTAGATATTCCCAAAAATATCCTTGAAGAAAGAGGAAATTGTTCATTAACACATTCAATTGTTGTCCATGTAGAAACACAGAAAGCCAACTTTATTTCCTGGTTAGCAATAAAGAAGGAAAAAGGAAATGGTCTTTTCAGTCCTGATAGGACGAAACCCATAACATTCCCTAAATTCTATTTAGCTCAAAATTTAATCATGTTGAACATTAAAGTGAGTCATTGGCTGTGCTAAGTAACTTCCATTCTCTCTGTTTTGCAGAATTTTCTTTATCATTGTATTAACATTATAAGAGAATTTTACCTGTTTCTAAAAAGGAAATCATCCTTAGAAACTCTAGAAGAAGCCTACAACTGTGTTTTCAGAAAGAGGACTTTTATCTCTGACCCTGTTTTGTTCTTCTCTAGATGCTTGTAATAAAAACGAGACCTTGTGTGGCTCTTCTAGTAACAATAGAGTTTTATGCCCCATGCCTAAGGGGCATTTCCCCACTGATATCTTGAGCTACTCTTGAAAAAAGAGATTATCAAAGAGGCATTTAGGAGGAATGAGTACTGGGATTTTCCTGCAGTTTGAAATGGTGTTGCTTTGTCACAAAGAGAAAGAGACATCCAATTAGCAGAGCAGGAATCACCTTGATCTTTAACTGCTGGAGTATTTATTTCTGCAAATGTGCATTCCTGTCTTCCCTCATATTTGCCTGATTAGGATGATTCTTCCCCCGACTCTGAGATCTGGATTCAATTAAGTTCTCTGCCCATGTATGGGACTCTTTTAAGAACCTCAGGACTTGAAGTGGAAGAAATCTCAGAGGTTGCCAATTTCACGATGGGAGATATCAACAACCAGAAAATTAGGTATGTAACCACTTTGTATTACCTGACAGGATTTTTTAAAATTGTATAAAGGGCGACACCTGCAATAATGTCAACATTAAAAATTTTTAATATAAAAAAGTTAACCTTGACTTTGGATGGTGAGCACACAGTACAATATACAGATGATGTATTATAGAACTGTACACTTGAAACCCATATAATTTTATTAGCCAATGTCACCCCAATAAATTCAATACTTTTTTTTAAGATGTGGAACAAAATTTTTAAAAGTTAATAACTAAACAGTAACTCCCTTGAAAGATTATATTGCTTCTGGCCCCATTTTTTTGTTGTTGTTAATCCCCACTTTAAGATATTTTTCCATTGGTTTTTAGAGAGAGTGAAAGGGAGGGAGAGAGAGACACACACACACACATCAATGTGAGAGAGACATATCGATTAGTTGCCTCCTGCACCTGCCCCGATCAGGGCTGGGGACCAAGCCTGCAACTGAGGTATATGCCCTTGACCAGAATCAAACCCAAGACCCTTTAGTTCATGGGCCGATGCTCTATCCACTGAGCCAAACCAGCTAGGACCTGGCCCCATTTTCAAACAATGATGCACTCATTTACTTGGCTTCTCAGTGTAGCTCATTCGTTTGATTCTTCTTTTGGCCTCTGTAGGTACTCAGCCGTGTTTGAGACCGAGGGTCAGCTGGTCACGGATAGCTTCCATTTCTCTGTGTCTGATATGGACCACAACCGACTGGAAAATCAGATGTTTACCATCATGATCACTCCTGTCAAGAATCCACCTCCAGTCATTGCCTTTGCTGACCTTATCACGGTAAACAGTTCTCAGATCAATAGACATCGAGTGCTACAGAGAGCTGGAATATGTGGGGATGTAAATGAAGGATTTCTTTCTGATAAATTGGCTGCCAACTTCTTCCCGCAAGGTTTCCAGGCAATAGTATCAAGATATGCATTCTTTTCAATCATCAAAAAGTAAGAAAATAATTGTATGCAGAAAATCAAATCATTATATCGACATTGTGTAGTCAACACATATTTATGTGCCAGACATAAATCCTAGCTGTGTATAGAAGAGGGAGCAAAATTAAAAATGGGATATATCTTTAAGGAGTCTATAATCTAATGTTTGCAGCAACTAAAACATAGGGATATGGAAAATGTTCCCCCAAGTCACTCCTTAAATTAAGTTGATACTTATCACTGTTTATACCGTGTTAACAGTTCCATGGAGTGGGGAGGCTATGGGAGGCAGTTAGATAATAAATCCTAATCATGAAGTTACACAGACATGAGTTTAAGTGCCTGTCCTGTTACTTATTAGCTGAGTGATCTTGGGCCAGTTATGTAATCTTTCTTAGCCTCAACTTCCCCATCTTTTTAAAAAAATATATTTTAATGATTTTTTACAGAGAGGAAGGGAGAGGGATAGAGTTAGAAACATCGATGAGAGAGATACATCGATCAGCTGCCTCCTGCACACCCCCCACTGGGGATGCACCCACAACCAAGGTACATGCCCTTGACCGGAATCGAACCTGGGACCCTTCAGTCTGCAGGCCCACACTCTATCCACTGAGCCAAACCGGTTAGGGCTCAACTTCCCCATCTTTAAAATATGAGTAATTCTAGAAGGTTGCTTTGATGATTAATAAAATAGCATTTTTTTTAAAAAAACAGTACAGTACTGGCATGGTGTAGGAATTCCATAAAAGTTAATTCACTTTCCTCATCCTGCTCTCTGTACGTACCATCATGCCAAAAACTCAGGAGCTTTTCTGTTTTTTATTGAGCGACTCAAAATTGATCAAACTGAGCTGTTTCTAAATGATTCTGATGTTCCACCCATTTTCCCATTTCCACACCTGGGGCAGCCATTTGGACTTTCCCCATTCCCAGAGCCAGGTCATATCCAGCAGGCTAGCAAAACACACCAGACTGGGCTTGCAGTATGAGCACACAAAGCCGGGCCCCAAAGGCGAAAGTTAGTGTGAGCAACTGCTTTTACTTCCACTGATTTATTGTCCTCATTGACATTAAGATAAGCACTAGCTTTGAGATATCTTGAGCCTGGCAAATATGTACTGTAAAGGAGTAAACAGGACTTTTTTCTGCGTGGGAACACGTGTAGGACAGTCCCCCTGACGGTGTCCGGGGAGGACTGGATGATCACTCTCTAGCTGTGGGCTTTTGAATGTTGATATGGGAGGAAGGCAGCGTCCTGTGTGTAGGTGTGCAAGGTGGGTGATTGGAGTGGGCCAGAGCCGCTTTATAACCAGATCCATCATAGAAGGAAGCACGGCTTTGAAGGGAGACACTCGAGTCGTTGTGTCTGAGTGTCGCTTTGCGAGGTGCTGAGAGATTGCCTGGCCTCAGCAGCGTGCACATTCCTCATCTCGTCTGTGGAGGATCTGCCTCCTCAAAGAAGTGAAATTGGTGCCAGAAGGTCACCCCAGGCGGCACTTTGCAATTCAGTTCTTTTTACCGCAGTGCAGTTGCCTGCATCCGCCCAAGGACTCTCTCTGCAATCTTTTCTTTCTCAGGTTGACGAGGGAGGGAGAACTCCACTCTCATTTCACCATTTCTTTGCTGCTGAAGATCAGGACAACCTACAGGGCGATGCCGTCATTCAACTAAGTGCTCTGCCCAAGTACGGCTGCATTGAGAACACAGGAACAGGTACCGCGGGAGCTTTGCTGTAGAATTGAAAGAAGGGGGGTGGAGGGGTAACCACCTCTGAGTAAACCTGGACATGGGCAACTAAAGAGGAATGGAAGCATTTCAAAGAAATGGAAGGAAGGAAGTTTGCATCCACTCATCAGAAATTTACTGAGCATTTTCTGTGGGCCGGGCACTTTTTAAGCACTAGGGACATATCAATAAACAAAACAGCCAGAAACCACTACCTTCATGGTGCCTTAGATCCTGGGAGAAAAGGGGAGGAGTCAAATAAGAAACCTAACAAATGAGAAAATCGTGTAAGATGTTAGGAGGTAAATCAGTGCTATGGGAGGAGAATCGAGCAGGGTCCTAGCAGTAGGGGTAGAGGGCCTTGTGGATTACACTCAGAATTGAGTGTCAAGGAAATGAAATTTCTGCCCTTTTATTGTGAGGCAGCAGCAGTTTAGAAGAACCATAGCTTATGTCTCCACTCCTTCTAAAGATATGACATGAATTAAAATGTGTGCGTGGCTATCTGTGACCCTCCTCAGCATCCCTCCCTGCCACCATCTGGTTGGATCCACCACCCTTGGTGGTTATCACAGAGGAGAAGTGAGATGTGTACCATGCACAGGCCCCCTGAGACCGCAGTGACTGGCAGCTGAGATAGCCCCTGTCAGGTTACACTGAGATTCCTGAATGCAGCAGCACTTGGCTCTAATTGGCATGCAGCTAGCAGCTCCCACAGAGAGGCCATTGACTGAAGGTGTCTGCGGCCAGCATGGTGCCTGAGATTTGAGGCTGGTTACAGGAAACTGATTTTGCAGTGACCATGCGTTCCTATAGAAAACCTTGGGTCTTTCCCCATCTTTCAGTGTGTGCACTTCGCTTTGTTTATCACTGAATTTGATTTATCTCCACAAATGCTTATGCTTGACACAATGGATGTAAAGATGAATAGGACACAGCCTCTGCCCTGAGTGGGAGACAGATAGGACGACTGATACGTTACACAACACATAAAATGCCAGTACAGGGAAGGGAGCAAAGCACTGAGAAAGTACATAGAACAAAACAGTTACCTGTGCCTGGGGAGGCAGGAAAAAGTCTAAGGGAGTGACGTTGGAGTTGGAACTTGAAGGGTTAGTGGGAGTTGCTGTGGGAAGAGGGAAAATGGCATTTCTCGCAGAGGGAAGGGCATGGACAAAGGGTGGGAAGCAGCCAAGGATGGTTGCCTCTGGCCTTCTCTTCTCTCTAGATGGTTTCTTATTAAGCCTTCCTGCCATGGTTTTATGTTAACCTGGAATGCATGCAGAGGAGTGTTTCATTGGTCCAGAAGTCGAATTTCTGGCAAGCCTCAGCCTCTCTAAAGATGGTTCTCAAACTTTAATGTCCATGGACTCACGGGGAGGGCTTGTGAAAGCACAGCTTCCTGGGCAGCCACCAGAGGTCCTGCTGGAGGAGGCTGGTGAAGCCCGTGTCTTCGCATTTCTCACTAGCTCACAGGCGATGCCACTGATTCTGGGCCAGGGGCCACACCTGGAAAACTGCTGCTCCACGTTAGTGTGAAGCTGGAAGTAAGGAAGAGATGGTCAGGGGGCGAATTACTGTCCCAAGGCACAACATTTAGGGACTCTTTCCTTTGCTCTACGGGTTTTAAGAACCGAGTCTGTCTTATGCATATGAAACTGGCTACCTAGGTTTAGAATGCAGCTGATCAGAAGAATGTCTTTATAAAAACATTAGAAGGAGCAGCTTAAACTTCTTACCAGCAAGACTGGAAGGAACAGAATAATTATGTTGTTAAATATAAACTCTAACAGCCTGGAGTCTACATTCATTCAGTACCAGCACAACCAGGACAGGACCCACCTTGATTACCTCTAGGCACCACTGTGCTCCAGTGCAATGCAGGAATAGATGTTCATGGTGATAGCCTGCCCACACTGACAGCTAGTTAATTTGCATACCGTCTATTTGTTTTAAGAAGGAAAGGAAGCACAGAAGAACAATTTCTGTGAAAGAAAATAAAAGGTGTAGTTTTAAAAATCAGAAGGGTTGATGCTGAGAGCTTCAGTGACAGATTCACTTGTTGAGTGGCTTGTTTTTCAGTGACAGAAAATAAGTCATTATTCTGTTTGCATATATTTATAGGCATTATTTACTTTATTCATACTATGTCTGACCTAAATAATGAAGCCATATTTATGACATTACTGGTAATCAGTGAGAAGAGAAAATAAGAACTGGAAGGACATATGGACATTTCTTCTGGAAACCCTAAACTGTGCGTCCTGGGGATTAGACTCCTCTATGCTTCTGGTGACAAGAGCTATCAGATTTGAAGGGTAAATTTATGTCATTGAAGAAAAAAAAAATATTTGTCTTGAGTTCTTAATTCAAACAAATGATAAATAAAACTTTTTAATTCCTAGTCTTTCTGTTGGGAGGTCAACAAAAATGACACTGTCTGCAATTCAGAAAGTCAGTGGCCTTTTAATATATAGCCTGGCCTTTGCAAAGGGCTATGAAAGAAGGAAAGAGAAGGCCTTGCTGCTTTCAGATCTCCTGTCTCTACTTTCCTTTGTTGATATGTCTAGGGAATGTTTGAAGACACAGGGGTTTCCTTTTTTTGTTTGTTTTTTAGAAGAAAATGTGATAACAATTTGAAATCAATCAGAGAGACTCAGACAAGTAAGAGGCAAGTCATCCATCATGTAGACAGTGCTTACTCTTCCCCTGGGTCTTTTACGGTCTGTGGCAGAGGCTCTCAAACTTTTTAAACAGGGGGCCAGTTCACTGTCCCTCAGACATTCCACACATGCGCACTGTGGGCCCGGGACGAGTCGGCTGCTAAGCAGGACAGGCAGCGGCGGCAAAAACACCCGGCGGGCCGGATAAATGTTTTCGGCGGGCCGCATGTGGCCCGCGGGCCGTAGTTGAGGACCCCTGGGTGGGGTTGGGATGAAAGGAAGAGTTAGCTAGAGCCAGCACTTCCTTTGGAGCTCTGGATGGTCCTTGAGCATCTCAGTACCTGAATGACACCTGAGCTCTGGATAGTCCTTGAGCATCTCAGTAGCTGAATGGCACCTGAACTCTGGATGGTCCTTTGAGCATCACAGCAGCCCTGGTGGACCATCCCAAAGACTGAACTCTGATCCATACTGAGGTTTCCTTAAGGAACTGAGAGGTCAAATGAAAACATACTTAAGAAGTGTTTCTTACATATAAAGGTATATAGTCAACCTTTCCTTACGTAGAGAAAGAAAGTTCCTCTTGCAGGATATGCCAAATAGAGTGGTCTTAAAATGGACTAAAGCTTAAGGTAGAACATTTGCTATTGTGTCATTACTTGCCCCAGTACTTATTTTATCAAAGATTTCTAACAAAACAGCCATGGATTCTGTGCTATATAAAATAGTGACATTCTGAGTGCTTCCATGCATGTTACCCCATTTGATTCCCTGTGGAAATTGCAGGGCAGCTGTATCCATTTATAGATGAGAAATAGTGGGGAAATGGTGATCCAACCCAAGTCTTCCAGTTTCTGGTCTTGTGCTCCTTCCATACCCCAGCCTTTATCCTCACACATGCTTTCATCTTTTGCTGATAATGCTGTCATGTTTTCCAGTTCAGCCTGGGAATCAGGGATTGGTGGAGCAAGGTAAAAGTTCTCTCTTGTTGATGCAGGTGATCGTTTTGGTCCTGGAACTACTAGTGACCCAGAGGCGTCCTTCCCAATTCAAGATATTCTGGAAAACTACATTTACTACTTTCAGAGTGTTCATGAAAGCATTGAGCCCACTCATGATATCTTTAGTTTTTATGTAAGTAATGGAAATAGTCATTCGGAAATCCACAGCATCAATATCACCATCGAGGTAAGGACTTTGGAGAAGTTGGGCCTTTGACCATAATATCCCACCGTGAAATAGCTTTATATAAACTGAAAAGCAAGGGAGATTGAATTTGACCTTCAGTTTTAGAGGTTAATTTGAAAAAATAACCCTTACCTACTGAAATTTATAGAATTAAGGCTGGCATTTGGGGATGGTCTGACCTAGAAATCTAAACTTCCATTTCAGGGTAAAATCCATTCGTTCTGTGTGAAAACAGTTTGTGGGGGTCAGACAGATAAACCTGGCTAATCTCATATTTAGATGAAAACTAACATATGCCAATTTCCCCCTGAAATGGTTCTATGTGCATATTTGCTTTCTCTTAAGTTTTTAATGCATTTATTCATTAAATTATAGCATCAAAGAACTATGTTCCTTGATACTGCATTTATTTTTACTGGAGCACTACATAGGCTTACTCTACCAGGGAGAGAGAGAGAAAAAAGAAGATAAAAACTCAGAATGGAATACCCTCTACCTTGAGCAAATAAAACAGATGCTACCCTTAGTACCCTTCAGGGACAGTGATGGGGAGTGGCGCCGGCATAAGAGCAAGGAGACAACTTTAAAAACCCACACTTTCAAATGTGGTGTCTTCCTACAGACACTATGATATGCTTAGGGTTTTCTAAGACAGTTCTGATTTCAAATAGTGTGTCCTTTTATCCCCCAAATCTACTTGTACTTGCCTAACCACATGTCCATTTTTTTTTTTTGGTCTGGAAAATATGATCATTGTACATATGGAAAAGATCTGAGAAGATTTGGGTAGAATGTCCTCCTGTTTCTGTTTCTTTTAAAGGGGACATTTTGTTTGTGTGACTTGCTCTCCTTGGAAACTAGCCATTTTGATTGGGGATTAAACATAGTGACACATTAAATGCTATTTTGGTAGTGAAAGTTGGTGCACCAATATTACTTCCTCTGAATAATGTGCATTTTCCCTTCTTAAACCGGCATCTGTATGAGACCTAATATTCTGTGCTTTAATCAGAGGAAGAATGATGAGCCTCCCAGGATGACTTTGCAGCCCCTGCGCGTGCAGCTGAGCTCGGGAGTGGTGATAAGCAATTTTTCTTTGAGCTTGCAAGACCTGGACACCCCAGATAATGAGCTGATTTTTGTATTGACAAAAAAGCCTGACCACGGTAGGACACAACTGCTGTATAAAGTTCCTTAATTGAGGTGCCCTATGGGTTATTAAAATAAACACATAGATTCCAGCTGATTGTTTCTCTGCCTTGCCTGTGTATCATTCATTCTTTGCATCTAAATACAAATCAACATCACAGCTAGCTGACAGCTAACTGATATTCTTTGGACTCACAGAAGACACCAGTTGCTCTAAAAGCCTGAATCCTAGGTAATTGGTGTTTCTGAAATTCAATTTTAGCTGTTTTCTCACTTTTCTATGTAACCTCAGACAAAACAGGTTTCAGAAGCTGCATATTCTCTTCTCAGAGAAAGCACCATCGCTTGGTATTCTGAGGCCATCTTATGCAAGGAGCAGCCTTGTTATTAATTGCAAAAGGTGTGCATTTCAGGTTAAAGGCATGGTAGATGTCTTTATGAACTTTTGCACACACAAAAAGACACTTTTCCTGATTAAACCAGAGGTTTAAGTCGGGGTCTTCTACCTAATTCTTTCCTAAGCGTCATCCCCCTGTATTAGCTAACGCTGGAATTTTCATCTCCCAAGGGTCCGTCCTAACATCCGTTGGTCTCTTAAAGATGAAACTGTTGTTGTTGATGGAGGGTTACTTGAAGAGGCTGTTCGTCGCTGCGTTTTATCTTGCCTTCATTCATTTTTACTTTCTTTAATGAAGCATGTTAACTGTTTCATTGTGGTACACATGACCCACGAAAACAGCAAATTATGTCTCAACCCAAAGATGCTTGGTGTCTTTCTGAATTTAAAAGGAATTCAAAACACATCCTTATCTCCTATCCCAGATGCCCTGGGAGGAAGGCAGCGAGTGAAGAGTGCTATTTTCACTTTGCATAAGGGGAAAATAAGGTTTAGATAATGAAATGAGTTTGAATTCATGGAGTGGGATTTGATTTCTAAGCCATTAGATTACCACATCCATTTGTGTCTCCTTAAGAGATTTTAAGGAAAAGTGGGCTTTATCTTTTTTATTTGTAGAAGAGGCCACGGGGAAGCATCCTGTGCTTATTTATAAGATGCTAATTTTTTGGTCACTTATGTGTGTGTCACCAAGAGCCTCTGAGGTGATTGACATTCTTCCAGGGTCATACTGGTTGACACAATCAGGCAGTGTTTTGGTGCCATATATATTCTACCTTTGCCTCTTTGTTTTTCTTCCTTCCTCAGGTCACCTACGCCAGAGGCAGACTGCTTCTGAGCTTCTGGAGAATGGGAGGATTTTAGACCAGGGCTCCTCATTCACCTACCAGGACATCCTGGGCGGGCTGGTGGGGTACACGCCTGGTGGGCCTGGTGTGGAGGTGGATGAGTTCTGGTTCTCTCTCTCTGATGGACTCCACATGGACACTGGGAGGATGGAGATATACATTGAGCTGCCTACGGGTGATGCCCCCCACTTGGCTGTTAACCGAGGCCTACAGCTCTCAGCAGGTACCAGAGGGATGGAAGGGAGTGGTATGGTTCTTTGTCAGAGTGCAGGTCTTCCTTCCACGTTAGCTCTGTAGGAGGTTATGAGCTAAGGGTTCAGAACTCAGGGAGACTGGAGTTGGGGAGAACTGTTGCTTTAGGGACGCTAAAAGTTGTGACAAATGTGAATCTCTGAAATTCTTTGGGCCAGAAGCCTTTTCAGAATTTGAGAAAAGATTGAGAAGAGTTTATAGTATTTCTAAGGGCGAACATTGCCACTGCCCAACCAATCCCACATAGAAATAACAAAAGAAGTCCAGTAGGATTTTCAACATGCTTATTAAAAATTAAAAATAAAAAATGGCATGGTGGGGCAATTGGGAAGCTGTCATTCACTAAAAAGATTGTGCAAATAATTGAGACTAATTTGCTGTGGTAATTTTTATACATACAATTTTGTGTATACATATATAAGCAACCCCGAAGAACCTGTGACACCTGTTGGTCTTAGAGTCAGTTTGCATTAGCATGTTAATTAGGGAGTGGGCCTTTTACCCTCAGAGCAGCTACATTCCACTGGAGTTCTGTTAGTCTCTTCTTAGTTTCCCATGTATTCTGTAGTAAAAATAATATAATGGTACTTGAAAATTTGGAGAGCTGGACTGTGTTGCTTTCCGGGTTGAGTGTCAGCCCATGAACCAAGAGGTCACTGGTTCGATTCCTAGTCAGGGCACATGCCTGGGTTGTGAACTCCATCCACAGTTGGGCTGCAGGCAGGAAGCAGAAGATTGATGATGTTTCTCTCTCATCGATGTTTCTATCTCTCTATCCCTCTCCCTTCTTCCCTTTCTAAAAATAAATTTTAAAAAACAACACATTTTAAGAAATAAAATTTGGAGATCCCCAAAGGTCCCAAGTATTAGTTCTGGGATTTAACTTTACCCTATTTACAAGCAGTTTAGTTAGCCTGCTTCTGTTTCATGGGTGCTAGTGGAAGACACGATTCCTGGGTCTGAGACAGAGTGCTCTGTTACTCACAGCACAGCAGGCAGCATTGCCGTCGGAAGTTCGCTTTGGTTCTCTCTGCCCTCCATGTCTTGTGATGGTGCAGAGGGCCCAGATGGACACCTTCGCGTGCAGTGGGATGCATTTCAGTAGAGGAGCACTGAGCAATATGCAAGCCTGATCATTGTCCCAGGGGAAGGCATCACCTCATCCCTGAGAATGGCCTGGGTAACGAGTGGTCGGGCCTTGCATTCTTTGCCTTCCCCAGCAGGAAATGCAGGGGCACTCGGGGCCCATGGTGGACTATCTCTCCAACACCTGGGTGACTAGGATCTACTTTACCAGAATTTACTATTTGTAATATGAGAAATTGGCTGAACAGAAAAGCAAGGGCGAGGCCCTCAGAAGAGGTATTTGCCAGGAGCCAGTGCCTTCCCTTCATCCCCAACAGCTGTGCAGCCTCACAGGGCCCAGCGCTCGGCTCCCCCTGCTCTGTCACCTCACCATATCTTCTGTCTTGAGGAGCAATGCTTTTGACTATTTGGTCTGAGATGGCAACCAGATATGTTTGTGAGTTTATGATTTGGTGATCCTCAAGGCAGTAAATAAATTAGGTCCAAGCAGGTTTTATCATAGGGTCAACTAATAGGTTGTGGAACTAGAGCAAACATAGAGAATGAGAATGGATCAGGAGAGAAAGGGGGCTCAGACTTACACTCAACGGCTGATAGCAAATGGGGAGGTTGGGAAATTAACATTTATTGAGATGGAAACAGAAGGGCAAGCACATTCTACTTGCCTAGACCCAGAGCCGTCTCCTGAAATCATTTGATGTCCTATTCAAACGCAATGATGGGGAATGACCTGCGTCTCCTGTTCTCGCCCAGGGTCTGCAGCACGCATCACAGAACAGCACTTGAAAGTGACAGACACTGACTCAGATGAAAGTCAGGTGATGTTCATTATGAAGGAAGATCCTGGTGCTGGGCGCCTGCAGACAGTGAAGCACGGCAACCTGGAGCAAATCTCCGTCAAAGGCCCCATCCGGAGTTTCACGCAGGCTGACATCAGCCAAGGTCAGCCAGGGGTCCTCAGCCTACCCAGGCTTCCTCAGACTCCACCCACAATAGCGAGTGGGAGTTAAATGCCTGGTAGCCTATGGCAGCCAACTGTACACTCTTTGTTTTGAATAAGAACTGAGTTATAGCTCCATTTATTCTTTCTTGACTCCTCAATTTTTTTAAAACTATCATTCTTGGCTAAAATGTGTTCATCCTTTGACATAGCATTGATGAAATTTGGGGCTGTTGTGGAGGGGGAAAAATCATTTGACTTGCTGTCGTGCTAAAAAGTGTATGTGAGAGAGGGAAGGGAAAAAGAAGTGAATTGGGATGGATTTGGGTGAAAATTATGCCTGCCTTAGGTGAACAATTTATATCTCTTTTCAGCTCCCCGAAGAGCGCAAGTTAATGAACTAAGCAAAATGGAAGGGCATAAATCGAGGTGCCTAGGGGAGATTACATAGCTCATCCCTCCTCCAGGAAATGCTGATGTCATGTAAAAGCATAAATGTTAAATGCTACGCAGTTACTGCACAGTGCTTTCAGGGGTAAAAAAAAGGGGGGGGTGTTACATATTGTGGGGGAAAGTAATCCAACATCTAGTGGTGATGTGCAATTCCATTTCGAGGTGAAAATATGCCCCCAAGGAGCATAAAATAAGGGTCCTGTCCATGTACTCACACGTAAAAGTGGTAGCAGCCTAATTCTCATTGGACCTGTCTGTACTTTAATAAAGGGGGCAGAATAAGCAAAGGGATGTCATTCCTTAATTACTCCTTGCATCAGTGTCTCTTTAAAAATGAGACGAGGCCCCTCTTCCCAGAGATCTGGTTATAGTTGCATTGCTGGGTACTTAGAAGTGGAGTTGCGGGTTCACAACAGTGTGACACATTGCACTTCTCCCTTTGGATCCTTTTGACTTCTGTGTAGAGTTTATTTGTTTTGTTTATCTATTTACTTGTTGGTTGGTGATATTTCATGTTGTTCCAAAAATGATGTAAGGCTGTATTGGGAAGTGGAAGTGATGCTTTCTAGGAGAATGTGGGCTGAGCTCTGCAGCCTCTTCTCCCGTGACATGGGTATATACAGGGTCACACCAGTGACGTGGGTGTATACAGGGTCACACCAGTGACATGGGCATATACAGGGTCACACCAGTGACATGGGTATATACAGGGTCACACCAGTGACATGGGTATATACAGGGTCACACCAGTGACATGGGTATATACAGGGTCACACCAGTGACATGGGTATATACAGGGTCACACCAGTGACATGGGTATATACAGGGTCACACCAGTGACATGGGTATATACAGGGTCACACCAGTGACATGGGTATATACAGGGTCACACCAGTGACATGGGTATATACAGGGTCACACCAGTGACATGGGTATATACAGGGTCACACCAGTGACATGGGTATATACAGGGTCACACCAGTGACATGGGTATATACAGGGTCACACCAGTGACATGGGTATATACAGGGTCACACCAGTGACATGGGTATATACAGGGTCACACCAGTGACATGGGTATATACAGGGTCACACCAGTGACATGGGTATATACAGGGTCACACCAGTGACATGGGTATATACAGGGTCACACCAGTGACATGGGTATATACAGGGTCACACCAGTGACATGGGTATATACAGGGTCACACCAGTGACATGGGTATATACAGGGTCACACCAGTGACATGGGTATATACAGGGTCACACCAGTGACATGGGTATATACAGGGTCACACCAGTGACATGGGTATATACAGGGTCACACCAGTGACATGGGTATATACAGGGTCACACCAGTGACATGGGTATATACAGGGTCACACCAGTGACATGGGTATATACAGGGTCACACCAGTGACATGGGTATATACAGGGTCACACCAGTGACATGGGTATATACAGGGTCACACCAGTGACATGGGTATATACAGGGTCACACCAGTGACATGGGTATATACAGGGTCACACCAGTGACATGGGTATATACAGGGTCACACCAGTGACATGGGTATATACAGGGTCACACCAGTGACATGGGTATATACAGGGTCACACCAGTGACATGGGTATATACAGGGTCACACCAGTGACATGGGTATATACAGGGTCACACCAGTGACATGGGTATATACAGGGTCACACCAGTGACATGGGTATATACAGGGTCACACCAGTGACATGGGTATATACAGGGTCACACCAGTGACATGGGTATATACAGGGTCACACCAGTGACATGGGTATATACAGGGTCACACCAGTGACATGGGTATATACAGGGTCACACCAGTGACATGGGTATATACAGGGTCACACCAGTGACATGGGTATATACAGGGTCACACCAGTGACATGGGTATATGCAGGGTCACACCAGTGACATGGGTGTGGTCAGCACACATCTTCCACATGGGCAGTTTTGCTGATCGAGTTATACATGAGACTTCCTCAGACTCTTTCCCAAAAGCCGAGCCCCAGCTATAAGCAATGCTATTTCAGGTGATTTTAACAGGAGGAAGCCCAGAGTGGGAGAAGAAACCAGGAAATGAAAACTTTAGGTTAAAATGTCAAAAATAATGTCCAAGTCAGGAGAGTGTTAATTGATTCCTTGGTATGGATACCAATCGAATTACCACCTCACAGTTCAGAAATAAGAGCAGAAAGCATTAATAGCAAATCTTGATTTTTGTTGTTGTTCTTCTTTTTACAGGCCAAGTAGAATACAGTCACAGAAAAGGAGAATCTGGTGGGAACTTTGACTTTAAGTTTGATGTGGTTGATGGAGAAGGCAACAAATTGATCAGCCAGTCATTTCCCATCATTGTTTTGGGTAAGGGGGCATCGGGTCTCTAAAAATACATCAGTGGTTCTGAAGTTAAAGAATCTATACTGTGATTACCTTGAGGCTGAGCCTTTCCTTTACCCAACCAGTAAGGAAATCTGAGACCATGTCCCCACTGCTGTGTGAAGCTCTGGCTCCTTGGGACTCTGACATTCTATCTCTATCTCTCTCTCTCTCTCTCTCTATCTCTCTCTCTCTCTCTCTATCTCTATCTCTATCTCTTTCTCTCTCTCAGAGCTATTCTGATCTTACCCCCGGGCACCAGATCCAGAATTGAAGAAAGGAGGCTAAAAATATCCCATTTCAATCATTATTTCTAATATTTTCAGAAGACAAATCCCCACCGGTCATCACCACCAATAAAGGAATGGTCTTAGATGAAAACTCAGTGAAGAAAATCACCACCCTGCAGCTCTCTGCCACTGACCAGGAGAGCGAGCCAGCAGCACTAACCTACAGAATCACCAGACAGCCCCAGCTGGGCCACCTGGAGCATGCAGGGTCACCAGGTAAGCCTGTCAATGCTTCATCAAGCCAGAGTTCGCATTTAGTCTGTGTTGGAGTGGACTAAAGAATGTATTCACTGCCTCAAAATTCTGCAGTGACTTTCGATTGCCCATTCAATTAAATAGGAATTATTTCAGATTTGAAGACCCTCCCTAAAATGTCATTTTACCCATGACATACCCCTAGAATACATATCCCTAGAATCTATGAGTATTTATTTTCTGCATCACTAATCTTGACCATTAGATACTGCCTTGCGTTATATTTAGCAAACAGTAGGTGCTCACTGAAAGTTGAATAAAAATTTGCAATCTTATAAAGCAAACTTGTCTTTATAACTAGATTGTCAATTTCTTAGGGCAAACACTACACCCTGTTCTTCTTTTAAAGTCTTTGAGCACCTGGCCTGGTGTGGATGCATTGTGCTTAGAATTTTAATTCAGCAAAGAGCAAGTGAGCATATGTATTGAGCAAGATTCTAGTTTAGCTGCTGCTGGTAAAGAAAAAAAAAAAGGTAAATAAAATACAATTCTCCCCTTCCAGAGTTTTCTACTGGGTGAGATAAGGAACTTCTTCCCGGCAGATAACCATAACTCAGGGAAGACTATGGCAGGTGTTTAAAGAACTGCATAAACCTGTTGTCATAAGAGTTCAAAAGTGGGAGAGGCTAGCTGGGGTGATAAGGTGCCTGGCGGTGACATTTGGAAGACAGAGTTTGGGCGGACAGAAATTGTGCTATTTCCAGAGATGGGGACAGCATGTGGACACATTAAAAAAAATGACTGGGCTAGTTTAGCTAAAGCTTATGCTCTGAAAATAGATGGTGCTCATGGGTAAACTGACATTTTATGGAGGGTTTTCAAATCTGAGCTAATTCCTATTTAATTAAATAGGCAATAGGAAGTCACTGCAGAATTTTGAGGCAGGAAAGGAAGTGAAATTTATCTGGAGTCCAACAGGATGAACGAAAGAAGGGAAAAGGAGGCAGTGACCGTGGGTAGGTGATTCACATTTGACCAGGGGGGAGCTAGTGAAGCTTCACCCAGGGGACAGTAGTAGGACCAGGTAAGAGGAGAATACTGTATGAGGTAGTACCTGGTACCTACTAAGTATTCACTGAGCAACAGCCGGCGAAGGAAGGACAGAAGGAAGGAAGGGATTTCAGGGAGAGAACCGATGGAACATGCCAGTGGAAGGAAGGTGAAGGACAAGAGACACTTGCCAAATAAACAATCTAAAGGTTGAATTGTCTTTATTCTGTACGTCATACAGGCTAGAGGCAGCTGGCAGGATATTTAGATCCTCATTGCTTTTCTTTGTATTTTAGGCTACAGAGTCTTCACTCAACCAGGGAAATAGCAAAACGGGGGAATTACTTGCCCTGATGGTGCTGACCATCTAATGCAGGGAACCAGAGAGTAAGCAGTCAAGCAAGAGAAAACATCATATATCACTGGTGATGCATGCTGGGGGGAAAAACAAGGGCATCACCAGGATGCACAGGGAGCAAGGGATGAGGGAGGGCCTTCTAATAAGATGGTATTTGAACAGAGATCCAAAGAAAGCAAGGGTGCCAGCCAAGCTGGCAGATAAGGAAAGAGCACCCCAGACAGAGGCATCCAGAAAGTCAGGATCAGCGTGGCACACCAGGTTCCAGACGCAGCAAGGAGACCAGTGTGCCTGTGGCAGTGAGTGAGGGCGAGGGCGGCGGGAGATGAGTTCCCAGAGCTGGAGGCTGATGCGCAGACCATGTCGGGGTCCACAGTGATGCTAGAGGAAGGAGTGTCATCTGTGTCTGGTGGGAGGGCTTGGGGAGGGGTGGACAGACTGGCCAAAACCCTAATGCAAATTGAAGCAGGTGGCCTACCCTTTGTGGCCTAATTCCCCAGGGAGTATGCAGATCAGCACTTCTAAGACCTTGGCTGCATGAGATATTGGATAACTAATTCAGGAGCTAATTGCTTCTGCCAGAATCCTGTCAGGTTGCTGATTGTTTCTCTCCAAAGATGAAAGGGCAGACTCTTGGCTGTTGTGATGGGCAACTGCATGCTCACTGCTGCTCGGGGCTTTGAAAGGCTCTGAGCTTCCCGCAAGACACTGCCAGTGCCCAGGGCTGGTAGTCACAGCCTTGCTCTTCTCTGCCCCCAGGCTCTGCTGAGTCCTGTGTGAGGCTGCTCCAGATTCGCCTTTTTGGTGTTTACAGTATCACCGTCACTGAGCTTGAATTCTGTCTGCAAAGACCACGCCTGTATGGCTCAGGGAGCAACCCGTAGGGGAACACACTTCTCCCTCCTCTTGGGAAAGTGCCTTCTCAAAATAGGGGGATGTCGTGCTCTACCTGGGACTCTTCCTTCACCTGCCCTTTTCCTCCAGGTTTGATTTCCTAGTCCAGGTAGTCTCCCAACCCAACCAGTTTTTCTTAATTCACCTGTTTCTGGTAATTGTTAAGTAAACCAGATACTGGATGCAGTCCCCTCCCTGCTATTCTTGGGGGCTCACACCATTGCTAATAGGGCAGGACTTCCCTGCCCCTCCCTCATTACAAATCCCATTTCATCAGCATCCTCTCCTTCCCTGTCTCCCCTAAATGAGAATATTTTCATGCATTTGATTCTTTCTAAATGTCAAAGGTCTCCCTTCAGAGGAAATCTATGTTGCTGACTTACCATCCTCTCTTAAGGCAGCTGACTACAGCTTACAGAGCAGCAGCACCTGCCCTGACCAGGTGACTTAGTTGGTTGGAGCATCACCTCATACACCAGAAGTTGTGGGTTCAATTCCCGGTCAAGGCACATACCTAGATTGTGGGTCCGATCCCCAGTCAGGGCATGTACAGGAGGCAACCAATCGATGTCTCTCTGTCTTTATCTTTCTCTCTCCCTTTCTCCTCCCCCGCCCCCACCTCCTTCTCTAAAATCAGTAAACATGTCCTTGGGTGAGGATCTAAAAATTCTTTTTTTAAAAGAGTAGCAGCACCTCGCCCCATTTGTCTCAGATGGTGAGCATGTCTCTGCCAGGAGTTGGGGATGGGCTGGACCTGGTCTTTCTGAGAGGAGCAGAGCATCTTCTAGGCCAGGGTCTGTAGTGCAGGCGCTGAGCTCTCTTGGGACCCATGCCTCGTGCAGTGATCACTTGCCACTGGTGTGGCAGACATCCTCCTGATGGCTCGCTGTGAAGTGGACAGATTCTCATGCCGCCTTTCGTGGCCCGCCCATGGTGAGCGATTGCTCTCTGTAGATAGACGGGAAAGCTGTGCAGAGCCTCTTTCCTTCCCCTGAGGCGATGTCACGAGCCATCTGCCTGTGCCAACTGTGGAAGACAGACACCAGAACCAGACTCCGAGGATCTGGGAGTCTAGTCCCACAAGTGCTCTGTCAAGGTTGAGGTGGCCACAACCTCACATCAGGGAGACAAAAGATTCTCTTTTTCCTGGTAAGTCAGAGAAAGGAATTAAATTATTAGGGCAGAAGCTAGGCTGCTGGAATAAAGAGACTTCAAAATACAGTGCCTGAAGCAAGAAGTTTTCCTTTTCAGAAAAATTGAGAGGCAGGTGGCCCAGGTGGCTCAGTGATCCCCAACATGAGGTTCCCATTTCTACTCTAACAACTACTGCAGTTGTGTACTCCCCCCAGCAGCGGTAAGCGGGGAAGGCCAGGGAGCCCACCTCCGTCTCCTTTTAGGGGTATTACTAGAAGAAAGCATCACTTTTGGTCATAGCCTAGTGGCAAGAACAGTCACACCCAGCTGTGAGGTGGCTGGGAGATGCAGACCCTACCTGGGGATTCAGTTGCTTAGCTAACAGTCAGGAGTTGTATTTTTAAAGTAGGGGAGGAGTCGTGTTAGAATCCAGCAATTGCCAGCACAGCACTGGTTCCCACCTTTATGTTTCAGAAGTTGTCGGCATGCAAATGAATAGGTGCAGGTGTGTGTTAGTAGCTCTGATAGCAACAAGACAGAAGACAGTAGGAGCCAAAGGACAGCCAGTTCTACTGAGAGAGGGGTGGGGTGAGTCAGGAAAGACTTCCCAGAAGTGATCTTAAGCCAAGGTATGCTTTGGTTTTCTCTTAATGTCAGCTTTTCTCAGTATTATGACTCCCAACCAAAATTGTCTTAGTTTGGGTTCTCCGTGAAGGCAGGGTGTATGAGCCTGCTAGGGCTGCCTGCCATACTCAGTACCACAGACTATGAAGCTTAAACAGAATTTATTATCTCACAGATCTGGAGGCTGGAAATCCCAGATTACGGTGTCAGTAGCGTTGGTTCCTTCTGAAAGAAGGGTCTTTCCCTGGCCTCTAGATGCCATCTTCATGTTCACATGGTGTTCTCCCTATCTATATTAATAAAAGGGTAATATGCTAATTAGATTGGACGTCTTCTGGACAACCTTCTGGACGTTCTTCCAGACAAAGCCATGGTGGCAGGGCCAAGGCAGAGGCAGTTAGGGGTGATCAGGCCTGCAGGGGAGAGCAGTTAGGGGGATCAGGCCAGCAGGGGAGCAGTTAGGGGGATCAGGCCGGCAGGCAGGTGAGCAGTTAGGAGCCAGCCGGTTTAGGCCTGATGCCCTACTGTAGCCAGTAGGTTGGTGACTGCAAACATCTTCCATGGGACTAAACCGGCAGTTGGACGTCCCTGAGGGGTCCCGGATTAGAGATGGTGCAGGCTGGGCTGAGGGACCCTCCCCGTCATGCAAAAATGTCGTGCACCAGGCCTCTAGTCCTATATAATAAAAGCCCAGTGACTAAAACAGCAGAACAACTAGAACGACCAGAGACCAGAATGATTGGGGGTGTGGCAGGCCTGCAAACAGCCCACAAACCCTCACCCAGGCCGGCCTGCCCCCAGCAGGGACCCCCACCACAATCCAGGACCCCAACCATGCACCAGGCCTCTATCCTATATAATAAAAGGGTAATATGCACATTGACCCTAACAGCGGAACAACCAGAATGCTGCTGGACCAGTCACTATGAGGCACACTTACTACCTCTTCCTTTTCCCTGGCCAGCAGGCTCTGATTGCCTTATGGCGAACAGGGAACCAGGGATGGGTGGCAGGGGACATGGGGGGCACCAGGCCAAGGGCCCGCCCCACCGGTCACCCCACACACAGAGGGCGACCAGCAGCGGGGATGGGGCCATCCTTTTCCCTGGCCAGCAGGCTCTGATTGCCTTATGGTGAACAGGGAACCAGGGATGGGTGGCAGGGAATGTGGGGGGCACCAGGCCAAGGCCCTGCCCCACCGGTCACCCCACACAGAGAGGGCAACCAGCAGTGGGGATGGGGCCGGCGAGCAGGTGGGAACAGCCGACCTCTCGGTCCCTTCCCCCGGCCATCAGGCACCGATCACCTGATGGCAAAGGGGAAACCAGAGTGGGTGGCAGCGGGGGGCGGGGCCGGCTGCAGGCAGCCAGGGAAGATGGCCCTGATCACAGGCCAGGCCTAGGGACCGTACCCATGCACGAATTTCATGCACCAGGCCTCTAGTATGTGTATATCCAAAGTTTCCCCTTTTATATGGACAATGGTCATACTGGATTACATCCCACCCTAGTGACCTCAATACTTCTGTAATGATCTTGTTTCCAAGTAATGTCACACCTGAGGCACTGAGGGTTAGGACTTCAACATATGAATTGGTGGCGGGGGGTCGGGGGGAGGCAGCACAATTTAGCCCATAACTGGAGGCTTTGAAGAAAAGCTGAGAGTCTCCCATGGCATGAGCCTGCGGTGGTTCAGCACTGGTTCCGACATAGCACTATGCCCATGCACAGGGCCATCCCGGCCGTGCTGAAAGCAGGAGGCCGAGGCAATCGCCTAACCTCCGCTTAGGAAGGCAGTTTCTTCAGAGATGCTTTTTTCCCACACCACTCTAATGTGCTCCCCCCCCGAGTGCACAAATTTTTGTGCACCGGGCCTCTAGTCTATATTAATAAAAGGGTAATATGCTAATTAGATTGGACGTCTTCTGGACGACCTTCTGGACGTTCTTCTAGACAAAGCCATGGTGGCAGGGCCAAGGCAGAGGCAGTTAGGGGTGATCAGGCCTGCAGGGGAGAGCAGTTAGGGGGATCAGGCCAGCAGGGGAGCAGTTAGGGGGGTCAGGCCGGCAGGCAGGTGAGCAGTTAGGAGCCAGCCGATTTAGGCCTGATCCCCTAGTGTAGCCAGTAGGTTGGTGACTGCAAACACCTTCCATGGGACTAAACCGGCAGTTGGACATCCCTGAGGGGTCCCGGATTAGAGATGGTGCAGGCTGGGCTGAGGGACCCTCCCCACCATGCAAAAATGTCATGCACCAGGCCTCTAGTCCTATATAATGAAAGCCCAGTGACTGAAACAGCAGAACAACCAGAAAGACCAGAGACCAGAATGATTGGGGGTGTGGCAGGCCTGCAAACAGCCCACAAACCCTCACCCAGGCCGGCCTGCCCCCAGCAGGGACCCCCACCACAATCCAGTAATGCATGTATATCATTATGTATATGTCCATATATAGAGACAAGGATATATAGATATGTGTATATATGTAACAAAGCAGTAACAAAGACCCAAAATTGTATTAGTCAATTGCTCTGAAAAAAATAGTAACAGTTGATAAGAATTTAGAATTAGAATTGTACATGTAGCAGCTTCCAAGAGTGTTGAATGTTCCCGAGGTCTTGCAACTATGAATTATCCTCCTATATAATAAAAGGATAATATGCAAATTTACCCTTACGGCAGAATGACCAGATTGACCACTGGACCAGTCACTATGTGGTGCACTGACCCCCTCTCAGTCCCTTTCCCTGGCTGGCAGGCTCTGATCTCCTGATGGCCACCTGTGGCAGGGGTGGGTCTGGAGAGTGGGCGGGAATGACTGACCTCTAGGTCCCTTCCCCCGGCCATCAGGCACCGATCACCTGATGGCAAAGGGGAAACCAGAGTGGGTGGCAGCGGGGGGCGGGGCCGGCTGCAGGCAGCCAGGGAAGATGGCCCTGATCACAGGCCAGGCCTAGGGACCGTACCTATACACGAATTTCGTGCACCAGGCCTCTAGTATGTGTATATCCAAAGTTTCCCCTTTTATATGGACAATGGTCATACTGGATTACATCCCACCCTAGTGACCTCAATACTTCTGTAATGATCTTGTTTCCAAGTAATGTCACACCTGAGGCACTGAGGGTTAGGACTTCAACATATGAATTGGTGGCGGGGGGTCGGGGGGAGGCAGCACAATTTAGCCCATAACTGGAGGCTTTGAAGAAAAGCTGAGAGTCTCCCATGGCATGAGCCTGCGGTGGTTCAGCACTGGTTCCGACATAGCACTATGCCCATGCACAGGGCCATCCCGGCCGTGCTGAAAGCAGGAGGCCGAGGCAATCGCCTAACCTCCGCTTAGGAAGGCAGTTTCTTCAGAGATGCTTTTTTCCCACACCACTCTAATGTGCTGGCCTTTCGGGGGAATTGGAAAAGCTGACAGGGTTAATGTGGGTCCCCGTAATACTGCCAGAGACGTAGTATAGCCAGTAGGTTGGTGACTGCAAATATCTTCCATGGGATTAAAAGCCTGCAACCTTTCAAACAGTAACTACCTGCTGTGACAGCCAACAGGGAGAACATGTTACTGGAAACACCATCTTGGTGGTGAACAAGTAGCTAAAGTTTTCCAATGCCCAATTAGCAAAGGCTAAAATTGAGGGCGGGGGGGAAGGTACATAGAGATTGAAAATTCTGTGCTTAATGGGTAAGGCCTCAGAAATTGGTTATAGTGGGTGAGCTAAATTCATTCACCAAAAATGTTTTGAATACCTACTGTGTGCGAGGCACTATTCTAGTTGCACATTGGTGAGGAAACCACCAAAATGCTTGTCCCCTTGAAGCTTGCATTCTAGGTGCAGCTTATTACCCTCTGGCACTTAATCATTGGTATCATTTAAATAATAATAATAAGTACCCCATCAAAATCAATATTTCAGATAAAAAAAGGTTATGGCCAATCAAGTATAAGAAACAGTTCAATTCAGAAATATTACAATGGTGATATTTTAGTGGTAGATATATGAGTGATTCTTGTGATCCCATACTATGAGTGATTTCTGTGATCCTTTACTACTTTTCTGTGCTTTTTACATTTTCTTTAATAGCCATGTATTACTTTTATATTGAAAACAATTAAAGGATAAGGGTGATATCCAAGAGGCTCCTTGTCTAGTCTGAAAAGTCTAGATGAGTTTTGTAAAAACGTACTCCTAGCAGGCATAAACTTTGGGGTTAGACAACCCTGATCTCCAGTTCCAGCTCTGTCCCCCTATTGGATGTGTGACCTGGGATAGGCCACATTGCTACTCTAATTGTATCGCAGTGTCCTGATCTATCAAAACGAGGTAACACGCCAACCTTGACCTCCCAGAGTTGTTAAAAGATAAAACCTAAAATATATAAGCAAGCCTGAAATAGCATTCTGCACAGTAGGTGTTCAGCGTTTTCTAGATAGAAATGGGAAAGGCCCACTAAGATGAAGCCCAGAGCCCTCCTGCACTGCTGTGGGAATGGCAAGTGGTACTGCCTTCTTTGGAAAATAGTTTCTCAGTTTTCTAAAAAGTTAAGCATGCACCCAAGACATATTCCAGCCATTTTACTCATAGAGATTTGCCCAGAAACAATGAAAACTTATGTCAGTACAAAGACTTGTACACAAATGACTGTAGCAGCTTTATCTATAATAGCCACAAACTGGAACTAACCTAAACGTTCATCAACACGTGAATGCATAAACACATGATGACATATCCACACAATAGAATAGTACCTAGCCATAGAAAGAATGAATTGTTAACACATGGTACAATATGGATGAATATTGAAAAATGATTATACCAAGTGAAAGAAACTATGCATAAAATAGTACATACTGTATGAATCTATTTTTTAAAAAATCAGAAAAAATGCCAACTAATCTAGAGTGACAGGAGGCAATTTATTGATTGCTTTGGGATAGGGTAGGGGATGGGAAGAATGGAAGAATTATAAAGTGTCAGCTGGAAACTTTGGGGGTGATGGATATGTTCACTATTTTGATTGAGGTGGTGGTTTTATGGATGTGCCAAAGCTTATGAAATTGTACATTTTAAATGTGTGCTATTTATTATATGTCCATTTCCTCTCAAAAATGTTTTAAAAATCAATCCCAGTGCTTCCTTCCCAAGAGGAAGGAAAATTCTATCACCTTCCTCAGTCAGTCCTAGGTTCCCATAAAGAGAAGAGTGAATTAGGTGACCAGTGGATTGTGAGAATCCAGACAAGCATTTCCCCATGAGCTATGAGGAGGGAGTCACCGCAGGGGAAGAGATTTAAATTTCTCAGCGCAGCCAGTCTGAAGTTATTAAATTTTTAAAGAATGGTATGGATTTCTGTCCAGACTACAAGACAAAGCTATAAGACAGGGGGCTACATTTTTTTGCCTGTCAAGAGCTCATGTAGCAAGCACAGAAATATAAAACGCCTCATCAAAAAATTAATGCCCCAGTATCAGGAGGCTATTGTATCTGGGTGACAAATCTCAGATGATAAAGAGAGATGCAAATGTAAACCATGAAGGTTTATTAATTTTTTAGGATGGCAGTGATACTTGTGTCACAGTCAAAGTACAATTTCTGAGTGTGTGTGTGAGTGTTTGTGTTTGTTTTTTTACAGGAAAGCTACAGTGGTTTTGCCAGGATTTACAATGACAAATAATAAATCCTAGGCAGCAGCAAATGATTTGCAGGACCAAACAGAAGGATTAGATTAAATGGATTAATACCCCAACACTCACATCAGGCAGAGGGAATTGGTGCTGAGGGTCTAAAACAGTGATGGCGGACCTTTTGAGCTCGGCGTGTCAGCATTTTGAAAAACCCTAACTTAACTCTGGTGCCGTGTCACATATAGAAATTTTTTGATATTTGCAACCATAGTAAAACAAAGATTTATATGTTTGATATTTATTTTATACACTTAAATGCCATTTAACAAAGAAAAATCAACCAAAAAAATGAGTTTGCATGTCACCTCTGACACGCGTGTCATAGGTTCGCCATCACTGGTCTAAAAGATGTGATTTTGTTTCAATCTTGGCTGGGACCAGGAAGGAAGTCCCAGAGCCCTAAGATGGAAGCAAGAATTCTACGCTAATTGTTGTTTGACATTTAAAAACATAGAGCTATTATTCACTTGTGGGATACTTTGGCATTAATTACTCAAAATCACTTTAGATTTTTGTACTTTCAAAATGACTCTAAAAAAATTAATATGTTTTTCTATCATGTTATTAAAGGATAATGGTTTTCTAGGTCGTTTTAGAGTTGATATAGAATGATTGCCCAAAGCCCAGAGTCATGCAGTAAGTCTACTGTCAGCCTGGCCGACATGGTATATGAGAAGCTAGAATCACAGACCTGGAAAGGGACCTTGAAGAATTTCCAATGAATCTGTGGAGGCTGGGGAAGCCCCACCAATCACAGAAACAAGGCTATGGTTTAGGCAAGCCCTATTAGTCCAGTGTTCCCATTGCACAATATTAAAAATTAGGATAGGTTTCTCAGAAAGGGCTATGAGACTATGGGGGAATATAAAACTTAAGAGAGAAGAATTTAGAGAATAAGGCACTGTCTCTACCTTTCACAGATTTGACCTGCATGCATAAGCCCCACGAGAAAGGAGAGTAACATTTATTGAGCACCTGCTGCTGACTTGGCACATAGTAGAAGCCTGGATAATTACGTTCACATGTGCTCCCACAGAACATATGCTGTTGGAGAAAAAAAAGTAGGCAAACAACTCTAACACCAGGTCTCAGGGAGAAGCACATAAATGCTAGGTGACAAATGCCAAGGACTCTATCTAGCGAGCATATGACGTTTCCCCAGCCTCAGAAGTATGGCGAGCATTTTTACATCCTTTCTCTGTTTCTCTTCTCCCCTTTCGCCAGGTATCCTGATCACTTCTTTTACTCAGGCTGACCTGGCTTCACGAAACGTTCAGTATGTCCACTCCAGTGAGTCCGAGAGCCATTCAGATGCCTTCAGCTTCACGCTCTCGGATGGAGTCCATGAGGTAGGTGAGGAACTGGATTCCCTTAGCATCTGCACGGCGGCTGGTGCTGTCTGAACTTCACTTCCCTCTGCTCTCAGCCAAGGTCAGGCGGCTTCTGACAGCCCCCGGGGGTCTTGTCCAAGAGAATTCATTTTTGGGTTCCTGGTCAGTCCATCATGTGAGGGATGGTGTGAAGGAGAAAGTAGAGGGCACTTACCTTCTACTTGGGTGGGGCTGGGGGCCTGTGTCTCTCTGGTCTTCACATGTCTGCCATTCTAGGTGACCCAGACGTTCCACATCACCATTCGCCCTGTGGATGACTCGCTGCCCGTTGTACAGAATGTGGGGATGCGGGTGCAGGAGGGCGTGAGGAAGACCATCACGGAATTTGAGCTCAAGGCCGTGGATGCAGATACAGAGGTAAGAACGTGCCCCTGGGTTCTCTGGCTGAATGAGAAGCTGATCTGGTGAGTCCAGTGGTTGCTTTGTGACTGAGCATCCCAAGGGGAGGGCAGGGCGGTGAGGTTAGAACAAGTATCCTTGAAGGACTAAAAACCTGAAGAGACCACAGCCCTCCGAAAAATAGGAAGTGAATACATTTGCATCAAACTGCTTTTAAACCCTTTCTGAAACCCCAAGTATGTTCACCCTCTCCCCTGATTACATGCAACAATCTTTTTAACATGCTGAATTTTTATCATGATTTATAGGAAATTATTCCTTATTAGCATGAACAAGGATTTATGGCACCTATATATCTTTCCCTCTTTTCTTTTTAATTTTCTTTATTGTTGAAAGTATTATAGATGTACCATTTTTCCCCCATTGATCCCCTCCACCCTGCTCCTGCCCCCTCGCAGGCCTTCACTGCACTATTGTCTATGTCCTTGGGTTATGCATGTACTATATAATAAAAAGCTAATATGCAAATTGACTGAACGGGGGAACGGCCGGTCGCTATGATGTACACGGACCACCAGGGGGCAGACACACAACACAGGAGCTGTCCCCTAGTGGTTGGTGTGCTCCCACAGGGGGAGCACTGCTCAGCCAGAAGCCCTGAGCCGGGCTCACGGCTGGTGAGCGCAGTGGAAGTGGCGGGAGCCTCTCCTGCCTCTGCGGCAGTGCTAAGGATGTCCAACTGTCAGCTTAGGCCCGCTCCCTGTGGGAGCTAAATTGGGTCTAAGCGGTCAGTCAGACATCCCCAAGCGGTCCCGGACTGTGTTGAGGGAACCCCCCGAGTGCACGAATCTCATGCACCGAGTCTCTAGTATGCATATAAGTTCTTTGGTTAATCTCTTCCCACCCCTCCTCCGCCAACCCCACTTCCCTCTGAGAATCATGTCTGTTGCATTGATCACATGATTTCACTTATATGTAGAATCTAATGAACTAAAGAAGCTGACAAAATAGATCTTTCTCTTTTTTTAATTTTCTTCATTCAGACTTCTCTGGATGACAACTAATTATTACAATTTAGGCATCCTCAGAGAACTAGGCTTTATACAGTAAAACAGAGCCTGTAGAGATAGAACTCTCATTCTCATGATGCTTTCAGATAAAAGCATGTAACCTTCTGGCACAATTTAGCTCCCATAAGAGTACCACAGCAATTATTAATTAGTTCTATGTGCACTCTACCCTCTGCCAGCGCTCATTCATTCATCTGTTCACTCTTTCAGCAAATACTCATTACGTACCTGTGCCGGCTCTGCTCTAGACCTGAAGGACAGAGCCGTGAACAAAACACATAAAGTTCCAGCCTTAGGGAGTTTTCAACCTTTGTTGAGGAAGGCAGACAATAAAGAAAGAACATGTAATACCATGTCAGATATTGTAAGTGCTATGAATAAAACTAAAGCAAGCTAAAGAAGATAAGAGATTGTGCTATGTTAGACAGAGTGGGCAGGGAAGGCTTCTCTGAGGAGCAGAGATATGAAGCAGAAGAGCAAGCTATGCAGTCATCTGGGAGCCTCAGTCCCTGGGCAGAAGAACCAGAGTGCAAAGGCCCTGGGGTCAAGTGTGCTTAGAACTTTTGAGTTACAACAAGAGGCCAAGAGGTGGGAACCTAAACAAGCAGGAGAGGGGAAGAGCGGGCCCAGAGAGGAGTCCTAGGACCAGGTCACAACGGGCCTGGTTGGCCCAGTCAGGCCTTTTCATTTTATTCTACGTTGGTGGGAAATCTTTGGAAAGTCTTGAGCAGGGTTTTCTACCTCTTTATTTTTGCTTCTATGTGTCGCCCTAGAGCAGCCGTGGGCAAACTACGGCCCGCGGGCCGAATCTGGCCCGTTTGAAATGAATAAAACTAAAAAAAAAAAAGACCGTACCCTTTTATGTAATGATGTTTACTTTGAATTTATATTAGTTCACACAAACACTCCATCCATGCTTTTGTTCCGGCCCTCCGGTCCAGTTTAAGAACCCATTGTGGCCCTCAAGTCAAAAAGTTTGCCCACCCCTGCCCTAGAAGCAGTGACTAGAAATGGGAAATAAATTTCTGTTCTGATGCATATGGGATTCTGGATATAAGAGTTTTGGGAAGTGGGGGGAAATGGATGGAAAAGAAATGAATAATTTTTAAAGGTCTAGTTCCTATCATCCTGGGAGAGGTTAAAGATTCAGGCTTTTTTTTTTTTTGACCCCCCCCAAAGGACAAATATAAATGCCTTAGTCTTACAACTGAAGGCATCAGAATATAAATTCAATTATAGTTACCAATATAATTTACCTCCTTAGTTTTATTTTTGATAGCCATAAAAAATGCAGTTCTTATTTTATAAATGTCTCTAGGTTTGGCTACACTTGACCACCTGTTGGCCATCACTGACACATCTGGTTTCCCTTAAGAAGTCCCTTCTCCTCTTGCTTTTTGCCTCCTCCACAGGCTGAGTCTGTCACGTTCACCATTGTGCAGCCCCCGCGTCATGGCAGCATCGAGCGAACCACCAATGGGCAGCATTTCCAGTTCATCTCCACCTTCACCATGGAGGACGTCTACCAGAACCGAGTCAGCTACAGCCACGATGGCAGCAACTCCCTCAAAGACTGGTTCACCTTCACTGTTGCTGATGGGACGAACCCCTTCTTTATTATTGAGGAAGGAGGGAAAGAGGTGAGGGGAAACAACAGAGAGGAAGGCATAGCAGAACATGCCAGAGGTTGTCCACAACATGGCATATCAAGGCCAAGGATAGCCTTGTTTTAGTTCTTGTTCTGTCACTTATCAGTGGGCCTTCAGCAAATCACTTAGCTCCTCTAAGCCTCCTCTTGTCATCTGCAAAATGGATACAATAATCATCATCAGCTTCAATTAGACGAGGGTTCAAAGAGATAATCAATAGTAAGTACTTAACACTGTTAGCAAATTATGAGCACTTTCAATAGAAGTTGATAGGTATTGTTATTATTCTGTTATTATTTCTCCTTTCCTGTCATTTTTCTTTCATCTGTTTGTGTTTTTTTTTTTTACTAATTTCATATGGTTCTAGATTGTCTTGCTCTCTTATATGTCCCCTCAGTCAGCCAAAGTTTCTTAGTCTCATGAAGAATAGCAATGGCTAAGAGTGCGGTTTCTTCATCCAAAAGACACTGATTTAAATTCTAGCTCTGTCACCGACTGGCTGAGTGACTTTGCAAGTCATTTAACCTTTCTAAGCCTCAGCTTCCCTATCTCTAAAATGGGGACGATACCACCTTCGTGATGTATGTAAAGCACTTAGCCCAGTGCCGTACACAGGAACATCCAACCGACTGGCTGTCATCATCATCTGTGTCATCATTTTAGGGTCAGCAAGGGAAACAGGTAAAGACTTTTGTCTTGAGGTCATGCAGCCATTCAGCTTTATTACTTTGAGAGAATTGTTCCCTTCTGATATCCAGGCGTCTGGAAGAAACATTAAGACAGCCCCTGCACTACCTTTCCTGCTATTTTTACTCATTCCTTCTTAGCCTGGTGTCCTGCAGTCCCACACCCTCTGCTGGGAATAACTGCAACCCAGGTAAAAGGTAGGCACGGACTCCTACATCACAGGCGTCTGTCTCTGACTCCGCAGAAGCAGTTTGAGTGAGCTATATCGTCACACCCGACCATCCTTCAAGGATTACAGCAGGGTCAGCTCCGTCCTGCACAGTCCCTTTCAGACTTCGGTGATGAATGGGGATGGTTCCTTCGTGGAAGCAAGGTCTTCCTGCACCCTTTAGAGACCGACAGCCTGTGAAAAGGTCGTTCTCGGTGGGTCGAAGAGTCAGGATTCCCCTGCCACTGCGGGGTCTGCGATGCATCACCCCCCTGGGGGCTCATCGCTTTTATTCTCCCTCCTGCACTGCAGCTGCTCCCACTTAGTGTGACCTTCAGAAGAGAAAAAAGATTTCAGGATAAATCAGCAAGAGGGCTACCTCTCCGATAAACATCAAAGGTCACTGCAGGTCTCCAGAGGGACCCTGTTATTTTACAAATGGAAATTGCTTACAAGGAGGTGGTAGAAGGTTGAAAAGCCAGCATCTGCTGCCCTGCGTGGCAGCCGCCTTTTCCCCTCGAACAGGGAGGTGCCGCGTCTGTGTTGTGTGGATCGGTCTAAGTGAGATTGAAATTATAAACCAAAGTTTCTTTTCATTATGTCCACAAATATTTTATTCTTTTTTATTTAAATTCTTTCTTGTTTAAAGTATTACATAAGTCTCCTTTTTCCCCCATTGACACAAATATTTTATTCTTAATTTCTTCTTCTGTTTTCCCCATATGGATAGCTCACTGAAAAAAGGGGGGGAGGGGGAGAAAAATCTCTTCCCAGGAAACCTCTTTCTACATCTGGCAGAGTTCCACCTGGAGACTTTGACATTAACATTTTAATGATGGTTTTCTTCTGCCTCTCAGGAAAGATTTAACAAGAGTTATTGAAAGGAAAATGTTTTGCTTATTGTTTCACCTCAGGGTAACGTTGAACTTACTCCATGCAGAGGTGTGTAAACGTCAGCTTCCATGGCAGGTGAAATCCCAGCCCGGTGCCCCTGGTTTCTCGCTTTCCTTCGTATAGTGCCCTTTAGCAGGCAGTATTCTCCCTAAGTCTCGGGCCAAGGGCTAGCAAGTGGTGGAAACCGGCTTAGCTCCCACTCTGAAGTGTCAACTGATTTCAGGGTTCCAGACCTGACAGTTCGATGTCTGTGAATGATGAGTTTTTTTGGCTCCCCCCACCTCCCCCCCAGATTATCACAGCAGCGCCTCAGCAGTTCCGAGTAGACATCCTCCCAGTGGACGACAGCACTCCGAGAATTGTCACAAACCTGGGGCTCCAGTGGCTGGAGCGTGTGGATGGCAAGGTAAGGCCCCTCCATCGGCCAGTTCCACACTAACCAGCTTGGACAGTAGCCTTGAACATGACGATAGATTATGACTAAGAACTCTAGCTCAAGTCATGTTTATTCCTCCCTAAGTAAGCTGATATTCCTGAGATTGGAGAGCTTCATGGGTTTGATTCAGATTGTATATAGTTTAACATGTTCTTATACAATGGCTCCCAAAATATAGTAGCTCAAACAAAATAGCAGGTGTTTTCCCCCTCACATCCAGGGTGGAAGTCCAGGGCTCTGCGTGATGATTCAGAGGCACAGGTTCCTTCTCTCTTGCCATTCTGCCATTACTGGCTTGTAGCCGTTGACTGGAGTTACCCTAATCTCTTCAGTTAGTCATCAGTATTTTAGTCCATGGGAAGAGGAAAATAGAAAAGTAGAGAGCAAGGAATATATAGATATTTTAATCCTCACCTGAAGATATTTTTCCCATTGCTTTTCAGAGAGAGTGGGAGGAGGGAAGGAGGGAAGGAGGAATGAAAAGAGGAAGGAAGGGAGTGGGGGGAGAGAGAGAGGGTAACATCGATGTGAGAGAGACACATTGACTGGTTGCCTCCTGCATGTGCCCCTATGGGTGGGGAGTGAACCAGAAACTCAGGTATGTGCCCTTGACCAGGAATCAAACCCAATACCCTTCAGTGTGCGGGCTGATCCTCTAACCACTTAGCAACACTACCCATGGCAAGGGCAAGGGATATATTTTAAGCAAGTAGTACAGAAATTAAACACATCTCTTGCACTCATATTATTTTGGCAAGAAATGGGTCATATGGGCTCATCTGTTGCATGGGAGGCTGGGAGATAGAGTGTCTAGCTGATTAGCCAGGTGCCCAGCTAAAAGTTTGTTAACTAGAAGAAGGGAAAGATAGATTTGGGGACATATCTGGAATATGCCATTAATGGGAAGGAAGTGTTTTTGTGGGTGAATGTCCTCAGAGGAATACTTTAGAAATTTCATTCTCCTTCTCCTAAAGTCCAATTTGGTCATTTTAAGATATGCCATAGCCATGTCTAGCATTAAATTCCTGTCCCCACCCAAACACACACAGTTCTTGAGTTGAGTTTGAGAACTGGTTTCTTTCTTTTGCCTGTGGTTTTCCCTCTAAGACGTAGATTTTCTCTTCCCTATGGAGCTGATTAGTTGGTAGTATAGGCATCCCTCAGAGATATTGTGGGTTCAGTTCCAGACCATTGCAATAAAGCGGGTATCTCAGTAAAGAGAGTCATAACCTTTTTTGTTGGTGGAGGGTCTTGCCTTCAGTTTCTGAAACACACAGCACCTGAGAAGCACAATAAAACAAGGTATGCTTTTATATGTAGGTGTTATGCTATAGCTTTCCACCAAACTTATCAGAATTTTTAAAATATATCAAACAAAATTAGCATCAATTCTTTTGCCCTATTTCATTTATTTTTTTTTTCCATATTCAGAACCATCTCACTCTCTTCTAAACTCTCCGCAATTCTACTTCCCACCCCTACCCTACTGCAGGGACTCTTGTCAGAGTCACCAATGACCTCTATTTTGTCAAGTCCAAAGGTCACTTACATGTCCTTACTTTCCTAGAGCTAAAAACATTTAATACTATAGACCAGCCCTTTTTTCTCTCAAACCTTTGCTCTCATTAAATATTTTTTGAGTGAGTTAAGGCCTGGCCGGTGTGGCTCAGTGGTTGAGCATTGACCTAGGAACCAGGAGGTCCTGGTTCAATTCCCAGTCAGGGCACATGCCCGGTCGGGTTGTGGGCTTGTAGGAACATGCTGGAGGCAGCCGATCAATGATTCTCTCTAAATATTTTTTGAGTGAGTTAAAATATAGGCAGTATATTTGGGCAAAATTGGGGTATCATATATATCTTACTCACTTGCAAGCATTGCATTTGACTCCTGTATTTTCAGGAGTGGCCGTCTTTCCTGTGTTGTATCATTCTTTCAAAGTCCCAACCTTCTTTAAAGGCCAAGCTCAAATTCCACCATCTCAAATCTCTTCTGCCCCAGTTCAGCTGGAATTATCTCTCCCACTCCCAAAAAAGTGCATAGCACTCTTTTTTTGTTTATTTCCCGATATAGCTCTTGCCACAGCTACGTTGCTTATCAGCCTTTCTTTGCCAATGGTGTGAACACATCGAGGGCAGAGGCCGGCTGGCTTTTATCCGTACAGCCTCTTCAATACTGACAGAGTTTTCTGTGCAGTAAATGCACTCAGTCAATCATTGTTGAGCTGAATTAAATCTGAGTCACTGGGTCTTGTTCTTGCTTTATTCCCACAACAGGAGTTAAATTTAATGGGTTTCTATTCCAGGCAACCAACTTGATCACCAAGAAAGAACTGCTGACCCTGGACCCGGACACGGAAGACCTGCAACTTGTCTATGAGATCGCTACGGGCCCCAGGCATGGCCACGTGGAGAACAAGCTGCAGCCTGGCCGAGCTGCTGTGACCTTCACACAGGGTGGGGCCTCGGGGAGCTGGGAAATGGGAGGAATCTGTTCTACGACCCCTCTCACCCCTAAGTAACCTACATACAAACATACAGTCTTTTAATGTCTAACCATCCAACTTTAGAATTTTACGTCTCTGACTTTTTTCCTGTTACTCTGAGTTATGTCCCCACTCCCTCTCCCCACCCCCCACCCCCCAAAAAAATCACCTTTACCATGCTTCCTCAGCTCCCAAATTGCTTTAGGTTTTGGCCAGGTTTTCTGGAAGGGATCATGTCAATGCTCGGTCTTCTTTAAAAAGAAACCACAAAAACAGCCCCCAGGCTTTATGAAAGATCCGTGATCCTGTGTGGTTTGTTTTTTGTTCTCTAAGGGTTATGGATATTTTTTAAAGTCTTCAGCAAAGAAATTAAAATCAATGTGGGCAGATTCCTTAACAGAAATGTTTTCCTGCTTTGAATCATATCAGGCAGACCATTTTGTAATTTAGTTTCCCAGACGCCCCTTGGGGTCTTCTAGAATCTAGCTGACTTCTGAGGAAGGGCTTCATTGGGAGCAGTTACGAGAAACTGCCTGTTATGACTCATGTGCCGTATTTCCTTTTTCTCTCTGTCCTCGGTCTTCTGTGCTCTCCTAGCCCATGTTACCTGTGCCTTGTGTGGGGGCTGTTTCAGTCCAACCTTAGCTTTTCTTAGTAACACATGCCTTCCAAGGAACCTTATTAGAAGGAAGTAGTGTGGATATGAGCATATGCACACAGAGGATGGGGTTGAAGACTTTTCTCTGTCAGCTCTCAGATCCGCCGCTAACATTCCATAGACCTTTAGTGAAGTGTCTTTTTGACAAGACCTGGAAGTTCTCATTTACAACAGCATAGTGTATTTCCTGTACATGAAGATAGCTTTTTGTCACATGGAGCTACAGGATCTTATTTTTGCATCTGGCAGAAGCAGTAATTTCTAAGACTATTACCCCTTTTTGTTCTTGGGAACACATGTTCTGTCCATGACCCATTAGAAGAATGACTGAGTGTGTCAGTGTGCACAGCTATGAGGCTGTTTTTGTAACCCCGGGCTAACACACTGTGTCTTTTTTCTCACAGAGGATGTGAACTTGGGGTTGATTCGTTACGTGTTGCATGAGGAGAAGATCCATGAGATGATGGATAGTTTTCAGTTTCTGGTGAAAGACAGTAAACCCAACGTGGTCAGAGACAATGTCTTCCACATCCAGTGGTCCCTCATCAGCTTTAAACATGCTAGGTACAAGCGTCATTGTGTCTTCATTCTTGAGAAAGGAGTCAGGCAAGCAGAGGATTCTGGGCAAAGCACTCTGTGGGTCAGCTGTAGTCATCTGATGAGGGGGTGGTGATAACAATAATAAAAATAATAATTATACCAAGTATTTCTTGTATACTGTATGTATCAGGCACTGAACTAAGCACTTGACCTACATCACCTTAATACTTTGAATTTATGAGATGAATACTATTGTTGCCCCTGCAACAACAAAGCAGTAGAGACCGAAAGAGGGTTACTTGCCCAAAGTCGCATAGCTACTCAGCAGTAAAACCAGGATATAAGTAACCAGAAGACACTGGCATTGAACTAGCAGATTCTTCACAACCCAGGGGCAGAATTTCAGAGATGACTATTTTGTGTGTTTGTAGCTACAATGTCAGTGAGAAGGCGGGGTCTGTCAGCGTCACAGTGCAGAGGACTGGGAACCTGAACCAATACGCCATAGTTCTGTGTCACACGGAACAAGGCACCGCCAGCTCCAGCTCCAGGGTCAGCTCCCAGCCTGGGCAGCAGGACTACGTGGAGTATGCTGGCCAGGTAAGTGGGCGAGAGGGCCTCTGATTCCTGAACTGCCTGCAAGGACTGTGACGAGGTTGTAGTCTATTGTGGCACCTTCCAATTTTCTGTTATTCCCCCCTTCCTTTCCATTGGCAGCTTTCCTCAGTAATTTTCCTATCCTTGATTCTCACAGTACTTTGTTCTTCATGGCCTGCCTAAACTCCATTGACATTCTAACTGCCGAAGCTTAAGTTATGTGTAGCTTCTCAGTCTACATTTTGCTTCGTGACCAAAAAAAAAGTCTCCAAGGCATCATGTTCTACACTCAGCCTTCAGAATTCTAACCTTTTCTCTCCATCTTCTTTACCTGAAGGGACGGAGTGTGGGGAGACCAGTTGGGAGGCTTTTGGATGAGCTGGGTGAGAGATGATGGGAGCTTAAGCTGCAGTTATAAAGTGAAGGGGGAGAGAAGTGGGTGGATTCAACTGATGAGGAAGCCATCAATCGAGAGGACTAAGCAGTGGATTAGATAGTGGGGCAGAAGGGAAAGTGGATGATGATGCCCCTTGCTGGGAGGGGACACATAGAGGAGCAGGTTTGGTGAGGGGGTGATCTTGACTTTGCTTTGAACATGGTGAGTGTGAGTTGCCTTAGAGCCATCAGTGGACAGCTATATACATCGGTAGGGAGTACAGAGAGGAGTTCTGGGTAGGGAGATAAATTTGTCGTCTCTATATAGAGCCGTGGTGTTAATCAGTGTCAGGGTGGAGTGAGAGAAAGAAAAAGGAGAGAATGAAAGCAAAAGAGAAAGGAGGGGACTTAAATAGTAAGCTCCTTGATGGCAGAATGCCCTGTTTTTGTCATCTTTTATGTATGGCACAATGCCTGGCACTTATTAGGTATTGATTAAATGTTTTTTCAAAGTAACTTCATTATTCTTATGGCAACATAAAGTAACAGGAACCATAAAGAGGAGTGGACTCTCTTTGAGTCATGTCAGCAGAACTAAGCTAAGGCCGCTCATGTCAGATTTAAATGAGGAACTAGAAGAGTCTTAACAAATGATAAAAAGAGGTATATATGCCTATTTTTCAGGGAAAGATAAAAGGAAGTGTGTTCTAGGTCTTAAATAGAGATTTGTGGAGTGTTTCATTTAGTTGGGAGTGTTTTGAAATGTGTTTAGTAAAAATTTGATTAGCTGATTAGATAGTAATGGCAATTTTCTTTTGATGAAAATTATGTGTTTTCAGAGGTTTATGACTATTTTTACATGTTTCCTTTGTTTCTGTTTACACAAAGTATATTCCAAGCCCATTCCCTACCCTTTCAATTTTGAACAGATCCAGAGCCCTGATTCCATTTGAAGGTTTTATCTTCCTCTTTTATTTTTGGGTAAAGTAGAAGCACCATATATCCCTGTAAGTTTACAATTAAGTGCATATATAATAATTTATCTCCTTTGTACCGGGCTAAATGTACTCACATTATAGGTTTCATTTGCAAAGGATTTAGTCAAATATAAAGTTAAAATTCAGTCTGGTTTTTTCTCAATGTAACTTTTTCTGAATTCAAACGTCATTATACAGTAAGCTGAGATTCTATGTCAGTTTTAATTGTACAATAATATAATAATGGTAATAGGATAATATCTTGCATTTGTTCAGTGTTTTAAAATAAACTGATGTATGTAAAGTTTCAAAGCCTGACCCAGCTTGAAACTAAAAAAACAAAAACAAAAACACAAAAAAAACAGAACTTCAGCCTAGAACTTCACATTCCAGGTTCAAAGATCTTTCCAGTTAAACTTGCCACAAATAGAAGGGGGACTAAGTAATCAAATGACTCTTGCTCAAGTGAGTTAATAAAACAGGATATGAACAGTTACCCACATGTTTTAATACAGTCACTAAATGGGAGGGGATGTCTTCACCCTCCATGTCCCTATACAATAAATCAGTCCAGTTGCAGATGAAGAACGGGAAGAGGTAGCCTTGCGTTCCAGGTGATACAGCAGAAAGTTGGGGCTAGAAGAACCAGCTGCTTCGTTCAGTGCTCGCCGGACTTGGGCCCTCTCTGCCCATGGCCTTCTGGGGGAGCAGAGCAGGGGAAGCTGAGGCACAGCTTAACTCCTTGTTGTTTCCTTTGTGACAGGTGCAGTTTGATGAGCGAGAGGACACCAAATCCTGCACCATTGTCATCAACGATGATGACGTGTTTGAGAAGGTGGAGAGTTTCACCGTGGAGCTCAGCATGCCAGCATACGCCCTACTAGGGGAGTTCACCCAGGCGAAGGTCATTATCAATGACAATGAGGACGAACCCACATTAGAGTTTGATAAGAAGACCTACCGGGTCAACGAGAGCGCTGGTTTTCTGTTTGCACCTATTGAAAGAAAAGGTCTGTTGGCGCCGAAAATGACAAGGAGCTTTGTAATAGCTAACGTTTATTGAGTCCTATTTATGTGCCAAGTGCTCATGTACCATATTAACTCAGATGTGCAAGTACTTTACATGTATTAACTCATTTAAACCCCCAGCACAGCCCTGATAAAGATCCTACCCAGTGAGTTCTATCAGAGGCTTCTCTTGGTAGCTCAGGCTGTTAGCACACCCATTTATTCTTTAACGGGACTAAAACACTTTATATTTGGTCTTGCAAATATTCATGTACTCGGGATTCTTAACTGATTCTTACAATGTTTCGTAACCTTGATCAAAAAGGGAAGTTACAGTTTGTAAAAACTGATTTCCCATCTTAGTTCTTGAAAGATATGTGTTTAAAGATTTCCTTCCGTGAGAGTCACATATAGAGCTCCAATGAGAAGTAAACTGCATGTAAAAAGTAAAGGTCAGTTCTTGAGGGGCTAAAAATCAAACTAAAGATTATATGGATTTATTATTGCACAACATTGAGACTTTAAAATACATGGGAATTAAATCTTCATTCAAAGCCACACAACAACTATAAGTAACAATGTCAGGGTTGTTTGTTTTTTGTTTGTTTGTTTTCTTTGTGATTTTTTAAAATATATTTTTATTGATTTCAGAGAGGAAGGGAGAGGGGGGGGGAGATAGAAACATCAGTGATGAGAGAATCATTGATTGGCTGCCTCCTGCATACTCCCCACCGGGGATCAAGGCAACCCAGTCTTGTGCCCTTGACTGGAATCGAACCCGGGACCTTATAGTCCATAGGCTGATGCTCTATCCACTGAGCCAAACCAAATAGGGCTGATGTCAGGTTTTTTATTGAATGTGCTGGCTGGGTGTTAGTGTAACAAACACTGTAAATATTGCAAACCCTTGGAGGTGCCACTTGGAAAACAAGCAAGTCCCACCGATTGCTCTGGACCAGCAAATGGGCCCAGAATAGGCCGTCACTCAGGGCAGTGGCAGCATTAATAAGTAAAGGCATTTGTACAGAAAGGTGGGTTTTATTTTGTTTTGTTTTTCTCTTTTTAAAAGAAGCTTGTTTTTCCCTGGGAGTTAAAGTACAGAAGTTTATTCAGAAAGGCAGTGAACTGCGCCCGTAGCACTACCTTCAGGACACAATTACTTTGCTACTTAAAGTACCAAATATGTCTCTTATCTTTCCACCCGCTGTGGTCTTAGATGGTGGGCAGTGAGTCTTGTGAATTAACAGAGCACAAAATTCACAGACTAGGAAATCCATTTTAAGCTGTTTGGTGAAGTACCTGGGGTATATTAAATCCTCAAGTGGTTTATTTCATAAGCTCAAAAGAGACTGCAATGCAGGAAGGTTTCATGCCAGAGTGTGAACACGAATAATGATGGAATATGTCAGAGGGAACCAAGCTCACTAATTTATCAGAGATTTTAGAATTTGAGAAGCACTCATTCAAATGCTTTGGTTTTCTTGCCATTTTGTATTTCAGGGGATGCAAGCAGCATTGTGTCTGTGATTTGCTATACCATCCCTAACTCAGCTATGGGAAGTAGCCTCTACGCTCTAGAATCGGGCTCTGATTTTAAATCTAGAGGGAGGTCTGCTGACAGTCGTGTGATATTCGGGCCTGGTGTCACCATGTCCACCTGTGACGTCATGCTCATTGATGACAGCGAATATGAAGAGGAAGAAGTGTTTGAGATTGCCCTGGCAGGTGCTTCTGACAATGCCCGCATCGGAAGGGTGTCATCGGCCAAGGTGCTCATCAGTGGTCCCAATGATGCCTCCACTGTGTCCCTGGGCAACACGGCTTTCACTGTCAGTGAGGATGCAGGTAACAGAGAGCATCTCTGGGGTTCCATCAACCATCTCTTGATCTCTTTCTTGAATGATTTCCTCTCAGGTTTGGGAGTATCCTTAAGACAATTAAGGATATAATTGAGGATAATGCCATTCCTCAGTGACATCACTGTTGGTCCGAGACATTATATAATGCTAGGCATTACAACCAAGAATGGGAGGTAGTAAAGAATCACTTTTCTTTCTCTGATTACTGATGGAAGGGAGGGATCTGGCTTACAGTCATTGGTTGACCTCTGTGGTCGAGGGGGAAGGCATGGTGCTAAGCATTTTGGCTTGCAAAGGAGGGGAATGAGATCTGTTGAGAATAGAGGTAAGTGATTTCGTATACTTCTCGCTGCTAAAACAAATACATTCTAAAATGTCAGTGTCTTCACAAGTGGAACTTGCTCATTCATATTACTACAGCCCAAAGCAGTCAGTGGGCAGATTTTTCCACCCAGGCTCCTTCCCTCTCCTGGCTGCACAGGGGTCCTCCGCATGCTGCTGGCAGACATACTACCAGAGGGGCAGCAGCTGGGAGAAGTATCTACTGATAGGAGCCACTTGACCAAGGTCCTTCACCTCTTTGAAGGTGATATTCTGAGGGACAGTGGGAACTGATCTTCTTGAGTACTTATGGAATGCCAGGTACTGAGCAACATGCATTTCATGCATTCTCACTTAATCTTCTGTAGAGGAGATGACATTATAGAGGAGAGCAAATGGAGACTCAGAGAGATTAAATAAATCATCAGATATCAAGCAGTTAATATGCCAGAGCTGGATTTAGAGCCCAGACCTTTCTACAATGCCACTTCCTTTGCCATACACCAAATGCTCAGTCATGACTAATGTCATTTCACAACTGACTAGAAAAATGTGACTGATGGGTTTTCATGTAGCTTTGCTCTCACCTTGATTGTGAAAACAGCTAAAAATCTACATGTATATCATTAGGACCCTATGAAGTATGATGTCACAATGGACCAGAAAATGAGTTTCATTCCTAAGATAAGCAATAAGCACATATGGTTTAAGTAATGATGTGTGCACCACTCAGATAAAATGGGGAAATCAAACCAGTTTGGAACATTTAATTAGGAACATTCAGCTTCAGGCCCCATAGAGTCCCATAGCTGGTTCTTCCTTAATTGACTATTTTCTAGCTCATCCCTGAGGCGCTCGTCTGAATTTCTTCTCCCTATATAGGCTTGAAATGTTTTCCAGTGGATCCTTCCCCCTACAGTTCATTGTTCTTCTGTGAGCAGTCTCCTTTATGAAGCCACAAAAACATTCTCCCCTAAGGGCTACTTTCCAGCACAACCTGCATGAGACCCTCCTCTAGGTCTGCTCTTAATCTCAGTGTTGGCAAAAAGAAGGAGGGTGATACCTCAGCCTTCCTCAGAGGGAGCACCAAGCATCGCTGAGGTTAGAGTAGACAGGCCAGCAGGATAAAACTGCTGCTGCTGAGAAAGAGAACATGTTGGAAAAGTACCATTGATTTTCTGGGTCAAGGTTGACCTTGGGAATCTATGAATCTCATTTCAGGAGCAGTGAAGATCCCAGTTATCCGCCATGGGACTGACCTTTCGACCTTCACATCTGTCTGGTGTGCTACGCGTCCCTCAGACCCAGCTTCTGCCACTCCAGGAGTCGACTATGTTCCCAGCTCTAGGAAGGTGGAATTCGGACCAGGTGTCACTGAGCAGGTGAGCATACAGCCGTGAAAGGCTGGATGAGTCTGTTAATGTGGTATCTAGTCTGCTCTCCAGACTCTCTGGAGGACACTAAACTCCACTTGCAATATTACTATCTTCCCTTTCTTCAAAAACACAAACATACAATCAAGAGAACAAACTTAGAGGGATCTTCTACAAAACTCTTCAAGTGATGTTTTCACCATCTTACATCCAGCACCACGGATTTAGGATAGAAACTGCATTTGTTTGATCTAAATATCTAGAAACAAAACACCTAAGGGTGTGTAATAAAAAGAGTGTAATTTTATGGATAAAAAGAAACTGCGTTTAAGACCACCAAAGAAAGACAAGTTGTTGCCTGTGTCCTAATTTCCCAAAATAAATGGGTGTTATGTGTTTGGCATTCTGTAAGGTTTACTTGAATTTTTCTTTTTTTTTAATTAAAAATCATTTTTTAAATTGAGATGTAATTGACATATAACACTATATTAGTTTCAGGTGTACAATGTAATGATTCAATGTCTATATATATTGAAGACAATCACCACAGTAAATCTAGTTAACATCCTGTTTTTTCTCCTAGTATTGCACCTTGACAATCTTAGATGACACTCAGTATCCAGCAATTGAAGGGCTGGAGACATTTGTGGTTTTCCTCAGCTCAGCACAAGGGGCCGAACTGACTAAACCTTTCCAAGCTGTCATTGCCATTAATGACACATTCCAGGATGGTAAGAGATTGGGGCTGCCAGCTGGTGGCTGACTATAGTTCTATTTTTTCCTTAACTTCCATATGTATGCATTGGACCTCATTCACATTTCACTCAAGAAATGTGAGTATGTGTGTGTAAGTGCATGTGTATGTATGTGTGCATATGTCTGTTATATCTGTGTGTGTACAAGGACCTGCATGTACACATTTACATAGAAATAGGAGAAAGAAATAATTGTTCATGTTTCTGGCACTCTGCTAGATACACAAAAAATGTTTAAGCCTTGGTTGGGCCATGTCCTCAAGAAGTTCAATGTCTAGTTGGGGGATCAGACCCTTAAACTGAAAAGTTAGGATATCCTATATAATAAAAAGCTAATATGCAAATCGACCGAATGGTGGAACAACCGATCCTATGATACACACTGACCACCAGGGGGCAGACACTCAATGCAGGAGCTGCCCCCTGGTGGTCAGTGTGCTCTCACAGGGGGAACGCCGCTCAACCAGAAGCCGGGCTCACGGCTGGAGAGTGCAGCGGCGGTGGTGGGAGCCTCTCTTGCCTCTGTGGCAGCGCTAAGGATGTCCAGCTGCCATCAGTCGGACATCCCCTGAGGGCTCCCAGACTGCGAGAGGGCACAGGCCAGGCTGAGGGACTCCCCAGCGAGTGCACGAATTTCGTCCACTGGACCTCTAGTATGATAAATGGCCTGACAGTGCTGTAAATCCAGTGCTATCTGAGTAGATGGGACTGAACAGTAACTTTGTGTGGAAGAATCATAGAAGATTTCACGAAGGAAATCTGATATTTAAGCTGAGTCTTCAGGTGTGATAGTAATTTACCTAATGGATAATACGAGAAAGCTTTGTCAAATAAACAGATATAATAGGTATAATGGCATAAAATTTTGAAAGGTGTATATTTGGAAAACAGTGAGATGCTTACTTGTGCTTTGAATCCAGTAGGAGGTGAATAAAAGGAAATGAAATGGAAAGATAGATTGGAGTCAAGTTCTAAGAATCTTACGTTCTAACATAAGGAATCGATAAGCAGAGGGAAGCAACAGATTCTCATCAGCACAGGAGTGTGTGGTTTTGTCTTAGGAAACTCATTGTCCTATAGACGATGTGCAAGAATGAAGAGACAAGTATATGAACTTGTCAGTCACTACTGAAGACCTAACCTAAGTAACAGGATGAAAAAGAAGGGACAGGTGCTTCTTAGGAAGAATTGATGAAACTTAGAATTGTCAGATTCTAGAGCTGGGTGGAGAAGATCAAGGCAAACCTCCCACCTCAAGCAGAAGGACCCTAATCAGCATTTTTATGGTTGACAATAAAGTCCACGATTAAACTCTTACAGTGAATGAAAAGGCACCAAAAAAGGAACAGACAGCCCAGCGGAGCAATCTTTAATATTTTTATTTATTTTAAATTATTTATTCATTTATATATTTTTAAAAATCAAATGACAAAAATGGTATACTATGAAAATTAAGTCTTCCTTCTACTCCTGTCTCCCAATCCTCTAGTTCCACTCCCTAGAAACAATCATTTTAACCACTTTTTTGTTTTGTGTAGCATTCAAGAGAGAAAAGAAATATATGCATATGTCCAAAATGGTATCTTACTTTATTTTTTAATATATCTTTTTATTGATTTCAGAGAGGAAGAAAGAGGGAGAGATAGAGAGAAACATCAATGAAGAGAGAGAATCATTGATCAGCTGCTTCCTGCACGCCCCCTGCTGGGAATCAAGCCCACAACCCAGGCATGTGCCCTGACCAGGAATTGAACCGTGACCTCCTGGTTCATAAGTCGACACTCAACCACTGAGCAACACCAGCCAGGCAAAAAAATGGTATATTATTTTAGAGCTAGGTTTATTAAGGTTTAATTTACATGAATTAAATTTATCCTTTCTTGTATGCAGTTCTATGAATTTTGACAGATGGACAGTATTGTGCTCACCACCACAATCAAGATGTTGAACAGCCCTGGCTGGTATGGTTCATTTGGTTGGGCATTGTCTCATGCACAGAAAGGTTTCTAGTTCAATTTCCAGTCAGGGTACATGCCCGGGTTGTGGGCTTGATCACCATAGGGGGCATGTAGGAGGCAGCCGATTGATGTTGTGCTCTCACATTAATGTTTTTCTCTCTCTCCCTCTCCCTCTTCATTTCTCTAAAAACCAATAAACTATTTTTTAAAATGTTGAACAGTTCTAACCCTACAAAGTTCTCTCACACCCCTGTTAGTCAACCTCTTACCCATCCTGAGTCCTGGCAACCACTGATCTATTTTCTATCCATAAAGTTATGCCATTTCCAGAATGTCTAAATGCAATGTAATATGAGCACCTTGAGTCTTGCTCTTTCCATCAGAATACTTACTGCCTTTGAGAGCCATCCATATTGTTGCACATAAGAGTAGTTCACTCTTTCCACTGCTGAATAATCTCCGTTGCATGGATGTACCACCGTTTGTTTATCCACTCACCTGCTGAATGACATTTGGGCTGTTTCCAGGTTTGGGCAATTATGATCAGAGTGGCTATAACATTTGCATATAGGTTTTTGTGTGAATATAGGTTTTTATTTCTCTGGAGTAAATACTTAGGAGTGGAGTTGTTGGATCAAATGGTCAGTGTTTAACCTTCTAAGAAACTGCCAGCTTGTTTTCCAAAGTGGTTGTAACTATTTTGTGTTACCACCAGCAGTGTGTGAGAATTCCCGTTGCTCCACATCCACACCAACATTTGGTGCTGTCAGTTTTTATGAAGTGTTTTCATTATTCCAGTAGGTGGGTAGTGAATGAGTGATGACATTGAGATATTTTCAGGTGCTTACTTGCCATCCATACATCTTCTTTGGCAAAGCATTGTAGAAAACTCCCATTTTTTAATGGGATTGTTTACTGTATTGTTTTAGGCTCTGGACAAAGATTTGTGTTTTGCAAATATTTTATCCAAATCTACTGCTTCTTTTTTTGTTCTCTTAACAATGTCTTTAAAAGAGCAATAGGCTTTTATTTTGAAGCAGTTCCACTTATTGATATTTCTATTACTGATCAAGCTTTCAGTGTTGTATCTAAGAAATCTTTGCCTAAACCCAAGTTTCAAAGATTTTTCTCCTTTGTTTTCTCCTGGTAGTTTTATAGTTTTAAGTTTTGCAATTAGATTTGTGATTCACAAAATGGTAACTTTAAGCATGAACAAGATTATAACAATACTCTACTTTATATTGCATGTTACTTCAGAGTTTACAGAGTGATCTGTTAGACATTATCTCCTTTGCTCATAATCCAGTGGTTTCACTTTTACTTCTGTTTTGTAGATGAGACTGATTGGGGAAGAAACATTCACCAAGCATAGTATGTGGAGGAACCAGCATACATTCTGGATCTTTTGGCTCCAAACCCATTGTCCTTATACAACACTAAAGGGTTCTATTTGTGCAATAGTAGACTCTGTGGGGTTTTTTTCCTTAGCGAAGTTAAAAAAAGAAAGAAAAAGGAAATTCATTTATTCCTTTTGTTCTTGAAAAGTCTCCTTATTCTTTTGCATGAAAAGATAGCCAATTTCCCTCTGATAAAGTAGAAAATGAATGCAAAATCAGAAGTCCTAAAATTTAATGCCAGGCCCACCACTTCCTTGCTCTTTCAGCCTTAAGTTTATTGAGCCCCATTTTGTTCATCTATAAAACATGTAAATACCCACCTTACAAGATTGTTGTAAAGAATAAATTAGATAAAATTTGTGAAAATACCTACCATAGTATCAGGCACATAGTAGATTTTATTACATGTTAACTTCTTTTCTTCCTGACACACCTATAATTTATTATACTTGCCAGTGGGACTCCAGTAACACATAAACTTCATTGTACTCTGATCAATACAAGATTCCACTTACATTATTTTTATCTTTTGTTGATGGGCATTAGGATTGCAAGCTTAGAAAATGAATATGTTAAATATATATATGTAATTTTTCAGGAAGACTATAATAATATATATTCAGTCCAGAATTTATCCCAAAGAAAGAAATCCCCAAAGCTATTTCAGTGACCCATTGTAGTGTTCAGCAATTACTTCTGTTGGTTATCCTTCGTCCTAGTGAGTACTAACTTTTGTTGAATCCCTTCAATGTGCACATTCTAAGGCAGAAAGATCTCACTGGCTCTTCAAATTGTGAAACTAAGGTTAAATAATTTAAGACCACACAGAGAGGAAGTGATGGATCTGTAAAACCCAGACCCACTCTATCCAAGTCCAGTCTTATGCTTTTATACCCTACCATGCTCACTTTCCATAGAAGTGGAATCATTGGGTCATAAGGCAGTTCCACTTTTAATTTTTTTGAAGAAACTCCCTACTGTTTTCCACAGCAGCTATACCAATCTGCATTCCCACCAACAGAGCACAAGGGTTCCCTTTTCTCCACATCCTTGCCAGTACTTGTTTGTTGATTTATTGATGATAGCCATTCTGACAGGTCTGAGGTGATATCTCATTGTGGTTTTAATTTGTATTTCTTTGATGATTAGTGACATGGAGCACCTTTTCATGTTTATTGGCTATCTGTATGTACCTTTGGAGAAATGTCTATTCAGATCCTTTGCCCATTTTTTAATTGGATTGGTGTTTTTTGTTTGTTTGTTTGTTTGTTTTTGGTGTTGAGTTTTATAAGTTCTTTATAAATTTTGGATATCAATCCCTTATCAGATGCGTCATTGTTGAATATGTTCTCCCATTGAGTGGGAATAGAGGGAACATACCTCAACATAATAAAGGCCATATATGACACACCCACAGCCAACATCATACTCAATGGGCAGAAACCACAAACGTTTCCCTTAAGATCAGGAACAAAAGAGGGGTGTCTGCTTTCACCACTCTTATTCAATATAGCCACAGCAATCAGGCAAGAAGAAGAAATTAAAGGCATTCAAATTGTAAACAAAGAAATAAAACTGTCATTATTTGCAGATGACATGATATTGTATTTAGAGAACCCTAAATATTCCCCCCCCCAAAAAATACTAGAATTGATCAATGAATTCAGTAGAGTAGCAGGATATAAACTAAATATTCATTAATCAGCTGCATTTTTATGCACCTATAATGAACTATCAGAAAGGGAAACTAAAGAACCTATCTCATTTACAATTGCATTAAAAAAAATACCTAGGAATAAATTTAACCAAGGATGTAAAAGACCTGTTCTTGAAAAATTATATGACAGTGAAGAAAGAAATTGAAGAAGATACGAATAGTAGAAGCTAATACCATGTTCATGGATAGGAAGAATTAATATCATTATAATGCCCATACTACCCAAAGCAATCTATAGATTCAATGCAATTCCTATCAAGATACCAATGGCATATTTCTCAGAATTAGAACAAATATTCCAAAAAATAATATGGAACTGCAAAAGACTCCAAATAACCATAGCAATCTTGAGAAAGAAGAACCAAGTTGGAGGAATCACGCTACCTGATATCAAACTATACTACAAGGCCATAGTAATCAAAACAGCATGGTACTGGCATAAAAACAGACATATAGATCAATGGAACAGAATAGAGAACCCCAAAATAAACCCACACCTTTATAGTCAGTTAATATTTAACAAAAGAAGCAAGAACATATTATGGGCTAGAGATAATCCAATCAATAAATAGTGTCAGGAAAATTGGATAGATACATGCAAAAAAATGAAATTAGACCACCTTTTACACCATATACATTAATCTAAAAATGGATTAAGGCTTAACAGTAAGAATCAAAACCATAAAAATCCTAGAAAAAAACATAGGCAGTAAAATCTTGGACATTGTTTGTGGCAATATTTTTTCTGATATTTCTCCTGGAGCAAGGGATACAAAAGGAAAAATAAACAAATGGGACTACTACACAGATTTTGCACTGCAAAGGAAACCATCAACAAAGTGAAAAGACAACCACTCTAGCTTTTAACTCTCATCTTGACTTGATGCCTGTCAGGCCAGCAAGAAAAATCAATCCAAAGCATTAGATAATCTGCCATGAGCAGAAAAGCTTTCTTGCTTGTGTTACTTTTAAATTGGCAACAAGCTTCCTTCTTGTCCTCCTGTGCTAGGTCATGTCATTGCCACCTTCTCTCTAATAGCACAGACCATTATACTGGATGACTGAGCCCTAAATGGTAATTGTTCAGAGCCTAATGCTAAAGTTGTTCATTTTCCTTTAGGTGTGGTATTCTGGGTTTTTCTCAATAATAAGTGGTAATTGTTAGGCTTAGTTCAGCTCATGGTTTTGTGTTATTTTGCTGATGCCAGCAGTTCTGAGCAGAGGGAGGTTGGAGGCAAGCAGCTTTCTGCAAGTGGACTTGCTGAATGCTGGTGTGCTCACCCTTCCTGTTTCCTCCTTTCAGGTTTGGCAGGGCATACCCAGGACCCAGCCAGGAGCTAGGTGTCTATAGCTATAGGGTCAGCTTCCTGCAGCCCCAAAGGCTAATGTGGCATATGACTGGAGGGACTACCTCTTTGTATTTTTTGTTAAGAAATTAATAGCCTACAGTCAACAAAATGTTCTCGGAAGGGGACATGTCTTAATACAGAGGATTACCATGGGCACTGCAGGAAGTAAGGAGGGAAAAAATGACCTTTCATATAGAGAAGCCTGGAATTGGGGCCAATATAAACCATATGATAATAATCCCTACCAAAGTTTGAGTGTCACTGTGTGCCAGATACTGCACTGAACACCGTGCCCATACAATCTTGTTAAATTCAATACTCCTGATAATTCTATGAGTTAGATATTAACATTTCCAATTTACATATTGAAGAAACCCAAGTCTCATAAAACCTAAGTAGATTGCTCTATATCATACAGCTAATAAGTAGCAGAGCTGGGATGGAAATTCAAGCCTGCTTACTCCAAAGCCTTTGCTTTTAACCACATTCGGCTACTGTCCCTCCCTAAAGTCAAATGAGGCCTTGTGAGTTATGAGAACAGGTAACACTCCAGCAGTGGTCACAGATTGGGGGCCCACTGGACATTTCAGCATGTGGATGTGTTTTGTTTGGCCCAAATAGTTTTGACTTGCCTGGAATTTCTTTTTTCCTATTTTAATGGGTTGTTATTTTAAAATTTAGGAGATATGACATAAAAATCCAGATAAGAAGTCTTGCTTTGTTTGAAAATAGGAAGATCTGCCAACAAAAGACTGGAGCAGCAAGCCAACCTCCTTGAAACAAGGCCTGCTCTTCCCTCTTTACCAATATCCCAACTCCTCCTTGTTGTCTTCCTGGCCCCTGGACCAGTGTGAGTGGCCACTTATCAGCAGGCTTGCACTGCTGTTTGCCTTATTGTAGCCTTAGAAGGGAAGTGAACTTTTTGAGTACTCAAGTCTCTATCAAAATTTTTCTTATACCTGGCCCATTTTTTTACCTGAATTGCTTTTCTGCATTTGAGATGGTGACCATACCCTGAAGCTGGGCAAAAACAGGTGCAGAATTGACTTGTTCTATTTTATTGGAACCACATTCACAGTGGAAGCAATTCCCTGGCCCTGAGAGCAGCAATCAGGCCTTGAAATCTGCTTACCGCCTGTGATTGGCCAGCCTAGGGTGGCCCTTCCTGGAGCCCTCCTGCCACGAGGCTGCGGAGAGCTGCTGAGGGCTGTGGCCACCTCCCTATATCTCCCTCTTTCCTTCTGCTCCCCAGTGCCCAGCATGCAGTTTGCCAGGGACTTGCTCCTAGTGAAGGAGAAGGAGGGTGTTCTGCACGTGCCTATCATTCGGAGTGGAGACCTGAGCTATGAGTCGTCGGTGAGGTGCTATACTCAGAGCCATTCAGCTCAAGTCACAGAGGACTTTGAGGAGAGAAGAAATACAGACTCTTCACGGATTACGTTTCTGAAAGGGGAGAAAGTAAGTGGATTTGTGGTGACTGAATGATGAGATTCTTTTCGTCCTTGATGCCTTTATTTGTCCACAGTGAAGTAATTTAGGTAAATTCTGAACATTTTAGGATATTTCTTACTAATTGATAATATTTTTTAGTTATATCATACATTCTATGTGGCTATCTTGGTCTCTCACTTAAAACCAAACACATATATCATTGGTTGAGATGGGAAATGTAGGCGATGAGTAATATCTTTGGAATTTATCAGAATCAAATGAACAAGGCTCCTCTTAATTTGAAACATTAGAGACGAAGAGATTCTACATGTAAAGGAGGAATAGACAATACTCTAATACCTGGGCCTCTGTCCTAGAACAACATACATGCTAATAGAACCAATAGAATAGGACCAGATGAGAAGACATTGAGCAGATGCAAGTCAGTTGAATAGCAATGCACAGTGCATGGGAACTCCTGAAAAATGCCAATCACTAAGTATGGCTGCATCAAACTCAGTGTATGCCAAAAATATATATTGAATGAGACTAAAATTTCTCCATTTTTGGATCTGAATTGCAGACGGTTGATTCAGTTGTGCCCCTTGATTCAAGGCACAAGCCCTGGTCGGTTAGTTCAAGGCCCTTCTCTTATTCTGTTTATTTATTTTTATTCTACGCCTCTTCTCCTCATTCCCTTCCTCACCTCAGAGCTCATCAATCTGTTGTGTTTAATATATATCTTTTAATTTGTATTTGTTCTTTAAAAATGCTTGTTTTGTGTGCATAATTTTTATTTTATAAAATTGCTATGTGTTGTATCTTTTTCAAACTTTTACTGTGTTTACTCAGCAATATGTTTTATTCATCTATGTCATTGATGTGTACATCTAATCAGTTGCTTCAAACTATTGCATAGTTTTCATGATGTGCATCTACTACCTTTTTAAAAATATGTTCTTATTAATTTTGGAGAGAGAGGAGGGGGGAGGAAGAGAGAGATGGAAACATCGATGAGAGAGAAACATCAACATTGACCTGCTGCCTCCCGTATGCCCCCAGGGGATCAAGCCCAAAACTCAGTCTTGTGCCCTGACTGGGAATCAAACCAGTGACCTCCTGGTGCATAGGTCGACACTCACTGAGTCACACCTGCAGGCTGCATCTCCTACTTATTTTTTTTTAAGAGAGAGAGTAGGAGGGAAGGGGAGCGACAGGGAGAGAAACACATCGATTGATTGCCTCCTGCACACACCCTGACCAGGGCCTGGGGATGGAGCCTACAACCGGGGTATGTACCCTTGATCAGAATTGAACCCAGGAGGCAACCTTAAGTCCTCAGGCTGACGCTCTATCAACTGAGCCAAACCAGCTAGGGCTGAATCTACTACCTTTTACCCACCTGTTCTCAGCAATAGACAGTGAGGAACCATAGAAATAGCTGACAGTCAACTCCGCACACTACGCCACCACTAATAATGCTGCGGTGCACATCCTCATACTTATCCACTCACAGATGTGAGATGGAATTTCTTTGGATACATATATAGCAGCCAAACTGCTGTGCCATAGGGCATGCATGTGCTTAATTTAAAAAAAACAAATATTGTCAGAATACTTTCCAGAATCTCACTAGCAATACACAAGGATTGTTGTAACCCAACATCCTCTTCAACACTTAGCATTATTCATCTTTTGACTTTTTGCTAATCTAATATGTGTAAAGTTACATCTTGTTTTAATTTTCATTTTTCTAATTAATGGTGGTTTATACACTTGTTAACTTATTGAACTTTCACTTATTGAAATTTATTATTATTTTAATCCTCACTAGAGGATATTTTTTCCATTGATTTCTAGAGAAAGTGGGAGGGAGGAGGGGTAGAGAGATAGACACACACACACACACACACACACACCCCAATTGGTTGCCTCCCAACATACCCCTACCAGGGCTGGAGAACTTGCAACCAAGGTATGTGCCCTTAACAGGGAATTGATCCTGTGACCCTTCAGTCCATGGGGCAATGGTCTAACCATTGAAATAACTGGCCAGGGCAAAAATGTATTATTTTAATCCTCTGTTCCTTATTTTGTTACATTGCTGTCTTTTTCTTACTGATCTGCTATACTTTCTTAAATATTCTAAATATTAATTTCGTACCAGTTAGACATTTTAGATATTATAGATATACTTTCACTTTCTGTCACTTATCTATTATCTTGAACCCTGATGTTCTTAGTTGAACAGATGTCTTTGATTTTGATACAATCTAATATATATAATTTTGGTTTTATGATTAGTCCTTTTGAAGTTTAGCATAAGAAGACCTTACCCATACCAGTTCACCCCAGATTATTTTTCTGTTCATATTTAATAAAAGTGATAGCTTTCTTCTTTGGGACTCTCAGTCTATTACATATTTATGACGCAGAAAAGCCTGGTTCAGTTATGTATTTTATAAGAATTTTACTGGTGGCAGGTTGAAGCATGTACTTAAAAATACACACAAATACTACAGATGCAATCTTAATCTTTGAGTCTACATGTCTGTATTTGTTTTAAGTTCAAAAAAGGATTCTCTACCTATCCAAGAGACAGTTTGTCATTTAATAAAATTATAAAGAAATATAGTCTAATAGTCTAAATGTTACCCACATGACAATCTATCTATCATCATTCATAAGCACACTTGGGAATCTTCATTTTTCTTGGCTTACGAAGCAATATGTCTTCGGAACTTGTCATTCACTAGAATGTCTTCTTTTAAAGATATCCTGAAGATTCACTACTAAATTCATATTTTCTATAAAAAATTGTTATTGTAAGAAAGATGTGGTAGGGGAAAAAAAGGAACATTCTTCAGGGATTTAAAACCAGGTTAGCAAGCCACATATCATGTTCACAGGCATGCTCTCCTTTCACTTAGTGTAATTAGGAAGTATGAGAATGAAACTTCTCTACACCCACATAGTCTATGCAATACGGTAGTATAGTGGATTTTAAATGGTTCAACTAAAAATAACCCCACTTATCACATGAAGCCACCATTGAGGCTGCTCTGTTTTCCAAAATATTGTGACCTTATTTTACATATCTCAAGGACACAATCCCCAGTAGAGAATGGTCAGTTTGAGAAACACTATTTCTTTGCATCAAACAGGGCTTTAGGTTATATTCTGAGACTCAATCAATACTCAGTAGTTTTCAGATGAGACAACCTTTGGCAGCACATTTGAGAATTCTGCAGCACTTAAAGGTGTCCTTAGCCTAACAGGAAGCCTTTCTAAGCTCTTTATAAGACTATTCCATTTTTACAATGGACAAGGAACATTGTTCAGCTCTCCAGGAAGTCTAATCCATTTGTTAAACCCCAACATCAGAAATCTACCTATTATAATATATACCAGTGTATTGATCAGCCCAGGCAAAATGTGGGAAAGCGTGCAAATGTTCTACACATGATCATTAGTGGGTTCTGTATTTGATCTTCTTTTTCATAACTCATCACCAGTAATTCAAATGATTTGGAATGTTCTCATACAAGGCTCCACATATAGGTAAGTCCCACATAGACATGAACTCCTAGATAACATTCAATTTTAAGTAGAATTTGTGTTGACTCTTTGATGCTACAAAGAAGAAAGATCATTTTCTAGGAAAATCAAGGAAGTTATTGACATCTCAATGCAAATTTGACTCTATCTTGTTCCCTTGACTCTAGATGAAGAACTGCACTGTCTCCATCCATGATGACTCGATGTTTGAGCCTGAGGAACAGTTCAGGGTCTTCCTCGGCCATCCCCTTGGGAATCACTGGAGTGGAGCCAGAGTTGGAAAGAATAGCATGGCCACCATCACCATATCCAATGATGAAGATGGTAACTGCAACGCTAATGTACACTTGCTGTACATCACATTTACTAACCATGCAATTATAAGTGTCTTAAAAAATGAAAGGGCTACAAAAATGCCTACTGATAACAGTCCTGCATTATATTTATAACATGTTGGCAGCAAATGATCATCATCTACAAAGCTCCTATAAGTTTACTAGGGCTATAGGTAGTTTTAATCTCATTATTCCCTACCACACTGCCAAGAGAAAGGAAGGAGTATAGTTAAAGGCTAGGACAGAGACACTAAGACAGGCAGAGAATAAAACTTTAAATCACTGCAGTTGGAGCAAAATTGGAAATACAATCAGAATGAGTTGAATCCAATGAACTGATTTAAACACTGAAATTAGAAAAGTCTAATTTCTCAGTTTTTTTTTCTTCCATTAACTTGGCCTACTAACCTAAAAAAACAAATCGTAAATTCTTTGGTCAGGTTGTAGTAAAGAGTGCCCCATGCACCAGGGAAAAAAAAATCTGTTCCAAATTGAGACATAATTGTTCTATTAAAATTGATATTTTAATGAGTTAATAGATAATAACATTATACATAGTAATAGCAATTTTATTTAATATTTATACCACTGTTCATCTCACATGTATAAAATCAGGGGCTAATTTGGACATTGGGTATAATTGTTCTATTAAAATTGATATTTTAATGAGTTAATGGATAATAACATTATACATAGTAATGGCAATTTTATTTAATATTTATACCACTATTCATCCTCACATATATAAAATCAGGGACTAATTTGGACATTGGGTGAAATAAGAAAAGCCAGCCTGGGAGCTGAATTACTCCTTTACCCAAGGAAACTCAGGTTCTCCCCCTACAGTACCCTCTCCCAGGCACACAGAGAAGCCAGTGGCCGAAGCTCAGAGGGGTAACAAATTCACAGTGTGTTGCAGCAACACGCCTAAGTTTCAAAAAACATTCTTTTTTAAAACTCTGCTGTCTCAAATGAGGCTTATCTTCTACAATTAGAAAGAATTGACTTTCTGAGGGGGAAATGAACACAGAGACTCTAGAAATTTCTGCAAAATTTTATATGTGAAAAATGGTATACAGCTTGTAATTGCTCTGAATTGTTTATCTTATTCTCTCTACCACTACCACTTTGCCCTTCCCGATAAGAATATATCAAAAAAAGGCATAATTTGATATTTTTCTAAGAATTGTCACTATATCATTAACTGTACCCTAGCAATAACAATAATACTTTAAACCAGAATGTGTTCAGAAGTCTTCCGTTCCTGAATTATCGTTGCAGTCAGTCACTAAAACCACCCATTCTTAACTGAATAACCTGTGAGAAGTTAGGAAAAGCTGAGGGTTGGGGGAGGTGAGAGCTCCCGGCAGGAGGATTCAAAGGACCAGAGATGAGAGATGGATTTGGTAAAATTAAGTTACATATAAATGAGGTAAATTATTAACCTTAGAAATTCATGTATCAACAATGAAAAGGAGTTGATTCATGCAATCAGTTGATACAAATTTATCAGTTGCTTACTGTGGCTCAGTCCCTTGATAAAGCCTGCACATTTTAAAACATTCTGTGAGTCGTGATGCCTTGATGGAAACTTGGACATCATGCTTCCAAAGTCCTTAAAAATATTTCCCTCACTATCCTGTTTTTAATAAGAAATGAATGAGAAATGACTTCTATGAAATCAGAAATAAATTTCTTTTTCCCAAGCATTGCTTAGGGGTAAATACTGATTGATTTTCATAACAGTAAGGCATTTTGTCTTTGTGTTGTTAACTGTGAAAAACCCTTCTTGTCATTAGCAGGTGTTTCCATGGGAGTCGGAATCTTTCCTGCTTTTCTAACTTGCTCTTGTTTCCCTGACCATGTTTCTTCAGCCCCCACCATTGAGTTTGAAGAAGCTGCGTACCAAGTCCGGGAACCCCCGGGGCCCGATGCCACGGCCATTCTGAACATCAAGGTGATCCGCAAAGGGGATCAGAACAGGACGTCCAAGATCCGCTGCAGCACGCGGGACGGGTCTGCCCAGTCTGGTGTGGATTACTACCCGAAGAGCCGAGTCTTGAAGTTCAGTCCCGGTAACTGAATGCCAATCCCCCCATGTGGGTTTTACTGAGTAGAGAACCTAATATCTAATATTTAAGGAAAGGAATGAGCAGAAAAATAAAAGAGGAAAACTTTCCAATAGCATAAAGTATTTTTTAAGCACACACTTGAGATGGAAGGAGTCTTTATAATTTTTAATTAGTAAAAATGGCATGGGGAAGGGGGAAATAGGGCACTGACTTCAGAACATCCTTGGCATTTTGCTTCATTTAAAAGGATTGTTGTTGTTGTTGTTGGCCTGTGATTTGGTTAATATGAGCACTTGATTTTTAAAAAGTGTACGTGACTGCCCTCATTCAACAAACATTGGTGCCAACCACTGTGCTGCCCTTTAGGCCGGGGTGACTAAAATCCAGAAGGCACACTCTGGTTAACAACTAAAATAGGTTTATCCTAGAGAGAGCAATGGAGACAAGTCAGAGAAGAGAGGAAGATGGGATTGAAGTCACAAACAGCTGTCTCATGTATTAATTTGATGGGAGGAGTGAGACAGGGAAGGAGTTAAATTATATGCTAGGTTTTTTCACAGAACTTTCTGGAACAGTGTAAGGTGAAAAGGTGAATGTAGACAATGGCATCATTTGTAATGTAGCCAGAAGTGGGTAACAGTGTTAGAAGGTCTTCTCAGAGATGTGTTGGCAATTGGAGGGAGAAAGTGACTTCCCCAGAAGTGAGTTTGGGGGTCTCTGTGTGTCTCTCTCATGCCCCCGAAGCTTCAAAGGGCTTTCGGCTCTGTCCTTTGTGTGTCTGGTTGGTGTTTGCTGGGAAGGTAGGTGCCCTTCCTCCACACTTGCACAAGGACCTCTCTTCCAAGTACCTTTACTTTTTCATTTTCTGCATGAGGATCTGGGGAAAATACAGGTCTTAGAAGTAACCGAGTAGAGAATCATTTTAGGAAAAGGTAACGGGTTTCTGAGATTCAAACCCCACCCCCCCTTTAAGGCCTACAAACTACATTCTCGACTTGGCAGAGACTGGCCTGGTAGATAGCCTCTGAGCTATTGCTTCTCGGGAGACAGCTTTGAAGGGTGTTGTGTGCAAGCACTGGCAGCCTCACAGGCGCTCATGCCTAAGTGTAAAGGTGAAAGAAAAATTAAGCAAGAAAACCCCTCATAACCAGGGTGGAGTGCGTTTTGGATCATAGATTTTTATTACTGCCAACTAGTGTCAGGCAGGGGCCATTAATCCTCATATGGTATAGAATAGTAAATCTGCAATACTGAGCCTCCACCACAGGTGGAATTAGGTCCGTAAAACAGATTCCCTGTTTGAGATGGGGCCAACGTGACCAGCACCACTGCAGTTATAGGAAGCCCTTAAAAGGAAAGGGCATACTTAAACATGAAGCCTTGTCTTAGGTCGGTCACCTAACTGGGACCTCTGCTGTCCTTGTGTTCTGTCCTTGCCGAAGGTGTGGATCATATCTTTTTTAAAGTCGAGATCCTGTCCAATGAAGACCGGGAATGGCATGAATCATTCTCCCTAGTCCTTGGCCCAGATGACCCGGTGGAAGCAGTTCTTGGTGAAGTGACCACTGCCACAGTGACTATCCTAGACCAGGAGGCAGCAGGGAGTCTCATACTGCCAGCACCACCCATTGTGAGTAGCTTGACGGGAAGGATTGCTTGTATGTCTTAGTGACTAGTAGATGAGAACTTGAAATAAGTAGGACTTCCAGTGCTATATACTCCTTCATTCCTCTAACACAGTGGTTCTTCACCAGGAGCAATCCTTTCCCCTCCTCCGCAAAACCCCCACCCTCTACCACTACCTCTATGGCACATTTGGCAATCTCTGGTGACATTATTTGTTGTTATGACTGTCAGTAGGTGCTAATAGCATCTAGTGGGTAGAAGCCAGAGATGCTACTAAACATCCTACAATGCACAGGACAGCTCCAATGACAAAGAATTATTTGGCACAAATGTCAAGAATGCAGAGGATGAGAAATTCTGTTCCAACATAAGAGGAAGACCAAACCATGCCCATACCTCAGTCTGATAAAACAGAAAGCACAATACAAGTGATATTCTCACTTCTTTGGTGGGACCTAAAAGAGTAAAAAAAAAAAAGTAATGCAATCCCATATCTATTATTCTACCTATTGGCCACACATATGTAGAATTAAGTATCTGTAGAAATGTAGTACAGATACCGTGATTCCCAGTTTGGGGGTGTAAAGAATAAATGCACTGACTCTACAATTAGGAGGAAAATGCCCGGAGGTTGCCAAAGGAATTCTAACCCATAGTAAAGAAGCAGTCAGAATAAGTCTTCTAACCTCCCCAGACTAGTCTCATACTAGAAGGATCATTTCAAAATGTGTCTTTTGATTGACCATAGAAGAAATACACTACCTTTATTTACTTTTATTTTGCTGAATGCACTACTGCATACCATTAATAATTTAAGGCAACTTTAAACTAGTAACTGCCATTCATGATATAGCTTCAGTTACTATATCATGGAAAATATTATATTTGCAGGAAAATAAAAGTATTTTCCACATGAGTGATAGAGCTCTGCTTTATGAATAATGCTAATAAGATAATAAAGCTTCTAGCTGACCAGTAGGAGGATCTTCTCCACTGCCTAAGGTCTGCATTACCTTTTAGGGATGCTTTGTAAAGCATTGTAAACTCCTGTTATGTTTTCAAGAATCCCTGGAAATTAAGTGATCTTGTGAATCCTGTAGAGCAGGGGTGGGGAACCTATTTTCTGCCAAGGGCCATTGGATATTTATAACATAATTTGCTTAATATAATTCACTTAACATAAACTTAGGTTACTATGAATAAAAGCTCCTAGATTTATTGAATTTTGAGTCCTGCCTGCGCTTGCCTTGGCAGGGCGAGACCAGATGATTTCATGGGCCTTATAGGGCCCGCGGGCCAGACATCCCCCACCCCTGCTTTAGAGCCTTAGTACTCTCACCTTCCCGACACCTAACCAGGGCTGAAGCTTTGTTGCTCCTTTGCAGGTTGTCACACTTGCGGACTATGACCATGTGGAAGAGGTTACCAAGGAAGGAGTCAAGAAATCTCCCTCCCCAGGTTACCCTCTGGTCTGTGTCACCCCTTGCGACCCTCATTTCCCCAAGTATGCCATCACGAGGGAGCGCTGCAGCGAGGCTGGCATCAACCAGACGTCCGTGCAGTTCAGCTGGGAAGTGGCCGCCCCCACTGATGGCAACGGGGCCCGGTCTCCCTTTGAGACCATCACTGACAACACACCGTTCACCAGCGTCAACCACATGGTAGGTCTGGGGTCTGGGCCTGGTTGCGTAGGGAAAGAACTGATATTTCTGTTTGTTCCTTAGACTCTGTCAAGCTCCCTAAGGTCCATGTATGGCATTTGGAATAAAATAAGCAAATGAGTCCTAGCTGGTTTGGCTTAGTGGATAGAGCATCGGCCTGTGGACTGAAGGGCAGATTTTTTTGGGGCCCGGTCTCCCTTTGAGACCATCACTGACAACACACCGTTCACCAGCGTCAACCACATGGTAGGTCTGGGGTCTGGGCCTGGTTGCGTAGGGAAAGAACTGATATTTCTGTTTGTTCCTTAGACTCTGTCAAGCTCCCTAAGGTCCATGTATGGCATTTGGAATAAAATAAGCAAATGAGTCCTAGCTGGTTTGGCTTAGTGGATAGAGCATCGGCCTATGGACTGAAGGGCAGATGTCTGGGTTGTGGGCTTGATCCCCAGTAGGAGGCATGCAAGAGGCAGCCTATCAATAATTCTCTCATCATTGATGTTTCTATCTCTCTCCCTCTCCCTTCTCTGAAATCAATAAAAATATTTTTTAAAAAATTAATAATAAATAAATAAAATAAGCAAATGAGCAGGTACACATAGTCTTTTTATTCTTATATATAAGGAAGGTAACATGGTGTAGTAGAAAGAACTAAGCTAGTACTCAGACAACCTTTTTACAAATCTTAATTCTGTTTGTTTTTAATTATGTGATGTTGAGAGGTTTGGTATTACTCTTATGTTGGAACAGAATTTCTCATCCTCTACACTCTTGACATTTGTGCCAAATAAGTCTTCATCTTTCTGAGTTGCAGTTTCCTGATCTGCAAAATTGTACCTCTTCCACTTAGCCATTTGACAAGGTCATCGGCAAATCAGATATAAAAGTGACCTATAAATGGTATAGTAAGTCAAAGGTTCCAGTTAGGTACAATTAAAGATCACTTTTTGTTCACATCTCTCTAATCGTTCAACAAGTAGGCCAGTGGTCAGAAAACTGCGGCTCGCTAGCCACATGCGGCTCTTTGGCCCCTTGAGTGTGGCTCTTCCACAAAATACCGACTTCTGCGCATGGGCCACGAAGTTTCAATCGCACTGTATTTTGTGGAAGAGCCACACTCAAGGGGCCAAAGAGCCGCATGTGGCACGCGAGCTGCAGTTTGCCGACCACTGAAGTAGGCTATAAACTCTAAAGACATGGACCAAGAGTTCTACCACATTTGTATTTTTCAAAGTGGCCAACACATCCATGGCACACAGCAGGGACCAGTTATTAAACAAAAAGATAAAATTCTTTTTTTTTCTTCCATAAAATTCTTACTGAGTGATCAGCATTGTACAAAGTCTTGTGGGAAAACATGAAAGCAAGTTCATAGTGCAGTTGTTGTCCTCAAAGAGAGAGGAGACCAGACCAACACCTCTGTCACCACCAGAGAGTGGTGAACAGAGATGGTTTCCCAGGCTGAGAAAACAGGGACTGCTCATCGCACCAGCCAAGTTCATCTCTTCAGAGAGAGAGCTGGAAGCAGTGGGGTGCAGGCTCAGCCCCATATCTGGCACATAGTAAGCACTCAATGATTTTGTACTGAAATCATGCACTTAATTATCTGGGAAATTAGAAATTTCTTTCAGACTGAATTTCTCTCGTTTCTCCTATTCAAACCACAGTTTGTTCCCACTTTAATAAGTGCATCACTTCAATGGGATACTAGTGGAAGAACTATTAGACATAGATGGGAGGCTTTGGATAAAGTGAGGTGATTGATGCCCAGTGCTTTGGCACAGCTTATTCAGAAAGGCTAGAAGGTTAAGTCATTTGCAACATAACCTAGCTCAAATTTAAAATATATTTTATATGATTAAGAACTTTAAATGGCAAGCCTTTATAGTGTATTGTTTCATAAGTATCTAATTCTCCATTCAACGAAACCATGAAGGGAGTTTGCTCTGATTTGAGCCAAATATTTTTAACAGGTACCAAGTTCGTAATTTTACTTTATATTTCAGTTTTTCTTCTTGCAACGAATTGGTGACTAATACTTTTACCCCAGTTCCCTTTGCTCTATCTTTATTTCTTCAATTATTTATTTAATATCTTTGTATTTTATGCATTTTGGTAAGCTGCCTCAAATCCCTTCTGAACTAAGTCCATGTATAAATAAACAAATAAGGCGTTGGCAGCTAATTAAAATTTTTAATGGGAAAATCTTCTTTAATTTTTAATAGACTTCAGTGAAAATTGTTTTCATGGGTAGAATTTATAAGTTCGTATGTTTGCTTTGTGGGAGGTCTATGGCACACAAGACTACCAATTAATTATTCCTGTTGTTTGCTTCTCCATCTGTATGCGCACATAACCTAAGAGTCCTGGTGACCACGCTGCCTCTGCGTTGATGGAGTTAAGCACTCTGTGGCTTCTGTATGTCTGGGAGCATGAAAGAATCTGTAGGACGACCTTCAAAGGCCAGTCGGTGTCAGTAGCCAAGTTCCCAGCTTTAAGCTATGTGTGTGGTCGTTAGATGGGGGTTGCAGGAGAGAAAGAATTAGAAAACTAAGAAAACTAAGAACTCCTAAGAAGGAAGCATCTCTCCTCTGTATCCAGGCACCAAGCCTTAAACAAACTTGACTTGGAGGCCAATGACTCTTGCTAGAAGGGCTGAAAACCTGTTGAGAGGTTCTTATGCAGAACCTAACAGGTAAAGAGAACAGTATGGCACTCGGAACCAGTCATCTCTGGCTCTTGCTCCACATCTGTCTACTTGCTCATTGTCTGACTTACTGAATTAGGCTGTAAGTACTCACCATCTGTCCATAGTGCCTGGCCCCGGTAGAGAGTCATACTGGAGTGGTGTTACTGAATTAGGCTGTAAGTACTCACCATCTGTCCATCGTGCCTGGCTCCTGGTAGAGAGTCATACTGGAGTGGTGGGTGGGTGGATGGATGGATGATGAATTGTCTTCACAGATTATCTTTTACCAGGAACTTGTGTCATATCATCCGGAAGATACAGTTGAAGGAGTTGTTTAAGTAGTGTACACTTGTCTGAGGTGTTTTATTCTTCCCGGTAGGTCCTGGATAGCATTTACTTCAGCCGGAGGTTCCATGTGCGTTGTGTGGCAAAGGCTGTAGACAAAGTGGGTCATGTGGGGACCCCCTTAAGGAGCAACGTTGTTACCATCGGGACAGACAGTGCTATCTGCCACACCCCCGTCGTGGCGGGGACAGCCAGAGGCTTCCAGGCCCAGTCCTTCATCGCGACCTTGAAATACCTGGATGTCAAACACAAGGAGCATCCGAACAGGTCAGGCTGGTGGTGCTTTCCACAGTGACGGGGCGGAGGGCTCTTCTGTGTGTGTCCTCTAGGCAGGGCGGGTCTATGAGTGATGCTTCAGCAAAACAGGTGTAGTGGTGAGGCATGCTTCAGAAAAACTTTCTGTCCCCTTGCCTCTCCTAGCCTCATTTCTCTCCCCTTGACATTTTCACCTGCCAGTCCACTACGGAGAATCACTGCAACTTCCCCAGGGCTTCAAACTCTTTTAGGTGGCGTGCCCCGCCATGCTGCTACTCCTGACTCCAACCCCCACCCCCTCCCACGCAGTGTAGTTAGATCTAGTTGTCCTACTATACTTAGCTCAGAGCATATCTTCTAAGAACTTCTCATCATCTCCTCCAATTTCATTTGGAAAGAGCCTCCTTCCAGCTCTTCTGGCACCCATGTGCCTCTTTCCGAGCATTATCACTATTCATTCCCTCTCTGTCCCGATAGTGCAGTGGTTCTCAACCTTCCTAATGCCGCAACCCTTTAGTACAGTTCCTCATGTTGTGGTGACCCCCAACCATAAAATTATTTTCATTGCTACTTCATAACTGTAAATTTGCTACTGTTATGAATTGTAATGTAAATATCTGATATGGTCTTAGGCGACCCCTAAGGGTCGTTCGACCCCCAAAGAGGTCGAGACCCACAGGTTGAGAACCACTGCGATAGTGGATGGTGAGGGCAGGGACCATGAGTGTTTATTTTGTATCCCCTGTGCCTAGGACAGTGCTTCCCCAGAGGATATATGTGCTTTTATGTTTTCCTGTGCCACCTGATTTTTATGGAAGATGAATACTTTCATTTTTGCATAGCAAATAAAGAAAAAGAATTTATGTATGTTGTACATATTCATTAAACCTCACAGTGTTTATATGTGTGCCTTTATGAGCAACTGAGTTCAGGGAAAGGGGCTCATTTGCATGGAAAAAAAACATATTTGAATATATAGCTAAGAATAGGCAAATCCTTCTTTTGTTCTAACAGAATAAAATTTATCTTTGTTAAAAAGCAATAACAGAAGTACCCAGGGCACTACTGACCAAGAGCCATCCTGTTCATATCCCAGAATTCTAATTCCTCTTATAAATGTGGGTCTTTGCTCTGAGAGATAAGCTGTAAAACTCAAAATGCACCTCAATAAACATTCTAAAAATTTAAACTTGGTACAATGAAAAAAACACACAGCCTATAAGTACAGGTCCACTGTGGTGCAGTCTCAACCAATATTTATTAGGCTTATATTTTATTTAGAATTGTATGCTACGTGCTCTAGAGAAACAAAAGAAGTGAAGGAAATGGTCTGGTCCTCAGAGTGGGGAGGCAGGGAGACATACAAGAAATAGCAGCCAGTATAAGTAAGTTACAGAGTTTCTGGTGGAAAGGCACTCAGAGGCTGGGGGATGTAGATCTCAGGAGAGCGTGTTGCCCACTGAGGCCACTGAGGAGACGGAAGGTCTTTCAGCTGGGGAGGCACGGGATGAGTAGGATATTACTGCTCCTAAGATATTTTCTTGGGTAGAGATATTGGCCTTAGCGTGTAAGAGCTCAATGATGTCTTTTATTTTAAAAATTATGTTTAAAACATATGTTTTAAAGAAATATGAGTGTTGACCCCACCCAACCCCCACACACTCACTGAGACAGAAGGAAAGCCTATAGCCGTCAGCACCTATAGCTGTCACTCAGCTTTGGCTCATGAGGAAACAAAGCTTCCATTCAAAGCAAAAGAAAGCGTTAAAGTAATTTGTGGTTGTGATGTTATCTTTTCTTGTATTGAACAAAAAAAAAATCTATAATTCTTGATTGCTATCAGTCCTGAGTCTGAAGGATCTCTTGGGAGAAAAAACAACCCCACGTGTGCATCAGACCCTCATGTTCAGAGAGAAATCTTACAACATGGAAAGCTTTGGGAAACAAAAAAAAATTGGGAAATTCACTGGTGAAGACAAAGGGGGTTTGGAGAAAGAAATGTACCCTGTGAACTGCTAATAGCATGCACCTAAACACTTTGTTCTGCCCTCTCCCCCCTTAGAATCCACATTTCGGTGCAGATCCCACACCAGGATGGAATGCTGCCCCTCATCTCCACCATGCCCTTGCACAACCTGCATTTCCTGTTATCCGAGTCCATCTACAGACACCAGCACATCTGCTCCAATCTCGTCACCACCCGCGATCTCAGAGGCATCTCAGGTGAGGGATGCGTTCCGTGCTGGTTCACCCGCTCCCGCACAGCGCAGTGGCCCTCAGGGGTGCAACTGAGTGAACCCTGCTCTTCATGTTCTCCCAGACCCATGACACGCATGATTAGTGGATTTCCTTCTTAACAGGCAACCGAACCTAAGCAGTTCAGACAGGGACATGAATAGGAAAAACCAGGGACTTTGGAATCAAACCAACTTAGATTCACATCCTTAGTCCACTACCTATACAACTGAACAAAAATAGCTGGACCTCCCCAAGCCATTCTTTTCTTACCTACAACATGAGGAAACAATTGATACCAGTGAAGGTGAGGATTAAATGCATTAGCATTTTTATTTATTTATTCACTTATTTTTTTATTTAGTTTGCAGTCAATATTATTTTGTATTAGTTCCAGATGTACAGCGTAGTGGTTAGCCAATCATATACTTTACAAAGTGTTCCCCCTGATATTTCCAGTACCCACCTGGCACCATACGTAGTTATTACAATATCATTGGCTATATTCCCTATGCTGTACTTTACATCCCCATGACTATTTTGTAACTACCAATCTGTACTTCTCAATCCTGTCACCCAGTCCTCCAAGCCTCCTCCCCTCTGGCAACCATCAGTCTGTTCCCGGTATCTAGGAGTCTGTTTCTGTTTTGTTTGTTCATTTGTATTATTCTTTAGGTTCCACAAACGAGTGAAATCATTTGGTATTTGTCTTTCTCTGACTCACATAAATGCACTGGAGTTTTTAAAGCGCCACCTATGGTACATTTTTGTTCCTTCCCGTCCCTCTAAGTGAGCATGTTATGATCTGTGCCCATAAATCGCATTATCACAGCCTCTTTAGGAAGCTCACGTGCAGATGTTACCTGTTCTAGGATGGGTTCTTCAGGAGCAGGAGCAGAAGTGGAGTCAGGGGCCAAGATGAACGGGAAGGAGAGGAAGCAGGACTGGACAGAGGGAGAAGTCCAGCTGCAATGCAGCCCGATGAGGCCTGGACTAGCTAGCTCTCCCAGGAACTTTGGAGAGAGCCCACCAGTCAGACTTGTCCTATTGTCAGCCCCAAGAGACAGACCTTCTAACCGCCTTGCTCAGTCGCTGGATACTGGTGCCCCAGCCAGGGCGTGGCCTCGGGCTGAGTGGCTCTGTGGCTGACACAGACCCTAAGGAGCTGACAGCTGGGGTGGTGTCTCTTCCACAGCAGACATTACTTTACTAAGGATCCAGTCCCTTCCCATTGACTTTAGCAAGTGCTCACTAAATGTGCTCTTCCTGCCTTCACACTAATGGGTCATTTAACAGTGTTTTTGAAGATAGAAAAGCATTCATATGCTCTTTCATATGCATTAAGCATCACTTTGCATAGTGACGGTCTTCATATAGTAGAAATTAGTTGAGTGTAAATTATTCCCAAGTCACTGAGCTATACATGAAAGCTTAATCACTCCACATACAGAGCTAGAGAAAGAAACATACTATGTTCATAGGCTGAAAGTTTGCACCTCTTCCTACTCAAATAATTAAATCCAACACGTGTGAATTGAGATCCTAGTCCTCGTGGGGCAGACGGTTGGGTGCTGAAAAAATGCATCCACTTTTGCAGAATACTAGAGTTCTTTTAGTACTCTAAAAATCTCAACCCTAATATTCTGAAGTTGTATCTGTGTCTAAGCCCTCCATGGCATAAAGGTCTTCCTTAATTTAAAGTAGTTCAGTTGCTTGGCAGCATTTGATCCAATAATTTTTGCCTGTGGCAGGGAAGTTTTAGTCAAGCATCATTAGCGAGCTATTTACTCATTAACACACAATTAAGTTGTGTGTTTTTTCCCAAGAGTTCAGGAACTTTGTGGGGTGGGGAAGGCATAGACAGATGTTTGTTGGCTTTTCATAAAAGCTATTTTATAAAAATCAGTCTTAAAAAATTGGTCTTAGAAAAATAATAACTCATCAACAGATTATCCATATAGTAAACCCATGTCTTCAAGGGCTGATTATGAAGCACAGAACCAGACTTGCTGGGTGTGGCAAAGCTTCAATGTGTTTTCTTCTCCAAGATAAGCAGGGCCACCGAGCTGAGGTCTTCATTTCCGGTAGCATTTGTTCCCCTTTTCTTCCCAGGTTCCTGCAGCCCCTTAGAGGCATCTGTGAACCCAGGCACTCTAGCACAAGGCAGCAGGCAGCTAACCAATGCCCATCCACTTCTTGTTGTGTGTGTTGGGAGCCCTGGGTTGCTCTATTAATAGAGTCTCGGATGGAGGGAAAACTCTATCAGTCTCAGAGAAACGTCTCCCTTCTCCCCACCCAGCTCCAGGGCAGCCAGCGGGGGCAAGTCTGCACACTGGGTTACTGTTTCTTGTTCCCTGTCCCCCACAGAGGCAGGGTTCCTAGACGACAAGGTCTATGACAGCACGGCCATGGGGCCTGGCTATGACCGCCCCTTCCAGTTTGACCCCAGTGTCCGGGAGCACAAGACCATCCAGCTCTACAAACACCTCAACCTGAAGAGCTGTGTCTGGACCTTTGATGCCTATTACGACATGACCGAGTTAATCGACGTCTGTGGGGGGTTCGTAACTGCCGACTTCCAGGTGGGTGCACCGGTGGCTTGTCTGAAGGCTGTGCACTGGGTGCCATGTGAAACCTGTTTGGTCCTAAAGCGCTTCAGTTAACACTTTGCATCCAGTGGCTCCCAGAACGGGGCCAACCAACCAAGGGAGTCTGTACAGTCCCTCAAGTGAGACCTCAGCGGTAGTGCTGCCAGAGGGTCCTCTAAATCTACTAATTGGAAGCGTGGTAGGGAAAATGTTCAAATTAATGTGGAAAAAGCTTACTGTCTGGCACAGTCATTTATATAAAAATCTAATGCTTACTTTTCGGAGTATATGTGTTTTTTTCCTCTGGGTATATTTTGGAAAGCCAAAAAGATTTATATTTTATGGTAGAGTGTTCCCTTCCCCACCTGGGGAAATGAGTCAAAATGACAGGTAAGTAGAACACTGTCATCCTAAGACTAAGGGAGAGATAATTTTTTAAAACACCTTGATTTTATATCTATTCAAAACTGACAACCCTTGTAAATATAGACCCTTTTTAATAGTCATTAAATATTAGTGACAAAAGAAAATTTTATAGCAAGAAGCCACTTGGGGGGCAGTTATATCAAAGGGACTAGACTAATGCATCCTCATGGGAAAAATAATTCTAAAGTATTTCTCAATGAACTGAAAATTACATGTGGTCTTCATTTCAAATCAGGTTTAACCACACTAACAGGGGGAACTTGTAGAGGGACTTAGACTAATCATTTTGGAAAAGTGCCTTTGAATCAAATTTGTTTTGTTTGTGATGCCTCTCATTTTGATTGACTCATTTTGTGTACACGACTGCCCTCTGCTGAGTAGAATTTTAAGGCATGCTTAGGTTTTCTTTTTATCACTGCAAATCTATACCCTCCATTCACTTTGGAAAATGCAAAACTGAATGATTGGTTCCTCCCAGGCCCCTCAAAAGTTAGTATTCTCCATGATTTTACTTTGATTATGTTTCAGGCTATTTTGTTCAGACTATGCTTGAAAATCTCAAAGATAAGGATCTCATATGTCCCACTTCTTAAACCAACATAGAAATAATATATACATAGAAATACTTCATCATTGTCTGTTTTCTTTTTCTTTTTTTAATCCTCCCAAGGACATGCTTAGAGAGAGAGGGAAGAAGGGAGAGAGAAAGAAAGAGAAACACATCGATTGGTTGCCTTCCATATGCTCTCCAACTGGGGATCAAACCCACAACCCAGGTATGTGCCCTGACCAGGAATCAAACCAGCAAACTTTCAGTGCACAGGATGATGCTCAACCAACTGAGTCACTCTGGCTGGGCCATTGTCTGTTTCTTTACAAATAGTTGAAACAGCTGATATATGTTAGAAAGACTATAGAACTTAGAACCAAGCCCTACTTCATATCTTTGTCAAATATCAATAGGCTTGAATGAGACATAACCGCTCTGAACCTCCTCTGAAATAGTCACTAATAACCTCAATATTAGAAGACATCTAACACATCTGGCACAAAATAGGTATACAATAATAGTTATCAGGGATGTTTTTCTTTTTTAAAATTATTAATTAATATGAAGGTTAAAGGAGAATAAACAGAAACAGAGGAGGAAAAATTAATTTTGCCCATCAACTCAAGAAGTTATGGAGATTCTAATATCAGAGATTTTTAAACGAATATGGAATTAGTAGAGTCTTTGGGAAAATTTCGTGCCAAATTTTAAATCCCTGACAACATTGAATATGAAAAAATACTTTAGAAAAATAAAGATTGATGTCCTAAATAATAAAGCATTTGGCTCTTTCCCTTACTTACTCATGGAAACACCCTACATTTGTATTTTCAACCCTAAAAAAAGAAATACAGTGTATTTGGCCAGTGAAAAAAAATAAAATTGCTTTAGATTAAATTTTTTGTTATAAAAGAAAGATGTATTTATGAAGAAAAATAGAAAACATTTTAAAATGAATAAACCAACTCCCCACTCATACACACATGTACACAGTTAGCCTCGACGTGAAGCCTTCTGCGCATGTTCTCTCTCCATCCAGTTTCTGTTCATTGCATAGTAAAATGAAAACAGGAATTCCCTTAGGAAGTACGATGTTCTGCCTTTTCAGAGTTATTTCAACACAGCATTGTATGAGATGGCAAATTGTCCAAGCATACGCAGCTCTGAGCCGTTGGTAAGTTTCCTGTAAAGGAGTTGGGAGTGCTCACTGAAACATCCAAGTCAGTCACACATTCATCCCCGGGATCCAGACCTGGGCATCTTCCCGAGTAGGGTTAATTCAGGCTCTCCTACGGTCACTGGAAAGTACGGTCAGTGAGGGGCTGCTGTGTATTGACAGTACATCCTAGGTCTGTGTTCAGCCCCTTAGGAATAACTGTGAAACTGTAAAGTCTCAGCCAAGGCTTTCAGTGATTGAACAGGGGAAACAAAACTCCTTCTCGCTCGTTAAGAGTTTTTGTCCAAGTGTCACCTCCTCAGAAAAGCCTTCCCAGATTACCCTACGTAAGAAGCACCCTGGCCACTTCCATCTCTTTATTTATTTTTTAAGTTGACGTATCTTCCTTACTAGACTGTAGGTTCCGTAAGGGCAGTCATTTAGCTTTTCCACTTTGAGGGCCCAGCTCCTAGCCTAGTACCTGCCACAATCATGGGCACTTGATTAATAGTGATTGAGTGAGTGACTGATGGAGGGAGTGAAGATGGAGCTGAGATGTGATGACCGTCTGCCCTTTTGTCCCAGGGAAGAAATAACCTCCCTTTGCTTGGCAGGTGAGAGACTCTGCCCAGTCGTTCCTGACCGTGCACGTGCCTCTCTATGTGTCGTACATCTACGTGACGGCCCCCCGGGGCTGGGCCTCCTTGGAGCACCACACCGAGATGGAGTTTTCCTTCTTCTATGACACTGTTCTCTGGAGAACAGGTACGCCCATTGACACCTTCACGGTTCCTACCTTATGCTCCAGCAAGATTCAAAGAAAAAATAAGTACCGACTTTTAATAGTCGCTGCATTCTTCATCCTGTTGTTCTATGTCCAGTCCAAGGAGGGCTGCCTGGAGTCTGGGAAGTGTAGATCTGTGGTTCCTGAAAAAGAAGGAGGTCCATCCATGTTGATGTTGATGCTGGAAGACCTCCAGGGGTGAGAAATTGGGCCCAGGCAGCGAGGGGCCCCGAGTAGAGGATGGCAAGTGACAGATGGGTCCTGTACTGCCCGTTAGGGGCTCCAAGGAATGTGTGTTCTTTTGGAGCATAATGGTGGGATTTGCTAAAAAATGGTGGGATTCACATTTAAGGAGCAAGAGGAATCTTCAAATTAGATACATGGAAATCGAAAAATATATCAAAAGCAACTTAGTTCACTTTATTTGTCTGGCTTAGAGTTTGCTTGCTCTTTTGTGGCACTCTTAAAAGTTAAAAAAAAAAAGACTTTAATCCTACTGTTACTTCAGGGATTTCAATGCTGAATTTTTAAAATGACCTTCACCTCAGGCTTGCATTGGTGACAGCCCCTCAGCTGGGAGCTCATGCCCCACCCGCCTTCTCCCACTGCCACCACATGAATGCCCCTTAAAACTGCATGATCCCCCCTCCATTCACTCCAGTGGATCTCAGTTATTTTTTGCCTTTTTCCCATTTTCAGTGTCCTAGACTTCAAAAATTACCCCCAATTCATTTCCCTTCCCTCTCCTGCTCTCATTCTCCCTCTGGCCTTCCCAGCGGTGATTTTACTGAATCTGAGACAGACAGATCTGAGAAGCTTTCTTTACATGCGCCTCATTTCTAGTCATGGAAAGTATAGTCCTTTCTTCTGTTAAATGATTTAAGCTCAGATCATTTATTTCCATTGTATTTTTCATAGGAAAATAACTTCAGGAAGTTTTCATACTTTGGGTTAGTTAAGTCCTTGAGCTTTGGTTTGTTTTCTTTAACATTTTCTCCCCTTCCTTTGGTTACTCGTTAATATTTGGTCAAACTGGACTCCTTGGTGTCATGATTGCAGCTGCACTTGCTGAAGCTACAGCTTACTCATGTCATGCCATTGTATCTGGCCTTCTCGGCTCAACTTTAATTCTTCATTGGCCTGAATACTGAGCACAGGCACCAAGACTTTGTTTAGGGTTTTGTTAAGTCCTAAAAGGTGTCCCGGTGGGGAACAGAAAATATACTGTGAAGCAGATGTGTTGTAACCACATCCTGGAGGAAAGCTGATATAAGACGTTTTAGGAACCACTTTTTTCTGAGCCCTAGGCTGGAGGCCCTGCATCTGGGCCAGTGGCACTTACAGGAACTGTGGAAAAGAACAAAGTAGAATGAACTGTCCAGATGTTTAGAGATATTTAATTGGCAAATGTCTCTAAATAGATTCTATGTTTATGTGAATATATAATTTTTTCCTTAAGCTACATTCAAAAACTGTGTATGTCTACTTAGAGGTGTCACTGGGAAAACTTCCATGTAAGTTACTGTCTGGGAGGTCTTCTCCACACCCTAACTTGGATGTTTTGTGTATGGTTGCCTGCCTAGGAATCCAGACAGACAGCGTGCTCTCTGCAAGGCTTCAGATATTAAGAATCTATATTCGAGAGGATGGCCGACTCGTCATTGAATTCAAGACCCATGCCAAATTCAGAGGTAATGTCAGGGCTGTTGTTCTCCTCAACTTTATTTTATTTTATTTAGTTGTGTGCTGTTTTTTGTTTTGTTTTTTTTAATTTCATTGACTTTTAGAGAGAGGGAGAGAAACGTCTATCGGCTGCCTCCTGCACACCCCCTACAGGGCATCAAGCCTGAAACCCTTACTGGGAATTGAACCAGCAACCTTTCAGGGTAGCAGACAATGCCCAACCAATTGAGCCACACTGGTCAGGGCTCCCCTCAACTTTTTATTAAGAAACATTTTGAATATAGAGAAAAGTTTAAAGACCAGAACAATTAAAAGCAAAGTCAGTAGTTGTTAACCTTTTGCTATGTGTGTGTGCACATGCAAACATGCACACACATTTTTTTGTCGCAGGCTGCATGTCAGGTTACCCTAAGTACTTCAGCAGCCCTCTCCTGAGAACAAGGACATTCTCCTACACATCAGAATAGCATGACTGCATCCAAGATATTTGACTTGATCCAATAATATCAAGTCCCTGTTCATATTTTCCCATTGTACCCCAAATGTCTTTTCTACTTGTTTTTATATGAGTTTATATTTATTTTATATCTGTTTATATAAAAGGAAGAATCCAATCAAGATTCATGTTACATTTTAATTGTTATATCTTTTAATATAGTTTCTTTTAATCTAGAATAGTCTCCCTACTTTTGTTTATTCATGACACCATATGACTGCAGTTTTAAAGAATAGAGGTGCCTTGCTGAGTAACATTTACCTTTTTAATCAAATTTATAATTGTCTCCCTCCACCAATGACTTGAGTGGTGCTAAATAAGATATTTTTAATCCAAATTTGGTATTTCTATTTATAAACCACTGAGGTCTTTCTATGGTTAAGAAACATGTTGGTTGGAATTCAATGCTAAGTTTATTCAATATGGATTATCACATAAGGACCCCTTCTATTATGGATGTACTCATTAGCCCCATTTCCACAAGGCACATTCATATCATTATAAATCTCTATGATCATAACGGCCATCACAAGTAGGACGATGGACTGAGGGGAGGTGCTATGCTGTCCCCACCAGTGTAGAATGTATTCTAAGGACGAGAGGGTGGATATTACCTTAGTTGTTTGATTGAAGACTACTAATTCAGTTCTAAGATGTGTAGGACATCTCTGTAAGTACAATAAAGCTCACAAGTAAGCATGTGCTTTCCCTTTAAATAGGACAGTTTGTGATGGAGCACCACACCCTGCCAGATGTGAAGTCTTTCATAATGACACCAGACCACCTGGGAGGAATGGAATTTGGCCTGCAGCTACTGTGGAGTGCTCAGACCTTTGATTCTCCTTACCAACTCTGGAGAGCCACAAGCTCTTACAACAGGTGAATACAGGGTAGAGGCACTCTCGGGTAGGACTGACATGTTTGCAGATCCTTTCAGGAGCTTGGGAAATAGGGCTTATCTTCAAAGGCTAGATTTCTTCCTTTTTAAATTCATTGAGGTGACATTGGTTAATAAAATTATAGGTTTCAAGGTACATTTCTATGGTACATGATCTGTATGTTGTATTGTGTGCCCGCCACCCAAAGTCAAATCATTTTCTGGCTCCCTTTACCACCCTACCCTCACCCTCCCTCCCTCTGGTAACCACTATACCTATTGTCTGTGACTGTGAGTTTTTGTTTGTTTATTTGTTGCTTTCAGTTTTATATCCCATATGTGAGTGAAATCATATGGTTCTTGACTTTTTCTGTCTGACTTATTTTGCTTAGCATGTTATTCTCAAGGTCCATCCATGTCGTTGCAAATGGCACTATTTCATTTTTTCTTATGGTTAGCTAAGTAGTATTCCATGGTAGATATGTACTACATTTTTTTATCCAATCATCTAATTTCTATTTTAAAAGGAGGATGTATAGAAACAACATTGGCTAATAGAGAAGAAAGCAAATGTAGCTCAGATCTGAAAAACAAAACAAAAATTGGAAGTACTCACCTTATTCTAAGGGTAAGACCAGGCAGAGCATACATGACTTTCACTCACATTCCATTGGCTAGAATTTAATTGTATGGTTCTCCTGCCTGCAAGGGAAGCTGGGGAATATGCCAACTAAAACCTTAGTGCAAAAAAGGAATTTCATTCCAATTGCCTCAGGCAGGGACAATTCAGGATCCCTGATTATTAGGTCCACATGTCACTCCTTATGGCCCAATGCCCTATAAAATAAATAACAATATGTATTCCTTCCCACACCCAACACAGAGGTAGAATAGAAATTGGATAGATACAGTAAATTATCTCATTTGTAAAAGGGAAAAATAGGAAAATCAAAATTAAAAATATTACCATAAAAAGAATAGTGGGAAACCAGGAATCTGTCTTAAATAATATTATCCCCATGTTATAGACTGTGAAAGTAAGGTCTATATTTGCCATGGAGATGTTATTCTAGCTTTATAGTTAAGAAGTGTCAGCCCAGCTGGTGTGGCTCAGTGGTTGAGCGTTGACCCAGGAACCAGGAGGTCACCAGTTCGATTCCCGGTCAGGGCATATGCCTGGGTTGCGGGCTCGATCCCCAGTGTGGGGTGTGCAGGAAGCAGCCAATCAATGATTCTCTCTCATCATTGATGTTTCTATCTCTCTCTCCCTCTCATTTCCTCTCTGAAATCAATAAAAATATTTTTTTTTAAAAAGAAGTGTCAGATTGCCCTAAGAATTATTTTCAAAAAGATTTCTTTAATTATAAACTTTTGGTCTTTTGAGAGAGAGGACGAGAGAGAGAGAGAGAGATTTGTTGTTCCACTTATTTATGCATTCATTGGTTGGTCATTGTATGTATCCTGACTGGGGATGGAACCCACAACCTTGTGTTTATTGGGATGATGCTCTAACCAACTTAGCTACCCACCCAGGGCCATAAACTTTTGGTCTTGTGTCAGGTATTTTTGTGTGTAATGATTCCTTTGAAATCATTATCATGAGATTATGCATGTAATTTGTCCCAATTTATAGCCAAGAAACTGTCCTCTTTAAATCCTCTACTGACTCCCCACCACCTACTAAAGTCCAACTCTTTAAAGGTACAAGGCCATCCTCTCCCTTCTACCCTCATCTCAAATCCAGCCTTCTCACCATATTCAATATCTCACCAAGCCCTAAACCCACAGCCCATCTCTACCCCCTGCCTCTGCAGTTCCCTCTGCCTTTCCCACTTCCTTCCTCTTACAAAACCCCAACTCCTCTGAGCCACAACTCAAATGCTGACCCTCTGTGACACCTTTTCTGACTCCCTTTCAGTACTAGAAGCTCCTCCCCCTTGTTCCCACTTTGTTCCAGCTTCTACTATGACCCAGCTCATCCTATACAATAAAGAGGTAAAATTGACCGTCCCACCCTCGCACAAGATGGCCACCCCCATGTGGTCAAAAGATGGCCACCACAAGATGGCCTGCAGGGGAGGAAGGGCAGTTGGGGGGGGGGGGACCAGGCCTGCAGGGGAGGGCAGTTAGGGGCAACCAGGCTGGCAGGGGAGGAGTTAGGCATCGATCAGGCTGGCAGGGGAGTGGTTAAGGGGTGATCAGGTTGGCAGGCAGAAGCAGTTAGGGGCAATCAGGCAGGGAAGCAGTTGGGAGTCAACAGTCCCAGATTGTGAGAGGGATGTCTGACTGCCAGTTTAGGCCCAATCCCACAGGCCTGTCCCCCCCACCTCCCCTCCCCTGAAGGCCCAATCGCCCCCACAGGGATCGGGCCTATCTGGCAGTCGGACATCCCCCGAGGGGTCCCAGATTGGAGAGGGTGCAGGCTAGGCTGAGGGAACCCCCCACCAGTGCACGAATTTGTGCACCGGGCCTCTAGTCCTATATAATAAAAGCCTAATATGCTAAGTGTCTGGTTGACCTGTCAGCCATTCAACCAATCAAAGCATAATATGCCAGTGATATGCTAAGGCCCCTCAACTGTTTGCTATGATGTGTACTGACCACCAGGGGGCAGACGCTCCGACTGGTAGGTTAGCTTGCTGCTGGGGTCCGGCCGATAGGGACTGAGCGAGATGGGCCGGACATGCCCTGGAGCCCTCCAATGGTCCCTCCCCAGCTGGCCAACCTCCCATATCCCTCCCCTGCATGCACCCTCTCGCAATCCGGGACCCCTCAGGGGATGTCAGAGAGCCAGTTTTGGCCCAATCCCACAGGCCAGGACCAGGGACCCCACTGGTGCACAAATTCATGCACCAGGCCTCTAGTTGTATTATAATGGTCTAAATAGACTCTCATTTTCCACTAGATAGTGAGCTTCCCAAGGGTAAAAGACATGTTTGTTTTCTCTTGAGTCCCCAGAACTGTAGGTTTTAGCACATGTAGGTCCTGAATAAACATCCCGTAGGAGATTCTATTTGCAGTAAGGAGATAAAATATATAGAAAAATTTCAAAGTGAAGAAAAACACCACAAATTCTGTGCTCTGTGCACAGTGAGAAACATTGAAGCCCAAGGCCATGGTTGTCCAGGGAATGGAGAGCCCAAGATAGGCTGGGAGCTGAGCATGGCTTCCTGGGGGAGGTGGGCCAACTGGTACTCCAGGTTTAGATGTGGGAAATGTCTAGTTTTTACAAAGGAGGGAAAAAAAGCTGTATGATTAAAGACCTGCATTTAGGACAGTGTTTGGCATATTGTCAGGATAGTGAAGAAATTAACCTAAATGGTATTTAAGGATGGGGAAAAGTGGGGCTGTGAGCCCGAGAGAACATGCAATTTATCTGCATTCATTTGTCTAACCAATATTTATTAAGCCTTTGCTATGTGTCAGTGAACAAAATAAATATCCCTGCATGCAGCACTGCGAGTAAGAAGACACAAGAGTAGGAATAACACACAAATATAAGTATTAACATGTTAGAAGGTGGTGAGTGGTGTGGGAAATAAATGGTACAGAGCAGGGTAAGGGGACTCAGGAGAAGGGGATAATGTCATTTTAATTAGGATGTTCAGAGTAGGCCTCACAGGAGGTGCATTTGAACAGAGACTTGAAGGAGGGAAGGGGCTTGCTCTGCAGATTATCTGGGGAAGAGGTTTCAGACAAAGTCCCTGAGGTGGCAGCATTTCTGACATGCTCAGAACAGCATGGAGCCCAGAGTGGCTGGAGCAGAGGAGGGTCATGGCAATAAAGAAGCAAGGAGATGGGGTAGGGCCAGGGGTGGGCCCTGTAGGCCAGGGTGTGGACTTTGGCTTTTAGTGTGAACCACTGTAGGGTTTGAGCAAAAGTCTGGCCTGACTTTTTGAAAGCCAGGGTCAGGCAAGTAGAGTTCTGCCTAATTAGGCGTTTCTATTAAGGGTTGCTATTTACCTTATACATGTCAATTTTCATGCCTTTCAAATATGGTGTACAAAGTTTCATTTTCTGTTGCTCCAGGCTTTACAGGAAGATGCGAAAACTGTGGACATACAGACATACAGATTTTCAGGGCAGGGCATGAACGGCCCTAGAAACTAAGCCCTGAAAATTTGCATGGTTTGTCTAAAATCATATGAGCAGCCTGGCTAGTGTGGTTCATGGCTGAACATGATTTGATTCCTGGTCAGGGGACATGCCCAGGTTGCAGGCTCTATCCCCAGTAGGGGGTGTGCAGGAGGCAGCTAATAGATGATTTCTGTCTCATTGGTGTTTCTATCTCTCTATCCCTTCCCCTTCCTCTTTCTGTAAAATCAATAAAATAAAATATTTAAAAAACAAACATTCAGCCCAAGCTGGTTTTGCTCAGTGACTAGAGCATAGGCCGAGGACCCAAGGGACTCAGGTTCAATTCCAGTCAAGGACACGTACCTCAGTTTCAGTCTTGATCTCACACCAGTTAGGGCCCATGTGGGAGGCAACCAATCAATGTTTCTCTCTCACATCACTGTTTCCTTATCTCTCCCCGCTCCCACTCTCTCTAAAAAAGTCAATGGAAAAATTTATTCTGGTGAAAATTTATAATAAAAATAAATAAATAAATAAAATCATACAACCAAAGCAGAGGCAAAGCCAAGCCCTGGTTAGACTGTCTCCCGTGTTCTACCCAGGCCCATTCCACTGATCTGATCCCAGGATGACCTATAAAAGTTTTATTTATTTATTTAGTTAGTTAGTTAGTTATTTCCAAATCTTTGCTAGCACTTCAGTACTAAATAGATATAAAGAATACAAAAGAAACGGTGAAAGAATAAACACGGAAAAACCAAGATGGCGGCATAGGTAAACACGGGAGTTTGCTGCCTCGAACAACCACTTCAAAAATACAACTAAAAGACGGAACGGACATCTTCCAGAACCACAGGAAGGCTGGCTGAGTGGAAGTTCTACAACTAGGAGGAAAGAGAAAAGCATACGAGGCTCAGAAGAGGCGCAGTGCTGAAGTAAAATACTAAGGTGCGGAGTGCATTCGGAGCAGGCTGGAGGCTGAGGGCACGGTTGTCGTTTTCAATCGGGAGGGAGTCTCAGGCTCTGAGCTCCAGTTCCGGGCGAGTCTCTAAGGACCCAGACTCATACGGGAGAAGCGGGACTGTCTGGCATCGCTCAGAACCCTAGGACAGCTTTCTCTCCGTGGGGCTTGCAGCGATTACTGGGACACTGAGAAGCAGAGCCTCTGAGGGCAAGACTGAGAGCAGCCATAATTGCTAACCCCGCCCTGTTGATCCTGTGGGACCCGCCCCGCCCAAGCCCTGCAGGGAGGCTTTTGCTGGATAGCCTCAGGCAAAGGCTAGATTAGCACCTCCCTAGAGATCCAGGAGCCAGGAAGCCCAGAGGTCAGAGTGGGACCATCCAGTTTGCAGCTCCGTGGAACCATAAAAGACACACTCAGGGGGCAGACTCAGTGAGCACCAAAGCCCCATCGAAGTAAGTCTAGCCCCAGAGGGGTGTCTCCAGCACAGAAGTTCTCCCACCGCAGATACAGCTGATTCTCACAGCCAATTGGCCTGGCGGTCAATTCCTCACAGTGATAACTACAACAATCAAGGCTTAACTACAAGACTGTGCACAAAGCCCACAAGGGGGGGCACCAAGAGTGTTTACCTCAGGTATTTGGGACACGTAGCACAGAAAGGCACTCTATCGACACAGCGAAGCATAAAAAAATGCCGAGACAAAGAAACAGGACACAAACGACAGAATTGGAGGAAAGCAAACTGTTGGATATAGAGTTCAAAACCACACTTTTAAGGTCCTTAAAGAACTGTTTAGAAGCCGCCGATAAATTGAGTAAGGCCCTCGAAAAGACTGGTGAGACCACCGATAAATGTAGTGAGATCCTCAAGAAATCTAATGAGACCCTCGATGTTGTGATAAAGGACCAACTAGAAATTAAGCATACACTGACTGAAATAAAGAATATTATACAGACTCCCAACAGCAGACGAGAGGGTTGCAAGGATCAAGTCAAAGATTTGAAATACGAAGAAGCAAAAAACACCCAACCGGAAAAGCAAAATGAAAAAAGAATCCAAAAATACGAAGATAGTGTAAGGAGCCTCTGGGACAGCTTCAAGCGTACCAACATCTGAATTACAAGGGTGCCAGAAGATGAGAGAGAGCAAGATATTGAAAACCTATTTGAAGAAATAATGACAGAAAACTTCCCCTACCTGGTGAAAGGAATAGACTTCCAAATCCAGGAAGCGCAGAGAACCCCAAACAAAAGGAATCCAAAGAGGACCACCCCAAGACACATCATAATTAAAATGCCAAGAGCAAAAGACAAAGAGAGAATCCTAAAAGCAGCAAGAGAAAGAGACTCAATTACCTACAAGGGAATACCCATACGACTGTCAGCTGATTTCTCAACAGAAACTTGGCAGGCCAGAAGGGAGTGGCAAGAAATATTCAAAGGGATGAATACCAAGAACCTACAACCAAGACTACTTTATCCAGCAAAGCTATCATTCAGAAGTGAAGGCCAGATAAAGAGCTTCACAGATAAGAAAAAGCTAAAGGAGTTCATCACCACCAAACCAGTATTATATGAAATGCTGAAAGGTATCCTGTAAGAAGAGGAAGAAGAAGAAAAAGGTAAAGATACAAATTATGAACAACAAATACACATCTATCAACAAGTGAATCTAAAAATCAAGTGAATAAATAATCTGATGAACTGGTGATTGTAATAGAATCAGGGACATAGAAAGGGAATGGACTGACTATTCTGGGGGGGCGGGGAGAAAGGGGTGTGGGGGTGAGTGAAGAGATTAGACAATAATCGTGCACCTATGGATGAGGACAGTGGGTTGGGAGTGAGGGCAGAGGGTGGAGTTGGAACCGGGTGGAGGGGAGTTATGGTGGGAAAAAAGAGTAACTAATGTAATAATCTGAACAATAAAGATTTAATTAAAAAAAAAAAACAAAGAAAAATCAACCAAAAAAAAAGAATAAACACGTGGCTGTGAGGACCGTTTGCAGATTGCGCCCAGCAGTCTAAATTAAGATTCACAGGCCTGCACTCTTCTGTCAATGGATGGCAGCCTCCCAAGCCCCTTGAAGAATCTCCCGGAAGCTTCTGGATGTCTGGCTGCCTTCGAGGCAACCTGCTAGGGCTGGACTATTACTCTATGGCAAGTGTGGGAAATGAAGTAGGCGAGGGTGCAAATGCCCATGCCCTCCATGTCGTGACCTGCAGAATCCTGTGCCCCACTGTAAACAGGGCCATTCCCAGCGAGTAGTCTCCTATGAGAAGTGATATTGTTCTCCATCTTCAGAAAGTGATGAGGCTGTAGTTTGGGAGAGGATTGGATGTTAATGAGATGGAGTTCGGGGCTTCCTCTGGAGGGTAGGCATTTGCTACCTCTTCCATGAGAGCAGCAGCCGACATGGTTATATGTTAATAAATAAAGCTTATGCAGTTGAGGATGCGTTCATTGAATAGGATTGTCAGTCAACAGGAAACATAAACAGAAATTGTCCAACAAGTTTAGGGAATCTACAGGAAGTGGCCAGTTCTACTTCGTCTTCACCTAAGCCTGTTAGGTTTTTATAAACAGTGTGTCTTTCTAGCTTTCCTCATGAAAAGGACTTGAATAGATTAAAGTAGCTCTATTTAGCAGCTGGCTGATACTCTGAAGATTAGAATGATCAGTGATGACTTTTTAAAAAATTGTGTTTGCAGACTCAAAGTTCTTACCATCTGAAACTGTTTCTGCGTGAGCAATCGGTCAATTATTCCCTCTAACGGCAGTCTGCTCTGCGTGTTTCCAGGAAGGACTACTCGGGGGAGTACACCATCTTCCTGATCCCTTGCACCGTGCAGCCCACACAGCCGTGGGTTGACCCAGGAGAGAAGCCTTTGGCCTGTACCGCACATGCCCCGGAAAGGTAGGGAAATAGTGTCGATCTTCATTGTTAATGAATTTGCCTACTGGATAACAGTTATTTGTAATCCCAAAACCAATTTGGCGGGAGGTGAGGGTGCTTTCATGGTATTTAAGAACATGCACAGTGGCAAAATGTCGAGTCCCCTGACACACATTCCCAGCTCAGGCTGAGCAAGCAGTGGCCCGCTGACATGTTTCAGCTCCCATACTGCAAACAGGTGTCCTTCTCACAGTCTGTTTAGTGCCATGTTTGAATTTTTGTCCTTTTCATGGGTGATTTCTTTGTTTAAAATGTCTCCTGCCCGGCTGGCAATGCTCAATGGTTGAGCATTGCCCTATGAACCAGAAGGTCGCAATTCGATTCCCAGTCAGGGCACATGCTTGGTTGCAGGCTCCATCCCCAGTAGAGGGTGTGCAGGAGGCAGCCGATCAATGATTCTCTCTCATCATTGATGTTTCTCTCTCTCCCTTCCTCTCTGAAATCAATAAAAATATATTTAAAAAACAAAACAAAACACTTAAAATGGCTCTCAAGTAGAGTGCAGAAGGGCCGTCCGGTGATCCTAAGTGCAGGAAGGCTGTGTGCCTTGGGGATGTCAGGTGTGACTTTCAGTGCTGGTGCCGTGAGTTCTATGTCAGTGAATCAACAATATGTACTAAGATGTCTTTAAGCAGAAACACGCATAAGACAAGTCGGCTGTTAATCAGTTGATGACCATATTGGGCCCAAGGTTGCAGGAACTCTGTCCTGTATTCCCCCCAGGAGCAGGGTCAGTGTTCACTAACTCAGTGTTCACTGTGACTTTACAGACCATTATTACCACAAATAAAGAGAATCAACTATGCATCAGCTCATACCCACCTCAGACCTGAGACTGAGTCATATCTATGTTCATTCATTCAACCAGTACTTACTCAGCTCTTATTATGTGCTTCGCTCTGGCCTGGACTTGAACATTCTAGCAGGGATTAGAGGAACCTCTGCTCTCAGGCAGGTTATCACCCAATGCCCCCTTTCTAAGAGCGGAGCAAAGTGAATTAGAAACATTTCTAAGAAAAGATGCTGAGGACAGAATTTGACATTATTACTAAGAGGAGACAATTTGGAATGGTTTTCAAATTAAGAGACTGAGCTGGCCATTGGATTTGGTGATGTGGAAGTCATTGATGACAAGGCAGGTCTGGTGGACTAAGGGAAATAAGGCCTGATTGGAGTGGGTTCAAGGGAGAGGCAACAACGTGGGGACAACAGGGAAAAACAGTGAGTAAAGGACAGCAGAGGATAGAGGCAGTAGCTAGAAACATGAGGTGTCAATGGAGGTTTTATTTGTGTTTTGGGTTGAAAAGTATTTCAGGATGTTTGTATGTTGGTAAGAATAACCCTATCAGTCTGTGGTGGGGAATTTGATGGTGCTGTGAGAGGGGGAAATCTGCAGAGCCAGGTCCTGGAGTAAGGTAGGGGCAGAACCAGGACAGGGCTGGCCTTCGCTAGAAGCAGAAAGAGGAAGGCAGGCAGTCCTCAGAGACAGGTGGAGGGGGATTCGTGGTTTGGGAGGGTAAGGAGGACAAAGTACACATTTGATTGGATCTATTTTCTCCATGAGGTGCTCTGAGGTTTGGGGAGAGAGGAGGAGGTATTTTCTCATATGATCCTCTTACTGACTTTTTCTTTCTCCACCTTGCTTTGTTGTAAGAATAGTGTATATAATATATAAAATGTACAAAATACATGTTAATTGTTTATGTTATCAGTAAGACTTCCAGTTAACGGTATGCTATTAGTAAAGTTTTGGGGGAGTCAAAAGTTATATGCACATTTTCGACTGGGCAGGTGTTAGCACCGCTCCCCACATTGTTCAAGGTCAATTATACATACACTTGTAACACCTCACCACAGTTAAGATAGTAAATATACCTATTTCCTCCAAAAGTTTCTTCATACTTCTTTGTAATCCTTCCCTCCCATCCCACCCTAACTGCCGGGGCTGACCAGCAGACCCTGAGCAAGGGATGAATGAATTACTCCCACACAATGTTTGCTGTGAAAGAGAGGGCTAAGGGACTGCCTGGCTAACGGAACCAAGCAGCCTCGTTTGCCTGCCTCATTAGGCTTTTATTGTAGCAGCAGTTTGAGATAAAGTTTATCTTTTAGATACAATCAGTAGGGTAAGTAATTTTGGGAGGACACATGTGTTTGTAATGTCCTTTAAGCGAGGAAACCCAAAGGTTAAGCATAAGGATTCCAGTAAACACCCGGGGGTCTGCATGTACACAGACTTGTTTGGAAAGGTCAAGGAATAATTAGGGGCACCGCCTTCAGCACTCCCCTAAGTTGGAATCCCGATAAACAGGGCAGGCGGCCTTCCGCACACTTCCCTTTTCTAAGAATGTCTTCCTTACAAACTTTCCAACCAAGTCTCATGCTTCCCAACACCTAACCATTCCTTATCCTAGGTACCCACTGACCTGTTTTCTGTCCCTACAGATTAGTTTATATTTCTAGAAAGCTATATAAATGCCACCATACAGTACACATTCTTTCTCTCTGGCTTCTTTCCCTCAGCATGATTGTTTTGATCCATTCATGTGTTAGTATATCGGTATTTTGTTCCTGTTATTACTGGATTGTATTCCATGGCATGGATATGCTACAATTTGTTTGTCGATTTATGGGTTGATGGACATTTGGGTTGTTTCCACGTTGTGGCAATGATAAATAAAGCTGCAATGGATATTTATGTATATGCCTTTATATGGACATATGCTTTTTATTTTCTTGTGTAAATACCTAGGAATGGAATGGCTGGATCATGAATGTTTAACTTTTTAAGGAACTGCCACACTTTTCCCGAAATGTTTGCAAATATGTAACAATATGTGTCCATTTCCCTCATGGGTATGTCAGAGTTCTAGTTCCCCTGCACCCTGGTGAAAGTGGTCAGGGAGGTCTCGGTGTGGTTTCAGGATTAGTGAGGGTGTGTAGAAGAAGAGGAGAGCAGGAAAGATAGGAGGTGCTAGTTAGAGAAGTGAGGAGTTTGAAAATGAGATTTTGGAGGTGGTGCATAGTAGGACTGTGAAGCATGGGTGTCTTCAAAGAACAAGCTCAGTAATAACAGGAACAAAATACCGATATACTAACACATAAATGGATCAAGCTCTTTGGAGGTGAGGACATCAGGAACTGGGAGGCTGGGACGTTAGATGGTTCATCCATTTGGAAACTGAAATCACCAGGAGCGATGCTAGAGAGCACATAGTCAGCCAAATGTCGGTGGGAAGGTGACCAGGAAAGTGGTAGTTGGCTGCAATAAAGGGCAAACGTGACAAATGCTGGGGAATCTTACTCATATATTAAAGTTTTTAAATTGTGAAATGTTTTAGATACTCAGAACACCATATATAGAACATGTATAAAACCTCAAGAAATAGAACATTACCTGATGTGAATTGCAACTGCAATGAATTGAATATCCCCTGGGCTGTGATACGGATAATAAAATGAATGATACTAACTACCAGTGACATTAATGACCATGTGTGGAGTGTGGACTAGGTGGTGGGCCTGCACTAAGCTCTTCACGTTTAATTCTCACTACAGTGATTCCCCCACAAGATTGACACTGTTTTTTCCATTTTTGTAACAAATGGAGTCAAAGAAAGAAAAAAGAAATAGAGCATTACCAGTACCTTTTAAATACCCTCAGTGCCCCTTCCAACTGCACTCCCACCCCCTCCCCCTAAGGTAACTGCTAGCCTGAGGCTGTATTTCTCTTCTCTGGTTTTCATGGTTCACCTCATATTTACTTTTATGTGGTTTTACCTGATGTGTGTGTGGTTTTTTAAACTCTATATAAAAATTTCAGCCCTGGCTAATGTGGCTCAGTTGGTTGGAGCATCTTCGGCACATACCCAGGTTGTGGGTTCTATCTCTAGTCGGGGCATAGGCAGGAGGCAAGTGATGGAAGTTTCTCACATCGACATGTTTTTTTCTCTTTTTCTCTCTCTCAAAATATATATAAATACATAAATAATAAAAAAATAAATAACTTCAGACTGCATGAATTCTCTTTGCAGCTTTTTTTTTTTGGCTCAGTGAATCATATGTTGATTCATAAGTGAATCTACATTTGTGTTAGTTCATGTAGCTGTGGTTTGGTTTTCATTGCATTAAGGTATTCATTGTAGGAATATCCCATAACTTGTTTACCACTCTATTTGGCTTGTAATTCCATATTCTCTCTATTACAAAGGATATGATATGTGTCTTTTAGTGTATATGTGAAAGAACTCTTTCTCCAGGGTAGGTGCTGGATTTTTTTTGTGTGTAAAACAAGACAGGAACTCTGGTGTGAAAATGGCAAAAGGAGCAGAAAGACACCAGCCTGTCTGCAGGCTCAGCGCCGTGTGGGTGAGGGAGGCTGCAGGGGAGGGTGTTGTTGAGTATACTGAGGCTTCGGGGTTGGAAATCCTTCCCCATTATTCCCAGAGTGACTTTCTCCTTGGGCCTCACCTTGCTGTTGATCATCTCTATGGCTCTATGTGGATGCAATAGAAGTATAACACAAAAACAATCAAGACAGACTCAGGGAACTCAGACTTCATTCAAAAGAATTGTGTTTCATATTATGTCTAATTTTGTGAGCTCTGTCAAACATTCTAACCTTATAAATCATCGTCATCATCACCATCGCGAGTCCATCGTTCCTTCTGTTTAATCAATTAAGATTTATTGAGTGTCCTATGTCCCTGGCACTATGTGGATTCTGGTAATGCCACTACTAACAAGAAAAAATGGTTTCCCTGAGTCAGATATATGAGCTCTTAGTGCAACTTATGGTTATAGCAAAGCTGTTGAAGTAGGGGCAGCCCTGGCTTGTGTGGGTGTCTCCTATACCCCAAGTTCCTTCTCCAACCCTTTCAAATCTACCCACTGGAGTACCTTCGATAAAAGTAAGGAGTAGTCAGATGGGCTCTATTGGAAGAGTAAAGCGTTAAAATCATCACGCATGCGCTACTCTGTAACAAATATGTGAATCTGGAGCTTGGCTAGCATTGAAGATACAATGGTGAGCAAATAGATATGGGCCATGAAGTAGATTTCAGTCAGATAGTGACACATTTCACCAAAATGTTAAACCATGATCAGTACTATGAAAGAAAACGAATCAAGTTCCTCTCCTATACACACCTCTTCATTCAGTAAATATTTAGCACCTGCAACAAAGCACTGTTCATAATCCTGAGAAGGGTAGGGAGGGGAGGACAGCTCCAATGACCTTTGCAAAGTTGACCTGCTTTCAAGGAGCTCTTGTTTCTTCTCCCACTTTTAGATTCCTGATACCCATTGCGTTCCAGCAGACCAACCGCCCTGTGCCAGTTGTGTATTCTCTCAATACTGAATTTCAGCTCTGCAATAATGAGAAGGTGTTTCTGATGGATCCCAACACATCTGATATGTCACTGGCAGAAATGGATTACAAAGGAGCCTTCTCAAAAGGTGAGTTGTTCCCTTCGCCTGCACAAAGAGACCGTGTCTGAATGCGAGAAGTTTTCAAGTAAACCCCTGGACCAGCATCTCTGCTCATCAGCTTTCAGTCAACTTGCCAGTGAAGATTCCCTCAGGGTGGATGCCTGTGCAGCCAGCATGTAGTCAAAGGAACAGACCCGTGTTCTTCCTTCATGTCATCCTATATAATAAAAGGCTAATATGCAAATTGTCCCCTTGACCAGGAGTTCAACTGGGAGTGGCTGGGCCAGCTGGCCAACAGCCTGTGGCCCCTCCCCCCAGCCAGCCCTGCTTCTGATCGGCCTCAGCTGGACCCCACCCATGCAAGAATTCATCCTCCAGGCCTCTAGTTTCACAATAAGATCACACACTTGGCAGTATAGTCATTGGCAGTGTGGCACTGTGGGAAAGCACTTGTCTGAGTGGTAAGAAGACTGGAGTTTCCAACCAGATTCTAACACACTGACTCTGGGCAGGTTGCTTTATCTCTCAGTTCCTCAGAGAGATTGCAGTATGACCCCCACTGCCTGCCAGCCTCAAAGATATGCCAAACATATATGTGCTCTCCATCATGCTTTCTCTGCTTGTAATGGTTCCTCTGCCCCCTCCTTGGCCCACACATGGTTCCCTTGACTTTTCAAAAGGCTAGCTCTCTCTCTTCCTTCGGGTCTCTACTTACATGTTGATCTTCTCAATAAGCCTTTCCCTGACCACACTGGACAGTCTAACAGAGACCTTCATAGTTTGCACTTTCACAGAACACTCCAGTTTTTATAGTGCTTGTCACATTTTTAATATTTTATAATATATACTAGAGGCTCAGTGCACAAAATTTGTGCATGGGGAGGGGGGTCCCCTCAGCCCAGCCTGCACCCTCTCCAATCTGGGACCCCTTGGGGGATGTCCTACTGCCAGCAGTTGGACATCCCTCTCACAATCCTGGACTGCTGGCTCCTAATTACTCACCTGCCTGGTCGCCCCTAACTGCCCTTCCCTGCCAGCCTGATCCCCCCTCACTACCTCTGTGTGCCAGCCTGATCACCCCTAACTGCCCCCCCTGCTGGCCTGGTCGCCCCCAACTACCCCCCTCTGCCAGCCTGGTTGCCCCTAACTGCCTCCCTTGCCAGCCTGGTCGCCCCCAACTGCCCCCTCCTGCTGGCCTGGTCCCTCCGAACTGCACTCCCCTGACAGCCTGGTCGCCCCACACAGCCTGCTTGTTCAGTCATTTGGTCGTCCCTCACTAACCCCCCTGCTGGCCTGGTCATAGGCAACCATCTTGTGAAGGCATGAGGGTCATTTTGCATATTACCTCTTTATTATATAGGATTATTTCCGTATTTGTTGCCTATCTCTACCAGTAGACTGTAAGTTACTTGAGAACAGAGATTGCGATCAAATTTGCACAACATACCACCAGTGCCCAAAAAATATTTGTTGAATGAATAAATTAATTAAATAAGATCTGCCTTTCCTCTCTCAATTACCCCTTCTGCCTTTTTCTTTTAATATTCTCCTCATATCTGAGTTTTTCTCTCATCCTAAAAACACATTCAAGTCCTGCCCTTAACAGGGAAAAAAAAAATTCTCAACCTTACCTCCACTTCAAACCTTCTTTTCTTTTCTTTGAGGAACTTCCTGAGGGAGCGGTGAGCATACACTATCTCCATGGCCTTTCTTCACAGTCAGTGCTCCGGCCACCCATTGCAGGCTGGGTTTGTCCCACCACCGCTCAGAACTCTCTCTTGTCGATGACACTAAGTCCATGGATTTTGACACGTTTTTTTCTGTTTGGCTTCCTTTTCACCACCTCACCTGACATGGTCTTGCCTCTCTGACCACTTCTCACTCTCCTTCCCTGGGACTCTGTTCTCTGCCCTGTGTGTGTTGTTGTCCCATGTTCTTTGCTTGGCTCCTTCTGTTCTCCCTTCAGTGCTACCTCTGGCCATCCCCATGGTTTGTCCCATCTGTTTACTCTGAACCTGCGAGAGTCCTACTACTCCACAGCCATTCCACAAAAGGTGACCTTATTCCTGATCTCGCCTGAGCTTCATTCCTCATTTCCATGTGCAATCTGGAACCACCAAGCCTCTCCAGTGGCTGTCTTTCAGACACCTAGCGATGTCTAGAGCTGGACTTACCTCCCTCCAGTGCTTCTCCCCTACCCACTGCCCCGCTGACCGCATCCCCATGTTCTAGGTGCCCCAGGAAACAACCTCAAGGTTATCCTTCTCTTCTTCACCTCCCCATCCCATCCATCATTGAAATGAATGGAATCCAACTCCTAGACATTGCTTGAATCCACCCCCTTGCCTCTCAGCTATAGATTAGCTATCTATCACTAGAGCATTAAAATAGCCCTTATCTGATCTCTGTGACTCAAGTCTCCTAGGTTCCTCCATTCTGTTTTCTGAAGCTCAGGTGTGTTGACATTATGCCCAGGCTTAAAACCTCCCAGTGTTCCTTGTTACTTACATACTTAAGTCCAAAATCCTCAGCACCATGAGTCTATCTTCACAGAAGTCTCTCCTGCTGGAGCTTCTACTTGTCCTCCAATCCAATCACACTGACCTACCACAGAGCAAATGCTCTGGACAAGCGTTTGGAGGCAGATGGATTTGTGCTCAACTCCTGTGTCTCATGGCACAGACAGGAAAACTTGGATGAGTTATTTTAAACAGGGATAATAATTGAACCTATATCTTTGGGCTCATGGGAGGATTTAAATAAGACAGTGTAGCTAAAGAACTTGTTGCCACATCAGGCACTAAGTGCCTGGGACTCATACCCTTCCAGCATTCAGTATTTTGTACTGAAGTTTCTTTCCCCTAGAATGCTCTCCCTGCCTCTTCCTTCCATCTCAAATGCTCTATCTGACAAACACCTACTCATGTTTCAGGATTATGCTCAAATATCGTCTCCTTGTTATAACCTTCCATACCTCCCCCCAGGCAGATTTCTTTGCTCAGCGACATGCTTATTTAACATCATGTACCTTCCTCTATTGTGGTTGACAACAGCATAGAGTTGTGGTGGTTAATAGTGTAGGTTGTAGAGCAGTGATGGCAAACCTATGACACGCGTGTCAGAGGTGACACGCAAACTCATTTTTTTGGTTGATTTTTCTTTGTTAAATGGCATTTAAATATATAAAATAAATATCAAAAATATAAGTCTTTGTTTTACTATGGTTGCAAATATCAAAAAATTTCTATATGTAACACGGCACCAGAGTTAAGTTAGGGTTTTTCAAAATGCTGACATGCCGAGCTCAAAAGGTTCGCCATCACTGCTGTAGAGCCAAAGTACCTTGACTTTGAATCCCACTTCCTAACTTTGTGACCTTCAACAAGTCACTTAACCACTCTGTGCCTCGATTTTCTCATTTGTGAAATTGCCAGTATTACATGACTTCTAACATGGGAAGGACTTAGTTCAGTACCCAGCAAATAGTATAAGCTTGATAAATGTTAGCTATTTAGCAATTACTTAGCTTTTATGACTGCTCTCTCAGCTACATCTCACTCACCTTTGTATTCCCTGCACATAAAAGAGTGCTTGGCACACCTTAAATGCTTAATTAATACATTTTGAATAAAAGAAGCACGTGGATTCATAGAGCTCTTCATAGAAAGATATTTTTGTCTCTAAGAGAGTGTGTTAAATCCTTTCTACCCTTGACATTTCTTTCTCGTTAAAGTCTGACCTAATTAATGCTGCTCAATCTTTCCAGGTCAAATCCTTTATGGCCGAGTACTTTGGAATCCAGAACAAAACCTTAATTCTGCTTACAAACTCCAGCTGGAGAAAGTCTATCTTTGTACTGGCAAGGATGGCTATGTGCCTTTCTTTGATCCCACCGGGACAATCTACAATGAAGGGCCACAGTATGGGTGCATTCAGCCAAACAAACACCTAAAACACAGATTCTTGCTGCTGGTATGTAACTGTTCATGTTAAAGAGATGACACTTGAGTAGATTTTCTCAGCTCTGAGTCCTGTCTAAAGCTAATAGAACTCCACTCTTTATGGTTTTATATATTTGTGTGTCTAATATATATATACATATTATTGTTGTTGCTTCTCTCTGATCAGCTGAATTCTAGTACAGATCTGATGGTATGGTGGGTAACAGACAAGCTATTATTAATGTCCCAGGAAAAGGAAAGTCTAGCCCAGTGTTTCTCGAGGTGTGGTCCAGAGACCCTGAACATCCTCAGTACTCATTCAGGGAGTCCACAAGGTCAAAACTACGTTCCTAACAGTATGATGACACTTGCCTTTTTCACACTCATTCCTTCATGAGTGTAGAGAGCATGAAAGGTTTATTGATATGATTTCAGATTCCACATTGTAACTAATATTTTTAAAATAGCACTTACCACCTTATTGATAAAAGTTATTGATAAAAGCTATTAAAATATCCTTCCCTTTAAACTGAGTAGCTGTGTGAGGTCATTTTCTTCATATAAACAACATAGCACAACTGACTGAATATAGGAGTTATGAGAATCTAGTTCTTTTCTAAAGATTTGCAAAAATATAAAGCAATGCCAGCTCTTTTTGGGGGAAGGTGGGGGTGAATATAGGTATTTTCTCTAAAAAAATATGTTACTTATGTTAATATGTAATGAGTTTTTCACTGCCATTTTAAAATGAATTCGTAAATAGTATTTCTTGATTTTTCAGTGTTAACTTTAATACAGTAAATACTGATAGATACAAACCACATAAACAAAAGACTTTTGGGGTCCTTGATTTTTAAGTGTATAAATGTTTCTGAGACCAAATAGCTTGAGAGTTATTTGCCTAGGATACCCCGCTCTCTGTGTTTTGAGATCACAGAGGCCACCAGGTGTCCTCCCTTGGAGAGGGTGGTAGTACCCAGAGGTGACCCAAGGAGAGGGCTTCTGCTGTGCATTCTCTCCTGACCACAACCCCAGGCAGGTGGAGAGGACCTTTCTCTTCCCAGTGACTGCTGCTGGCCAGTCCAGTGGTCCCATCTTTCTAAATCTCTTTTTCTTTTCCTGAAAATCTAGGACCGCAGCCAGCCAGAGGTAACCGATAAGTACTTCCATGACGTGCCCTTTGAGGCCCACTTTGCTTCCGAATTGCCTGATTTCCACGTGGTCAGTAGCATGCCGGGTGTGGATGGGTTTACTCTGAAAGTAGATGCGCTCTATAAGGTGAGTGTGAGAAGAAGGCCACTTTAAAGGCAGCAAAAGGAAGACATATCATCTGTGGACTGTCAGCTTCTTCATACAGCATCTTGCTGGCACGTCCTTTTTATTGTTGTTAAGCTTATCATTCACCCCAAATTTTTACCATCTACCTCCAATACGACAAAGTAATGGTAAAATTATTTAATTTGCATCTAGTCTCTTGTTATTGTGTGCATCCGGGTGCCTACCATATTCTAGTTTTTCCTAATTACTTTTTATATTGCCTGCCTTCTGGGCTCTATTTTCACAAGCATGTGGAAAACATTTAACCAAATCATAAACACAATACAATAATTTAGAATGGCAATAATAAGTAGTATTTGATGAGCAAAAATTCTCTAAGTCCCAGTAATAAACAAGAACTTCCAAGATCAAATTCCACTTTTTTCTGTCTCCAAATAGTAATCTATGACCTTAGATTTTAGAACTATTATCACTCTTTGGAAGTTAGTTCAAAATCATGGAGGGTTTCAGTGGAGCCAGATGACATGGCAATAAAATACTGGATGTTATAACTGCTCAAAGAGAAAAAGAATGTGAATAGCTGGACCAGGATCACCCTAATTTAGAAATAAAATGGAATCCATAAACTCCATAATATTTGGTTGAATTCTCTAATGGTAAACACCAACCATTGCAAATGCCTTTCTTGAAATGCATCACTTGCATGTATCCATGGAGGCTTACTAGTATGGTGGCAACTGTCTTTCCATTTCCTTTTGTTGGAGGCGTCTGTGGGCAGCAATGACATGCTCAGTTTGTCTCCTGTTTTCCTCCTCCTGCAGGTGGAAGCAGGACACCAGTGGTACCTCCAGGTCATCTACATCATTGGCCCTGACACCCTCTCAGGGCCCCGGGTCCAGCGCTCTCTCACAGCCCCTCTGAGGCGCCACCGAAGGGACCTGGTGGACTCCAGTGGCCGGCTGGCCCTTGCCGATTCCCTCATCTATGACAATGAAGGGGACCAAGTCAAGAATGGCACCAATATGAAGTCCCTCAATCTGGACATGCAGGAGCCCGTTGTAGCTGCCTCCCTGTCCCAAACGGGGGCGTCTATTGGCAGTGCGCTCGCTGCTATCATGCTTCTGCTTCTGGTGTTCTTGGTGGCTTGTTTCATCACCAGGAAGTGCCAGAAACAGAGGAAGAAACCGCCCACAGAGGACATTTTGGAGGAATACCCTCTGAATACCAAGGTGGAGGTGCCCAAGCGGAGCCCCGACAGGGTGGAGAAGAACGTGAGCAGACAGTACTGCACCGTGCGGAACGTCAACATACTGAGCGACGCCGAGGGGGCGTACGTGTTCAAAGGTGCTAAAGTGAAAAAATTGAATCTGGAAGTCAGAGTTCACAACAATTTACAAGATGGAACAGAAGTTTAATGGAGGAGACCCATGTGTATTTTTTTCTAAAATCATTTTTATAAAACGGGAGAAATACTGGTATTTTTATAATCTTGCAGATGAAAAGGGAAAACTATAGCTTTGAGCAGGGGAAGGCACACATCACTTGCATCAACTCACAACTGAGCTACCTCACTCAACGAAGAACCCCTAGAACCCCCAGAGTACTGGAGTCGCTGTTTCTGTGGATCCCTTTAGTAGTCTCAGTAGCTGCAGTTGCTCCTGGAAGGCCGATCTTCGAAAGCGATTGTGTGTTAGTGTTAGGACGGGAGGTAGACCCATAGGTTAGCTGATGCAGTTCCGAGGACGGGGAATGGACAGTGGCAGATCTCAGAAAGTGACCTTCAGGGCCTTTGGTTTCCTCCCCCACTTCCAGCTTTCTTCCACTTGGGCTTTTCCTGAGCCTCTGGACAACAGAGTTCAAATGGCTGGCACCCAGATTCCATTCAGAATTCTGCTAATCAGCACAATGTTGTATTTCTCATTGCATCCACTTGACAGCCTGCACTCACTCCATGGCCTCTAATTGCACTTTGCCATTTCCAAAGTCCTTTTCACCTGGGGGTTCAAAGTGCTCCAGATACTCACAGGAGAAACCTCGGGCATGACAGGAGGGGGAGCTGAAACCTACAGAAAGGAGGGGCCTGGCAAGCACCTCAGAGCTATCATGTTTCTGCACTGCACCCTCGTCCCAGGGAGATGTCCTTGTGCCCAACTAGTTGATGCTGCATCGAGGACATGTTAGGACACCTTTCTGTCAAAGGATGCTACAAAACAAGGTCACTTCCCATGACCTTTTTCTGCATCGCCATGGATGCTTTAAAAACCTACCACATTTCCTGCTACCCCAGGCTTTGCCCAGTCCAATAATAGACAAGCCCATGTGCTTTGCTAGCTGTGGGGTTTTTATTGTGCTAGGGTTTCAGGAAAGTAAGTGATTCATTTGAATAAAGCAAATTAGGATAAAGCCCAGGCCAGAGTGAAATCAGTGAATAGATGCCTACTAATATAAAGTACTAGTACTCACAGCAGATAAAGGCACCATTCCTGGTACCGTACATATTTCAGGGATTTCTCTTTATGGGGGTTCTTTTCTGGTAGCTCAGGCACTTATTTTTACCATATCAGCACATGACAAGGCCATAAACACCTGGCTTTTAAATGATTTCGTGTTCAAATAGCAACTTAACGATTTTGCACATTGTGTACACACCGCTTGCTATTGTGTTTCTTTTTGGTTCCTGCCTTATTGCAAAACCATAAGCATGCATGTCTTAAACTGGAGACACCATTTCATTATTCTCTTTCTGATGCCTGGCATACCATAATCATTGAGCAAATGACAGCGCACCTGCATCGCATAATATTTGTACTAGAATGACCCAAGCTCTTTGGAACATTCCAAACTGGGAACACTTTGGTACTAAAAGCTAGAAAGAATGAACTCTGAAAGGTTTTTGGCATCTCTACCGTACTCCAAGCTCCTTGAGAGTAGGGCCTGTGTGAACCGTGACTTTGATTATTCAGCAGTGCCTTGCATATAACAAGCACTCCAGAAATATTTGTTGAGTGAACAGATGACTGGTGTCACAGGTGAGTTATAGGGGAATAAATTTAGAAACAGGAAGTAAGAGGGTATGGTGGCAATATCACAAGGGAAATGTAGAGAGAAAAGCAAAAACTGGCTTCTACTTGGATTATGAAATAATCTCATTGGAACAAAGAAGCACCAGTTTACGTAGACATGAATCTGGCCATGGTCTTAAGGAGGACTGAACCGACAAGTCATAATAGTGCATTAGCAGGAGGTGAGACTGTGACTTGGTCTCCAGAGCAGGACATATAGAGGAATGTCTGACTTAGCATGCTTCGATGAGTGTCAAGTCTTCATGATAGGATGAATCGAGGGAGCCCAGAGCCGGAAACTCCTGACTGGTCTGGTGCCACTTGAGACACCAGGCAATTTGGGGCAGAATTTATGTACCCGCCTCACAAACATCCAGAATTGGTGTCTCATGGCTCCCTGCTCACCAGAGGGGCAGACTCTTCTAACAACCTACAGGGCTCATGCTAATTCTTCAAGGACAGGAAGCCAGTCATTTGAGGAGCAACTTTGATTTGGTCCTTTATTTATCGTTCCTCATGCCAGATGCTTACACATTAAAGCAACATCTTTCCATTTGCTCAAATATTCGTCTTGCACATCCTCTCCATTACTACCAAAGGGGACACGTGCATGGGAAGACCGCAGACAGGTGGCAGGGTGAAGCTAGTTGGGAAGCGATGGAGACTGAGATCTCTGCGTGCTCCTAGCAGCCTCCATGGAGGAGGTCTTGCATGACCAGGGCAGCGGCCTGTGAAGACCTTGAGGTAGTGAATCATCTGTGTGAAAGGAAGCCCTTGGAATAGTCCTGCCCTCCTTCCTCTCAGCTCTTCCCCCCACTACATACATGTTCCTGAATGCGGTGCTTCTCTAGTGTTAAGAGATGTGAACTTGAGATTGACTCTTTTGATACAGAATTTTGTATTTCATTTGTTTTATACTTCATTTAGGGATCAGACCATTTGGTGGCTGATGTGGGATTATACTTCAAAACTCTGCTTTCTGTTCCTGACTTGCTCACTAAAGCCCTGTGTGTGTTACTAACCTCTTACAGCATGCCTTTAGGTAAGAAGGAACAAAGCCCCCAGGGGGTTGCTATTTGCTATAGCACACTGGCTGGCTGTGAAGGTTAAAAGAAAGAAGAGTCTGCAGCTGTTTTCTGCCTGCATTGTCCCCGGGCCTCCTCAAGGACTCCTGCAGTCTCACTGGTGGATGGGGAATCATGGTGGAATAAGTTTGCACAACCTTCTGACATTCAGGCTCGGTGTCCTGTAGGAATTCTTGTGATTCTTGGATACTGCGCACCTGCTCAGACTGAGTAAAATATTTGTGGTGCTGTCAACCCGATTTCTTGACTCTCAAATGATTTTTGTATTTCCAATACCAATTTGTGTGTGATGAATTTCTGATCTCTTCAATAGCATATACCACTATATAAATTTGTATTAATAAATGACAGTCTGGTTGCATTTTTTTTTTTACTATGTTCATTTTAGATTATTCATCTCAAAAGACATTGCCATTGAGATGGAAAATCATTTTGCGGCAAAGTTTTTTGGAAAAAGTCCCTCTGAAGTGGGTGAATTTGAGACACATACTAACTATGCTAAGAGCATGATAGAGAATTACACATCTCCAGATAATCATAACTCTTTTCTTGCAATCAGTTGAAACCCCAGGACAAAGAGGAATCGTTAAAATCTCCATGTGCGATACAATAAGATGATTATTCACACTATATTAGCCTCAAACTTTCTCAGGACAGTGTGATCTAGTGTGAGAATGGCTATGAGCTCTTATGCACATACAAAGGTTCATTTAGTGTCCACAACCCCCTGGAGATGACCAAAGCACCAAATAGTAGTTTATTGGCTTATGAAGGGGAAAATGGCAGAGTCCAAATGAGCAGTCTGGGCTTTCTGCAAGCCTGTGCATTTGTGTGCCTCCCCCCTCTGTGGAATTGTTTTATATGAAAACACAAAAATATTGCCAAGGATGGTGACCAGTAGGGCTCTGTTGGCACCTTTTAAGGGTACATTAGCAAACTCAGCAAGACTTGAGAAAGCATGTTTTTATAAAATCTGGGGAAAGGAACCACAGCCGAGCCTAGGATTTCCTTAGATGCTGCCAGGACTTAACTTGAGTTTTACCTCCTCACAATTTCCTGTGATTGTCCCATGCCTCACAGCAGGCTTTAAGCCCTGGGGTGCGTTTCTCTGGGGTCCAGGGAGAAGCTGTATCAGACACCAGTCTATGAATTGTTAGGAATGGCTCTGAAAATGCTCCCTAAGACCTGAGATTTCATAGCTATAATATTTAGGAAACATGGGAGTAAGTGGCAGAAGATGAGTTCTCCTATAAATTTTGCAGTATCTCACAGATGAGGTTTTTGAAGAAATACTGGGAGCAGGAGAGAGTGACTGTATTGAGAATACCTCATTAGGCTCAACCCCATATAAATGTTGATTTTGTAGGTTAAAAATAGTCCTATGTCTGTAGTTTTATATGCTTTAACCTAATATTAAGATGCCAGTAAATGTGGACAAAAGAAACATCCTAACCTGTAGAAAGTATTAATAAGAATTTATTTGAGCCAAAATTTTGAGGACATGTCCAGAAGCAAGGTCTCAATGGATGAGAAAATGCTCGAGAAAGAAGCAGTTTTATAGTTCTTTAAATACATTTAGAATGAAAGGAGAAAAAGTAAGGAAGGGTATGTGAAATCTACTGGTGGTAGATAAGGAGGTGGAGAAAAAGCTGGGCAATCTCTAGGATTGAATAAAAAGGAAAATGGAGAGATACATCTTTTACATTGGTGGTCACAGGATAGTGAGCATTTAACAATTACAGTGAATAGGGGTGGGATGTGGGCAACAAGATAACAAGGATTTTCGGTGTCTTTGTGCTCTGTTGCCAGGGGTCCGCTTTTGAAGGATCGGGAAATGAAAATTATTCTGACATTTCTAAGGTGTATTATCCCAGATGCACAATAGCAACAGGCAGGGTTCCCTTAAGGTAAAGATGAACCTTTTACTAAAGAAGCTGGAGGCCTGGGATATGACTGCCCGCCGTGACTGGCCCGCTTAGGAGTTGGCATTCAGACCGTCCTGTGTGGTTGCTTTCAATCACTGAGCTTGGCAGACCTGCCGTGTCGCTTCCTGAGCTGTCAGGTCTGTGCAGCCCTTTTCATCCACACCATCGTGTATTCCAGAGATCCTGTCCCCACATAAACCCAAGAGAACTCTAACTGGGAGCCCTTTAGAATGGCACATGAGAGGCTGGTAAATTCCCAGGGACAATGTCAAGTAATATAGTGGGCACATCTGGCCATCAAGAGCAATCACTCCTTGCCCGGCTGGTATGGCTCAGTGATTGAGCGTCGACCCATGAACCAAGAGGTCACTGGTTCCATTCCTAGTCAGGGCTTGATCCTCAGTAGGGGGCATACGGAGGCAGACCAATGTTTCTCTCTCAGTGATGTTTCCATCTCTCTACCCCTCTCCTTTCCTCTCTCTCTAAAAATAAAAAATTATATATATATAAAAGCAATCACTTCTTACATTCTCTACCCCATTCAGTTCTTGTAACCACCCTATGACATGGTTCTTGGTGACTGACCTGGATAATTTTTCTTGAAAATTCCACATGAATCCTGGGATTTCAAATCTTTTCCAGAGGCCCTCGCAAGCACAAATTGGTGTTGCTTAATAATAGTCCACAGCTCCTATAACTTGGGTTTAATGCTTGTCATGAAAATTCAGTCACTTGGTTACTACAACAAAATAGACCGAGACTGCAACTCTCTAAAAAATCTAGCAACGTGTTCTTCCGGGGCTCATTTGGTTTAAGGCCATTAAGTTCTAAGACCAGTAAGTTCTAAAAGTTTACTAGAATCCTAGTCTCTGGGACAACTTCCATATATTGTTAAAAACCAATTTCAAGATGTCTCCCTTAAACATCCCATTAAAGAATGTATCCAAAATGAACCCGCACTTGATAACAGTGACTCACGAAAGTCCCGTTCTGCTTATTCTATTTGTCTCGATAGGGATTCTCTGCCTTGTTTATGCTCCAGGAAACTCTCTCCTTTCCAAACTGCTTCTCCAAGGCTCCTTTGCCCCTTGGCTTCTGGCTGAGATGGGCCAAATGATGGGAGAGAAGTTGAGATGTGTCTATCCCTCCCTACTGCTTAGCTGTGGTTCTGATGGTGCCTGCAGCCTGCCCCGGCCACAGTCCAGTTCTCAAAGGCGCTGATAAGACTGTCCCTCCCATATCCAGGCAGGCTTAGAGGCACTTTTGATGTCAAACTTTCCTAGTCCGTGGGGCTTCATCACCACCCATTACTCATTTCCTTCTGGATATCCAGTCCTAGTACTTCCTGGTGTGTGCCATACAACCTGTGGAAGTTACCAAATTAAGCTAGTGAGTAAGCATGAAGTAAGTGCATTAGTCAATGTCTGGCATAAGTCATAGGCCCTCAGTAAATATCTCCTTTCTGCACCCCTGCTAATCCTAGAAGTTTCCAGAATGAGGTTGGGCTTAGTCTATTGCGGTGATCTCTACATGGAAGTCGGGAATTAGGATGAAAAACAGAAGAGAGAACACAGTCATATCTTCTCCTGGCAGAAAGCTCATCACTCTCGATTTGTAAATCTGGTGCAAACCTGGCGGGCTCCAGTTTTTTAAGCAAGGCTGTCTCTCTGCTTTCTCCATTGCGGCTCCTCTTCTATTTAAGGGAGGGTGTGCTCTTGAACCAGTAGTTCTTCAGCTCTAGGGTCCAGCAGAATCACCTGGAGGGCTCACTAAGAGGGTAGGTTAGGATAGGGTCTGAGAGAATTTATGCTTTGACAGGTTCCCAGGTCCGGCACCCAGCGGGGAGGACCTCTGCTCCGGCCTCTTCAGCTCCCACACAGCAGTCCAAGCCAGGGCTTTTCCTCTGAATCCCAGCACCTCCTATGTTGGTTAAAGGGGCATCATGTATTATCCTGTGAAAGACTAGGGAGGAAATGCACTCTGATAGTTTAAGTAGCTGTAGATAAACCAGACCAAAAGTTTTCAATCAACTAAATGACAATTCATCAGTCCTAATGCTTTTCTTCAAATTCATATTTTCACTAAAACTTTTCGCAGAATAACGGGAATGGCAGGAAGGCGACCTCACACCATGATTGAGAAATATGGGGCACACTAATTTAAAATTAAAAAGAAACCAGGAATTCTTTCAGATGACAGTGTTCAAATCTTTCCAATTTCATTGCCTTCTCCCCTGCCTGTCCCAATCTTCTTGATATTTCTGTGCTCCTAAAGCTACCATGTTTCAAGTCCTTTCCCCAGAATTTAGCATTATGTATAAAAATGATAAAGCATCACACATTACTGACTTTAGTTCCACATGAGTTTGTCTTGACCTCAGATTGTAAACTCATTGATATTCCAACTACGTCTGATTATTTCCTTTTAATCTTCCACAGCACATGCCTTACAGGAAGGGTGCAGTCAATAAATACTTTTTGCTTGTGTCCTTGGGTAAATAAATCACCTAACCTTCTTAAGCCTCAGTTCCCCCTGCTGCAAATTCTAATAAAAATAGCACCTCCCGCCCTAACCGGTTTGGCTCAGTGGATAGAGCATCTGCCTGCGGACTCAAGGGTCCCAGGTTCCATTCAGGTCAAGGAAATGTACCTTGGCTGCAGGCACATACCCAATAGGGAGTGTGCAGGAGGCAGCTGATCAATGTTTCTCTCTCATCGATATTTCTAACTCTCTATCCCTCTCCCTTCCTCTCTGTAAAAAAATCAATAAAATATATTTTTTAAAAAATAGCACCTCCCAGGGTCGCCTTGAAGATAAAAGAGGTGATGGAAGAAAGCACTTATTTCAAGGCCCAACATCAACTAAATGGTAGCTTTACCTCCATCCTTCAGCACACACCTGCCCATAATTCCCCCAATGCAAGCAGGGCTTTACTTTTTAGCCTTCTTTTGTTCCAAATACCTAGGACGGCCTTTCACCTTGTCTCCTCCAGTCGTTGGGTCTAATCCTCATACTGAAGAGCCTGCAAGCTTAGCAGGTGGACTACAAAACCACCTGGGTCCAAAAATGCGGTCTGCCATTTACTCTCCGTGGGGCTTGGCTTACGTGAGCTAATCTCTGTGTCTCGGTTTCCTTATTTATAACATCATACCCAATAGGGAGTGTGCAGGAGGCAGCTGATCAATGTTTCTCTCTCATCGATGTTTCTAACTCTCTATCCCTCTCCCTTCCTCTCTGTAAAAAAATCAATAAAATATATATTTTTTTAAAATAGCACCTCCCAGGGTCACCTTGAAGATAAAAGAGGTGATGGAAGCAAGCACTTATTTCAAGGCCCGGCATCAACTAAATGGTAGCTTTAACTCCATCCTTCAGCACACACCTGCCCATAATTCCCCCAATGCAAGCAGGGCTTTACTTTTTAGCCTTCTTTTGTTCCAAATACCTAGGACGCCCTTTCACCTTGTCTCCTCCAGTCGTTGGGTCTAATCCTCATACTGAAGAGCCTGCAAGCTTGGCAGGTGGACTGCAAAACCACCTGGGTTCAAAAATGCGGTCTGCCATTTACGCTCCGTGGGGCTTGGCTTACGTGAGCTAATCTCTGTGTCTCGGTTTCCTTATTTATAACATGGGAGCAATAATAGTATCTGTCTCATATAGTTGTCCGATTATTTAAAGAATTTTGAACAGTGCCCGGCACAAAGTAAACGCTAGGTGTTAGAGGCCGCTATTCGGTTAGCTGCCCGCCCTCTGTACAGGCCGTGAGCTCCTTGGGAGTGAGGAGCATCGCGTGTCTGCGTCCGCAGCGCCTGGGACAAATCAGCGCTGCAACCAATCTGAACCAGAACAATGGGTTTCAATGTGAGGACGGTGGTGGGAGACCGGGAGGGAAAGTTTAGCGACCCCGAGGCC